>NC_072802.1:14055318-14358349 GCF_028583425.1 Eublepharis macularius
CAAGCGGAGGAGTGGGGAATCAAACCCGGTTCTCCAGGTTAGAGTCCCGCTGCTCTTAACCGCTATACCAAAGTGATGTTCACAAGCACAGATAGCTTTAAAAGGGAGTTAGAGAGATTCATGAAGGATCGGTCCATCAGTGGCAACTAGCAGTAACTGGCTACTGGCAGTACATCTCTGAAACCCTTTCTGGACCTCTTTTGGCCCATCTTAACCTAGCCCCAAACATTTGCCCTTCATTGGAAAAAATGGAGGGCAAATTTTTGGTGCTAGGTTAAGAAATGGGGATTCTTAGGGGCATTTGCGTGCAACATGCAAGAATAGAATAGGACCTTTCTTGAGTGAGAGGATAAGGCATAAATATCACAGATAAATAAAATTCTCCCCCCCCCAACCCAGGAAGCTGTCCATCAAACAAAGGACTGCCTCTTCTGCCGTTTCCTTATTCCTGACTTAGGAACATTGACAGGATGAGAGCTCTGAGCCTCCTGTCTGCCCTTCTGCCTGTACGGGCATGGATGGTGCCCCTTACACAATCGTTTTCATTTGTCTACCACTTGAGTATTTTTTAACTGTTGCTCCGTGCACTGATGGCATTGCCATTTTCCTTTCACTGCATTGGTCAAAATGAATTCTTATTTCAGTTTCCTCAGTTCAACGAAACAAGCACTTTAACTCCTTTTTTTCCTGATGGAAAGAGAATCCAGGAAAAACTCTTCTGCTTTGAGAAATTAATTTTATCCTTGGCTTATAAAGACACTTAAAGAAAACAGAGAGAGAACTAGGTTAAGCCAGACATTTCCCACCAGATTCCCCTTAATAGGTTACTTCCACCTTCAACTTCTTTGAATTCGTTTACTGTGAATTCTAAGCTGTGGTAACTAAAAGTGAACCAGAACTTCAACGGAGTTTTTCTTAGGAGGTTTTCCCCCCCATTAATATTATTCAGTTTGTTTGCGTTCTAAATTTCACAGATGAATGATATGTGCTGATAAAATCTGATATGTCAGATGTGGGGAAGGTTCTAAGAAGAGTGTTGAAAGGAGCGTGCTGTTCTCCTGGGCAGCTTAAATGCACGTGTCAGAATAGTGAGGCAACTTGGCCAAGCAAAGACCAGTCTAGATTGCCTGTAAGCTTCAACTTGTACCTGAGAGTCTGGTCACGTGCACTAAATTCATGTGTGAGTGGGGGAAACCCCAACTCAATTTGAGTTTAACATGTGACTGCTGCACTCCCCTTCAGAGTGGCTTGGGGTTGTTGTGTTTGCACTCGCTCATGAGTTTAGTGCACGTGTGACCAGACCCTGAGGTTGGACTGGGAAGCTCAAGATGGCAGGGTGATTCCAGCATAGCACCAGAGGTTCCATCACCTGCCTGTGACCTGACTGTGTCTGGGATGCTTGTAGGTCCAGACCTGAAACTCACCTTCAGCACCCCCAGGGGACAGCAGGAAGCCACTGAGCTGTAAGCATGTGGCGCCAGAGGTGACACCAGAGTCATGTGACAGGAAGAGGAGGAGCTAGTCTCTGAACTTGCCTGTGCTAAAAAGGAATCCTCTCCTTCACTGAGTGACCTCACCTTGATGCCCTTCTGCTATGCTTTGTGTGTTTACAGAGAGAGACAGGAAGCACCATTGCTCTCTGTGCATGCACCTTTGCAGCAGATCCTTCCAAAAAACTGCCCCCAAAAGGGGGGGGGTCTCTTTGAGTGTTTGTGACCCAGTGGCTGGGCTCTGCAACCTCCAGGGGCTCCTGACCTATCGGTTGAAGACCACTCTTGTAGATGAGCTGTGGCTTGTGGCTAAGGCGTAGGGCACTTGCCAGCTTTTGGGAATGGGGTTGATGCGGCTGCATGATACTCTGTTGGCCCTGCACTTGGGCATCTTGGGAGGAGGGGTGGAGGCAGCCATCACTGACAAATAGCAGTCATGCATGCCTTCCAGGGTGCCTCCAGAAAGAGGGCTGAAGTCTCCCTGCTTCCTTTCTAGAAAGGATTACAGTGATATTTGGGCCAGGGATGTCTTCATATAATGTCACTGAATACAATTCTGATTGTGCAGAAAAAGTGGGGCGTATACTCCAGAGAGAGCCAATGTTGTGTAGTGGTTAGAGTGTCAGACGAGGCTCTGGGAGACCCAGGTTCGAATCTCTACTCTGCTAAGGAAGCTTGGTGGGTGACTCTAGGCCAGTCACCGCACTCTCAGCCTCACCAACCCCACAGGATTGCTGTGGAGCTAAAAGAAGCAAAGGAGAACCATAGACCCTGTTCTGAGTTCCCTGGAGAAAGGATAGGGCAAGAGCCTTTCATGGCCTGCATCCCTCATATCTGCAGGACTGCCTCTCTCCCTCTCTTTGCCACAGCAGCTTTTCTCGTGTGAACAGGGCATTCTGCAAATGTCACCCTGCAGTCAGGCCTAATCAGGAGTTGCCCATTCATGCATGTTCTCTGTGGTGGCCCCCACTTTATGGAATGGCCTGTCTGAAGAGGTCAGGAAAGCTCCCACTATCTTGGCTTTCCATGAACTATGCAAAACTGAATTATTCAGGAAGGCTTTTTCACTCAAGTAATAGGGCTGTCATGTTAAGAAATGGCTCCGAGAGATGCTTTCATAAAGGGACAGGGACTGTAGACTATACTACTGGGCATCATCTGTTGATGTAGATATGTCTCCACTGGGGAGTTTCCATATCGTTTAATATGCCATGTCAAGTTACTTATGGCTTGTTTCAGCAATGTTTCTTCTTTGTATTCAGAATTATGCTTGTTTTCAAATTTCTGCCCCCGTTGCTTATTGAATGTCTCAGATGTTGATCATATTGACTGTGTAATCCACCTTGAGTCTCAGTGAGAAAGGTGAACTATAAATAACATATAAATAAAGATATAAATAAAAAAGTAAATAATGTTTTGAACAGTTCAAAAACAAAGGTGTGAAACTCCTGAATAGTCTGGGAGAAATAGCTGTGTGTCTTGTAACATGTTTATTAGAGCATTACAGGTTAATGCATATTTATTTGCTAAACCTGCTCTGTACGTGCTCTGCCCTTAAGTGTGACCTTAAATCCCATTGACTTACACCAAATGTAGGTGCACTCCATATTTTCTGAATTGCATCCAGTGTCAGGAAAAAGTCACACCGGTCTCTGCTCATGTCCAGCCATGTGGCCGTGAGTCATGTTCCCCACCAATTCATCCCTGTATTGTCACAGAAGACAATTTTTTCTATACTGGCATCAATTCTGTGTCCAAAACTTCATGAGTCCATCTTGATTCATGCCATGGTATCATCAAGACTTGAGTACTACAAGGCACTGTACATTGGTTTCCCCTCTAAGTTAACTTGGAGACTCCAGTTTGTGCAGAATATTGCAGTTCGGCTATTATTGGAAGCTGGGAAAACCATGAATATTACTCCCATTCTACAGTCACTCCATTGACTTCCTATCATTTACTGAGCCCAATTCGAGTTATTGCCTATCATCTACAGAACTCTTCACAGCCTTGGTCCATCATATCTATGGGACTGCCTCTCTCCTTTGTCAGGGTCTTCTGCAGGAGCCACCCTTCACATGGGCAAAATCAAGAGCGGCCCGTACATGGACATTCTTGGTGGTGGCCCCTACTTTATGGAATGATCTACCTGAGGAGGTTAGGGAAGCTCCCACTCTCCTGGCCTTCCATACATGATGCAAAACTGAACTGTTCAAGAGGGCTTTTTGCTTGGATGGGGGGGGGGCTGTTCTGTAAGGAAGTGGTCTCCAGAGATCCATCAATAAAGGGATAAGGAGGGACCACACACTTCACTACTGTTGCTTTAAGTATGATCCTACTGGGTAGTTCCTATGTTGTTTAATATATCGTTCATGCCTATGCTGTTTCAAAGTTGTTAAATCTTTCTTTCTGGCTTTTTCTTTAAATCTTGCAAATCTTTAAAATTGCATGTATATACCCATTACATGCACATTGAAATGTCTTTGATACTGATTGTACACTGTGTAATCGGTATCAGCGAGAAAGGCGGACGATAAGTGATGCAAATCAATCAGTCAATAAATGTGTACTTTGGTAGCAACTGTATATGTGCCTATTTAACTGCACATGCATTTGTCACAGTTTCTACCTGGTTTTAGATGCAATTTTCCTTGACAGAAGCGATGCCTGTGCAGGAAGTGGGAGGCGTATTTTGTTTTGTTCTGACAGTGCCCTTTATTAATAAATGATGAGCGTAATTAGCTAGCCTTTTCTTTCTTTGCGGATAATTGATTGAACTTGGTTGGTTAGTGGGCCTGTGCCAAAGACTTGTACCTTAACACTACAAAGAAGAAACATCCCCTCTGCGTTTAACATTCCAGAGATTGCTGTAGTTGACAGACATGCTTGTTACTCTCAGAACCACTTTGAGGTCATTTTTAACCCTTGCCGATGAAAGTAGAAGCCCAGATTTTTGTACGATATCTATTTGAGGTAGCCTTTTATTCTCTTTATTTTCAACTAGGTAGTGAGGGCTTCCTGAAGACTCCTTCCAGGTACCCACTGGAAATGGTTTAACCTGTTAGGAATCACTCCTGAGCACCACACTGCCTTGGTTTACAGGACCATGAGGCTAATCAACTTCCCTGTTTTCTTTGGCTCCAGCTTTCAGTGCCTGCTAGCAGTGGGACGCAGAAGAAGTATGGGTTCTAAGCACTGCAGAAGACAGTTGGGAACTGTTGGTTATAAGCACCGTAGAGCTTCTTGGTCATGCCTTGAGACTCCTGCTTTATTTGCTGCTCCTTGCACAGCTCAGAACCCATATCTCTTCTGTGCCCACTGTAATATGTACTAATCCTCAGGGAATATTTACAGAAGAAAGCCTGAGAATCAGTACCCATTTCTTTCATAGATGTGCTAGATCTGTCTAGAAAACGTGACTCTCTTCCCTAATGCATGTTTATCGGCCAAGACAGAGATCTTTACAATTTAGGATAATCTTATAATGGAATTACAACTGTGTGTAGTAAGATGGGGCAGTCTAGAAGGACACCTTCATATGGGAATATGTCTGTAGCCCCATGTAATGATTATTGTAGATATAATCCATCTTTAACTGCATTGTCTTATACCTTTGTAATCTCACATTCTGCATTGCTCACACGATAAAAGTGCATTAGGGAATTTGCCGTTCATGTTGAATGTTGTATTCCTGGTCATGTCTCATTGTTCACAGGATGTCTTATGCTGTATGAGTACTTTCCCCCTCTTTTGTTGTTCTGTAATCTGCCTTGAGTCTCGGTGAGACGGGCAAGCTAGAAATAAGCTAACTATATAAATAAATAACAGGCCATTTTTTAGAACTTCTTGCAGTTGCATAGAGAACTGTTTCTCCACCGTGCATTAAACCATGTCAGACCATTGGTCCATTTAGCTCAGTATTACTGATTCTAACCAACAGCAGCTCTCCAGAATCTCACACAGAAAAAGGTATTTTCAGCAAGACTTCCTAAGCGCCTGGAAGTAAAGGTGTGAGAGATTGAACTTGGCACCATCTGTGTGCTGTGCATTAGCTCTTCTGCTGAGTCATGGCTCCTCCCATTTTTATTGATGTGTCACCATTCCAGCTAAAGCATTCTGCATACGGCAACCTTTTGCTGGGATCTCTCCTTGGCATATATTTCCTAACCCGAAGTAGAATTTAGGGTATTGCTGTGGTAGTGTAGCACTGAATTGTCTCAGCAGGGATGCGCTTAGTTACTGACATCTGCTGTTTTTCCTGGAAGGAAAAGACTTTTGATAGGTCAGATAATATGATCTCCGATATAATGACAGTAATGTCTCTAGGGTTGGATTGGAGGAGTGGTGAGAAAGCTGGGGGATCATGGAGAGAAATGTTGAATTTGTCTTCCTTAAATGCACGTATGAATCCCCAGATGGTCCAAGAGAGGAGGAATTTTACATCAGATAACTGTGTGAGAACAGGAGACTTTCAAGTGGCAGGAGCAAAGAAAACTATGACAGCCTGCAGATAGATTTTAATTATTAAGGACCATTGAGGTTTAGTTTCAAACAGGCTGCTGTCTGACGAACCCAAATTGTAATTGGAAAGTGCTGCTTAGATGCAGTTCTTTCTCTGGCCGGAGCCTCTGTTGTTGTTTGTTTGCTTTGTGTGAAGTGGTTAGGAGGTTGGGTAGATTGATTTATTTGCTGATCTCATATACTTCTGCATTAAAAGTAATTGCTTTTCCTCCCATATTGGTCCTTGAGGCAGCTAACAGATAAGAATTTGGAAAGCAACTCTGAACATAGGACAATCCTCTGGAAAAAAGAAAATGATGCACACATTTTTTTTAAAAAAAATTATTGTATATACCTGTATCTTGTATGCAAATTTAAGACAGACCTCCTTCTTTTCTTGACTATACACCTGAAGAAGAATCTAATCTACCCTTCAGGTAAATATGGAATACAGCAAATCACATCTCTCTCTCTGATTAAAACTCTGTAAAACCCAAAGAATTTTGGGTGATAAACCAGAAAGCACCATCGCATCCATTTATTCTGGTCTAAAGGCCTTCCGGAATAAAACAGTTGGCAGTTTATGTTGGAAGGCTTGTAGGGACGTCACTATAATATCACCCTGTAGGGGAGGGAATTCCCCTCTTGTACCAGTTCTAGCAAGTCTAATCTCGGATAGGGTCTGTTCCTGCAGGGAGGCACCAAAACTTGGGCAGGTGTGTTTAGGGCTTTAAAGTTCCAAACCAGTATTTTGCACTGAGCCTGAAAACAAATTGGGAAGCCAGGACAGTGAAGCAGCTAGGGAGGGTCAATTTTATTTCAGCTGATGTTGAACTATAATTGACGCCACGATCATGAGGCTGTTACAGCATTTTAAACCGTCCACGCCTTTTAAATTTTTGCCAGAGTTCATGATGCTGCAGTTTGACTGCATGAGCAGTTGTTTATACATCATTAAAGATTTTTTTAAAGTCTGATCTTGTGCTAGGCTTCTCCTATCCAGTAGCTAGAGCTCTCCTTTAAATATAATTTCCTCTTCTTTACAAGGGGTTTAGGTTGGAGTAACTGCATAGGCTTGCACCGCTAGTGAGTGTTATTATTATTACCCCGACCTGATTAGCCCAAGTGAGCCTGATCTGGTTAGAACTCAGAAGCTAAGCAGGGTCAGCCTTGTTTAGTAGTTGGATGGGAGACCTCCAACGAAGACCGGGGTTGCTATGCAGAGGCAGGCAATGGCAAACCACCTCTGATAGTCTCTTGCCATGAAAACCCTGCCAGGAGTTGCCACAAGTCAGCTATGACTTGATGACAGTCTTCACCACCACCACCACCACCACCACCATTGTTGTTGTTATTAAAAACATTTGTACGCTGCTTTTCCACCCAAAGAGAGTCTCCCCAAAGCAGCGGACATAAAAAAAATTTAAAACAACATTTAAAATAGTATAAAAATAATTCAATAAATACATGCACACAACAGCAGAATCAGGGAGGAAGGCCAATAAGGGTGATTGGGGAGTATGGCAAAAGAAAGAAAAAGCAATCTTCACTCACTGATGAAAGACAGTAATCGGGGGAAGAATTTAATCTCTCTCAGGAAGGAGTTCTAGCCATACTTGGCAGCATGGGATAATAATTAGAGCTGCTTGAGAGAGCTAGAGACTTTTAGGCAGCTGTGGAAGGCAGAGTTGGAGCAAATCACAAAATCAGAAAAACTGGCTTCCTTAAACCTAACACACAAAGTAAGGTCATATACGCCAAAATGGAATATTTATTTATTTTATTGAGATAACATAAAAAAGAACCCTCTCTAGTAGGGTTGTTAGGTCCCCCAGGGTTCAAACTGGGGGGATGCGGGGGTTGTGGGGAGTGTGACAGGAGTACTTGCCTTTTGCACATGCGCTCCAGAATGCTTATGCATTGTGCCGGAAATGACATCATTCCTGGTGCGATGCAGAAGGGACAGGTCACACCAGGGCTGATTTGGTAAAAAATTGGCCCCCAATCTAGCTTGGGCGCCTATTTTTATGAAATCAGCCCCTAGCTCGACTCCGTGCTTCCGTGTCATACTGGGAATGATCTCATTCCCAGCGTGACACAGAAGAGTTCCAGAATGCATGGGAGCGCACTGGGGGGGGGGTTCCTGACCTGTTCCTCCGCCTTTTCCCTATGCTGGCCAGGTGAGAGGTGGCGGGGGGCAAGCCTGGGAGCGGGGGATCCCATGCCCCCACTAGGGGAATGGGATCCCTACTCTCTAGTGATCTACCTGATGCAGCTCCCAGAGTAAAAACGATAGCATAAAAACAACAAAATTATAAACATTAAAACAAGCCCACAGGCACAAAAAGAGCATAAAACAACCACCAAGCAGACTAAACAAATCCATGAAATAGTTCTCAGGCTAGGACAGCTGAAAAAAACAGCTGAAAAAATGGAACACATCAATTAAAAGCCCTGGGTTCTTTTTACCTTTGCTTTGGTCAGGCAGCTAAAAGACAATAAGGTAGGCACGAGCCTCATAGGCGGGCGTTCCACAGATGAGGTGCCACCACTGAAAATGCCCTGTCTGTGGTCACCACTCACCTCAGCTCAGCAAACCAGGGCACAAACAGCAGGCCTTGGGAGGCACCTCTCAACTGTGGGCTTGGAAAGTGAGAACAGGTGTTCACTCGGACACCAAGCCATTTGGTGCCTTAAAGAGAAGCAGTGGCACTCAGAGTGTGCCCTGAAACAGTTGTAAAGAAAGGTGATACTGATTTGAAAAGCACCAAATGACCCTGCTTAGGATGTTTTTTCCCTTTGGTGGGTGAGAGTGCTGATCAAGGCGTTCTCCCTTCAGCTTTGGCCCATCCAGCACTCCTGATTACTCAGCAGATACCCAAGATGCAGTTTGAGGGTTTCTGCAATATGTCAGCTGACCATTTACTGATACAGTTATTCTAGCAAGATTTGTGAATTGCTCAACCTTTAACAGAGAATTCTTGTGGCCTCTTGATGCTCTGTTTCTTTCCTGGATTCAAAACTTACAGAGGATGGAGCGATAGTTGAATTTTAAACAACAACCACCGTAGATAAAGCTGTGGCAACGCCTTTAAGAACCTTTGCTAGTTTTGCTTTGCTATTTTCTTGGAATCTCTGTGACAAAGATGGGAAATGCTTGTTCAAGAAAGAAACAATGTCTGCCCATTGAGTTCCATGTGGTGAGAGGGCTGCTTATTCCCATCTCCTTTCTGTATCCAAAACATAAAAGATCATAAAAGTCGTTTACATATTTATGGCTTCTTTTCATAGCCATTTCATGTTTGGAAAACAGGGCCAGCGATAAGGCATAAAGCACCCTCTCCCCAAGTGTCATGGGACAAAACAAATTGGGGCCCCTGCTCTGGGATGTTGAGTTCCCAGCATGGAACTTGCAACACGTTGTGTGGAAATGAGGGGGACCTGGGGAAAATGTAACATGTAGTTCGACCCACAGTGTAGCAGTTTCCTCCTCCCAATGCTTCTGCTGTGCGGAGGGTTTCCAGATCAGTGGGCATGATTTTCAGGGCCAGCATTCAGTCCTGGAAATACTCTTGTAAGGAAGTAATCCCTGTTTAATTGGTTTTGTTGCCAGTATGTAAGCAAAGGCAGCTCTTAGATAATGGTTACGTAAATAAGCATTTAGCTGCACTGGGACGAGCTGCGTTCTCTGAACATGACAATTGCTTTGCGGCTGCTGGCCAAAGGTCTAGGCTTCCATTTTTCCATAGAGGCCCACAAGTAGGGCATGATTCTTGTTTGTTCCCAGCATTTGCATCAAAACATGGAAGCTTCATTTTGCAAAGGGTCAGGCTACATTTGCTACTGCAGTGGTCCTCATGGGTGCCATGGTGCCCGCTGGTGAGTCTCCTGGCACCCACTTGCTTCTTCCACAAAGCAATGAGCCAATTCTCCAACTCCCTGGAATAGAAGGTGCTGTGGAAGAGCCCTGGAGGCATCACCTTTGTGTCTGCAGGGGGCAGGCAGCCATTTGGAAACAGCTGCCTCTGTCATGGGCCAGTCTGGGTTCACTGAGAGTGAGGATTCCTCAGAAGGAGGGGAGCCTCGTGTAGCCAGCCCTGACTCCTCAGGAGAAGAGGAGCTCCGTGTAGCCAGCCCTGATTCCTCAGGAGAAGAGGAGCTCCATGTAGCCAGCCCTGACTCCTCAGGAGAAGAGGAGCTCCTTGTAGCCAGCCCTGATTCCTCAGGAGAAGAGGAGCTCCATGTAGCCAGCCCTGACTCCTCAGGAGAAGAGGAGCTCCTTGTAGCCAGCCCTGACTCCTCCGGAGAAGAGGAGCTCCATGTAGCCAGCCCTGACTCAGCAGAAGCTGGTGATCAGGAAGAACAGCTGCTGGCTAATCAGAGTCCGCAGCCAGCAGCTGAGCCAGCTCCAACACCACCATCCAGCTCCAACACTACCGGTGAAGCCCAGCCACCAGTTGCCCAAAGTCCTCAGTCAGCAGCTGAGTCAGAGGCACCAACGCCCTCCAGCTCCAACACCACTGGTGAAGCACAGCCAAGGATGCCCAAACCTCCAGCCTCCCCCAGAGAGCGCCGCAGACAAAAGCAGCGTGTGGAGCTGCAGGAGAGGTGGCAAAGTGCACGCCTCCTGGCCAGACGCCAGCTGCTTATTGAGAGTGATGAGGAGTGAGCGCAGGATAGCTCCCAAGCAGCTGGCTGCAAGCCCAGCCTGTCTGTAAAACCCAGGTGGGGTTTCCCACTTTTGTTAATCTTGTCTATAAAACCCAGCCACAGAAGACCAGGAGGCGTGGAAGCAACACGTCAGAATCCTGCTCTGGCTGCGGCCGCTCTGCTGAATCTTGCCTTGCCATGTGACCTCTGGACTGCGCCTTGACCTTGTTTCTGGATCTCCCTGGCTCTGACTGATAACTGACCTACGGACATCTTGACTTGGCTTTTGGATTCTGGACTTTGGGCTTGGTAGTCACTCCTGGCTTTGGACCTGTGCTCTGACCTCAGACGGGACTTGGACAACTCTGCTTGGGCTGTCCTCGCCCATGACAGCCTCTGTGGTGGAATCTCCCAGTGTTTTATGATTGGCACTGCCCCTGGCAGCCGTTTTGCGTTGGTGCTCATTACCTGTTTTCCAACAAGATTTGGGAGTCCTTGTACACTGCCAGAAATGTCATCTTCCTTGTGAATCTCTGCCTTGCCCCCAGCAACCCCTAAGTTGCTGGGGGCAACCAACATTAGCTTGGTTCCACTTGCGCAGCTTGGTTCCACTTGCACAGTGCCGTTTTCCACTGTGGAGGCAGTCCTCTGCTGCAGATCCCGTTCCTGCAGTGTGAGATGTTTCCACTCTTGCAATACTAAAGACTTCCAGTGAGTTGAACATTGCTCAGCACTGGAGGAGCACTGCCTCTACAACAGAAGGAGGGAGGTGCAAGCGAAGAAAAAGCTTAAGATCCAAGCTATTGTTTTTCTGTGTAGGGAAGAGATGCCGTGTGATAAATGTAACACACCTTCTGCTGCCAAGTAACAGAGCTGGTCTACATGGTTAGGACTGGATCATCTGTTCCAGTAATTCCTGTTTACCCTGTCAACCTAGTTTTTGCTACAAGGTTTTGTTGAAGGGTTTGTTTATTTATTAAAATATCTATACCCTACCTTTCCTCTTGGCTCAGGGTTTGCTATCTCCTAACTCTCTTTTAGGAAGACCCAAACATTTTTCTTTAACCAGGTTTTTAACTCAGGGTTCTCTTTATGTTAGTTGTCTTATGGTTGGCTCCAAGCCCATGGATCGTTTTATCAGCCTTATTGTAGGCTGCTCTTTTTCAGTACGATTTTAGTCCAGTGGCACCTTAGAAACCAGCAAAATTTTCAACAAGATACTACAAAAATCTTGTTGGTCTCTAAGGTGCCGCTGGACTCAAATCCTACTGCAGACAAACATAGCTACCCACCTGCCCCTTTTCAAGCTCTTTTATACTCTGCCTTGGGTTTTTTGGCAATGTTTTTATTGATACTGATTTTGTTTGTTCTTATTGGTATAAGGTTTTTTATTTGTTTTTACTGTTTTAATTGTAAGCCACCTCATGCAGCTATGGAGAGGTAGCATACAAATTTTCAAAACCTCCTTTTTTATTCCAGATGTGTTAAGGTGTGTGGAGCCACGTTTTGTGGGGCAGAACTCATGTAATTTTTTTCTTTCCAAATTTCAGCACATGGGTCATAATGTTGCGATGTTGGAACCCATTGTGCCCACCATCCCCCTCCCTCTTCCTGTCCCTGTATTTGCTGATTGGATGGTCCCGGCTCCACCCAATTTTTTTTTTAGAATTCTGGAGAGGCAGTTGACAGCGGAGTTCTGGGGGGTCCACCTACGAAGTGCTTTTTGAACTTGTTCCGCTAGCAGTTCTTTGTGATTGCTCTGGTGTGGTTTGAATTGTCTGCATGCCTCTCTGCCAGAGCAATATGTTCAGATGTTGTTGCCCAAACAAACAGTGTTCTCATCGGCCTTCTCACATCATGTAACCATGTTCTGGGAAGAGGAGGGCAGATTCTTGAGAGGAGTCCCCAGTCCCTCATAAGCCCCTATTATAAAGGAAGGAAATAAAAGAGTAAACCCAAGAAACGATAAATGCGGAATGTGGATCACCATCAGGGAACAGAACGGATATTGCTTAAGGAGACAGAGTGCACGAACGTCACAGTATTGCACCTCTCCTCTGATTTTAAAAAAGGGAGTGGTTTCTAACAGGTGGCGAGCCAGTGGTGCCCAGGGAAAGGAAAGGGATGGGGGGGGGACTAAGAATTCTGCACACACATAAGATACATCAATGGCAACTTAGCAGCGGCTCAAAAAAAGTGCCATATATGCACAGGGGAAATGTTGGGGGGGAACCGGAGCAAGTTCTGCATCTCATGCGTTCTTTTCTCCCGCGGAACTCTTGAGATCAAGAGAAGCAGAATGGAATCTGAAGCGCCTTAAACTGACCATGCAGAAACCATCTTTGTTAGTATGGGCCGCTAGCATTGTTCATCAAGGTTTCATTCCTCACTCAAGTGTCTAGTAATTAAACATTTTTGTTTGGAGACAAATGTCTCTAGTGTGCATGTGTAGCACACATGAACACTAAAACACCATGCAGTGCAGTCTGCAATTTTATACTTTGTAACTGCCAAAGTATATTTTGAATTATTTGGGATGTAAAGGACCAACTGAGGTCCATGGATAACTTTTGACAAGTATTATGTAATCTGTTGAATTTTATATTGACTGTAACTTTACCTTAGAAGAGTATGAGAAATAACAGAATTAGAGGGAATATTATGTGAATTAAAGGGTATAAGTGCTGTTGGGGGTCAGAAGGGAGGGGAGGGGAAGGGTGGGTTGGGATGAAATATGTATTTTGTAGGAGAAAGAGATATCGAAATGATTGTTTTTCAACCTATCCAATAAAATGTTTTTTTTTTTAAAGTATATTTTGAATTAGTGATAGTGCGGTGTTGGACAATTATGTTTTGCTCTTTAACTGAAAGAACAAATACCTTTTTAATTTCATAGAGGACGTGTTACTGCAAAGTAAAAGCCATCAACAGGCAGAGTAGAGGGTTCAGCAATATATAATTTTGGAGTATTCAAACAGCGATCCTTGGCATGAGCAGGGCTTTTTTTCAGCTGGAACGCGGTGGAACGAGTTCTGGCACCTCTTGAAAATGGTCACATGGCTGGTGGCCCCGCCCCCTGATCTCTCTGTCTGGAGATCAGGGGGCGGGGCCACCAGCCATGTGACCATTTTCTCCGAGGGCAACCCACTGAGTTCCACCACCACTTTTCCCAGAAAAAAAGCCCTGGGCATGAGAATCGGGGTGTTAAAAGCATGTCTATATTTTCCTCTCTGATGGAACAAGGAAAGGTCCCCTTTTGGAGTAAGTAATAGCATAAGTACACTGAGTGCCACTTACCTTCCTCTTTGTCAATAACAAGGAAATATTTTTGTCAGCTTTTTCAAGGAAAGCACTTGGACAAAAGTATCAGCAAGAGCAGACTCTCTGAAAGCGGTCAAGTGAATAAGCAATCTTTGAAATATCTTGTGGCTTTTCATTTTCTAGTAAATCAGATAGGAAATGTTTCCAAGTATTTGACGTTCTGATGTCGCCTATCATAACAGACCCTCTGTTGGAAGGGAGAAAAGGCACGAAAACAGTTAAATCCTTGTTGAAAGCCACAAGCACATCATTTTAAAAATGCATGATGCGCCATCAGCTTCAGAACCAGCTTTCCAATTTCAGAAAGGGGGAGGAGAAAACCAATTTTAATATACGCTGAACTGTGCTGCTGTCTCAACTAGAAGGCGATCCGAGTGAAAGCCTTTAATGTGCTAAATTTCAAAGCTGGAGGCTGCTGTAGTGATTATACCAGTGTGAAGCTTTATAAAATACGCTCAAAGAACTCACAGGCAGTGCGAGAACCAGTTCTGCTGCCCAGCTAAGTGAGAACTCTCGGTTTGGTGTGATTTAAAAAAACAGGGAGTTAAAAAAAAATTATATACAAAAAATTATATACAAAATGGATCCAAATTTCGTTAGGCTTTTGATAATATTTGTCTTAAAAGTTCTCCGACAGTGACATTTGTTTGTTTGTTTTAGTTTAATGAGAACACAAAGTGAAGAACATTGAAGTCAGTGGACTTAGAAGGGTATAACTTTGCTTTGGGATGGTGCTGCAAGCTCTTCTGTTTAAAAAGCTTCCAAAGCTGTACATTTTTTTAAAAAAAAGCATTAGACAAGTCAGGCGTAGAGCAGCAGATAAAAGCTCTCTTTGTCAGATGCAATCAGTTGCATCTGACGAAGAGAGCTGTGGTTCTTGAAAGCTCATGCTACAATAAAGTTGGTTAGTCTTAAAGGTGCTACTGGACTCTTTGCTATTTTACAACTACAGACTAACACGGCTAACTCCTCTGGATCCAGAATTATTATATATACAAGTACTGGGCGATGTTTTTGGAAGCATTTCGTCTTGATCCCTGTATTATTAACTTTTAAGCTTCTGATTAAAATGATTCCATCAAATCCTTAACTAAATTAAAGCAGCTGGCAGCTGTTTTTGCCTACTTTTCTCCTCTCAAAAACAAGTAGAAGTAGCCAACACCAGAGAAGAAGGGAAACCAGCTGGGCATTAAGTAACTTCATAGGTTCCTTATAACAAGGAAAAATGGATGGGTGGCAGTGGGTTGGATCCTGTCAGCTTTTCTGCTTGATCTCTTCTGATCTTCCTTTTCACTTAGCCACCATCCCACAGGACTTTTGTTCACCCAGGTCTCACAATCCTTAGCATAACCTTCACTCTTTTGTCTGAAGAAAGCTGGTGAGATATGTCCCAGTGTTGGGGAGGGGGCAGTGGTGGTCTCCATTCCAGGGAGTATTGGATAGCTGGTTGATTCATTTGCAAGTGCCTGTAGTGTTTGTTGCAGCTCGCAGCCACTATGGGTGCATGGAGGCTTCAGTACCTATAATACTTCATGAAGTGGTTGTATGTGAACCAGATACATTGGTTCAGCCTCTAAAAGTTCTAGATTTTGCCATACACGTGATCAGGAAGTGATGCTTGCATTTATACCTACTGAAATAAAAACTTTGCTGAGTTTTGTTTCATTTTTGTTCTGAATCTTCATTAGCGTCATCATCAAAGCCATCTGAGTCACTCTTTCGCTATGTTTGTGTGCCAGTTACTTTAGCAGAAATCCACCTGCTTCATTAAACAACTTCAATTTAATCTCACAATTTTTGTGTTATGCTTTTGAAACTTTTTTTTTTCATCTGCAGCCGGTATTTTGCTTTTCCCACCACAGATGTTACTGTTCAACTGGGTTTTTTTGATGGCTGTGGTTGCATATGACAAGCTTTTTTTTTTGTTGTGGTTTTTTTTAACATGATCCTGTCAGTGTACTAACTTGCCATTTGCTTTACAACCCCCCCCCCCCAGACAAAACACCGTACAACAATGTAAAGCAACCTGGGCAGACTTCCATATTGCTATCTAAGTTCTTACTAAGAGTGAGAGATCATGAGTTGGATCCCAACTATTGGCAATAGAAGGAATATAAATCCTTAATATGTTTCTTTCTGCTCCTGAATCCCCTTCCAGCCACTGCAAGGCAGATTCTTGGGATTGCAGGAGCCACATAGGATAACAACATCTGATTTACATACCACACTTCAACTTAACACCCACTCAGAGTGGGTGCCACAATGGGTTAAAAACTTAGGCTTTGAGATTTAGGGATGTAAGTTCTAAACTACAAATATTTGTAAAACAAATATTCAAACAAACTATAACTTAATATGGGCACTGATGTGTTTTCATGGGCTTAGTAGTTTCAGAGAGTCATTACAAGAAGATAATTCTGGAAGGTCCATGAATGAATCTCCAGTCTGTTTTATACTGTTACTAGTAGCTGTGCATCCTGCTCTTCCCAGCGGGGAAAATAGTGAAAGCCATTAGGTGTTGGGAAAGCAATGTAGGGTCTCACCACACGAGACAAAATACACTCGAATTACATGGGTAATTCGAGTATATTTTGTAATTCGAGCGCATTTGAGTGTAATTCGAGTGTAATTCAAGTATATTTTATCTCGTGGTTTGACCTATAGAGAAAATGGTTAAATTCCCCTGCTTTGTGCCATGACCTCGATCTAAACTGGGGGATCACACAGCTGCTGTAACAAAACAAAAACCCACGGTGGAGTTCTGATCATCTCTTCTGGTTCGAGCTGGACATTCGTTTGCTGAACGCCGCTGAGTTCTGTATAAGATAAGCACAAGCAACCATTTTGCAACATCAGTAGTCAGTGACAGCTAGCGTCTTCCCAGGTTTGCTGTAGTGTGGTGGTGGAGAAATCTGTGATATTTCTGTTATTTTTGCTGTAGCAGATGTAATATGGCTACTCTCTTTGGAATATTATAGCCAGCTATAAAAAAATACCAAAAAACAACCGTTACGTAATAGGTTTAATAAGGACCAACTAAAGCATCACGAAACAATGAGCAAGCTTTCAAATTCCCCAGAACTTTCCTGTACAAAAAAACAAGAACTGAGTGGGGAGACGGGGGAAAAAAGGTATTTTAGGGCATGATGACAAAGCCTCGTGTCCAGCACAGCTGGCTGCAGTGTTTGTTTGCTACAAACGGAAGATTTGGGGCTTTTCCATCGTGCTCTGAAAGGCTCCCCCCCCCATCCATTCTAGTTTGCATTTTTGTGTGTGTTAAACATCCAGTCCAAAGCAGATTACTGAGCAACTTGGAGTTTTTTTCTTTGTAGCATTTTAGTTGGTATGCATTTCGGATGAGGCCATGGGAGTTCTAGAGAACTGAGCAAAGCTACTGAATGGGTTGGATAAAAGAAGGCTATGAGGTTCTGTAAATAAACTGTATTTGATTATACAATTCATCTCTTACCTACAAAACATGCTTGCAAATAGGGATAGAATCCCACCACCTCTGTCCTGTTCTGCTAGAGCATAAGCTCTGCGGTAGAGCACTCACTTTGCCTGCAGGGAGGTTTTGTCCCCGGCAACATCCTTTCAGTCTTCTCATGCAGCAGGACCCGCACAGACTAGACAGTACTGAGTTTGAGGGATCAGTGGTCCAATGTGGTGTAAAGCAGCTTTGCATATTTATAAATGTCCTGCTGCAGACATTTTATGCAGTGCAGGTAGTACTTCCTTCGTGCTTGGTGGGTGAGGACAAGGAGAGCAAGATGGGTTTAAACCAAGTCAGCAACACCTTTCCATTGGCAAAAATAGGAATGGGGGTGTCAGAGAGCCTGAGTTGGAGATCAGTGGGGGAAGAAGGCTGGTCGAATGTGAGAGAGGAGGGATGGTGGTGGTGAAGAGTGTCCTCAAGTCATAGCTGACTTATGGCGACCCCTGGTAGGGTTTTCATGGCAAGAGACTAACAGAGGTGGGTTGCCATTGCCTGCCCCTACAACCTTGGTCTTCGTTGGAGGTCTTCCATCTAATTACTAACCAAGGCCAACCCTGCTTAGCTTCTGAGATCTGATGAGATCAGGCTCAACTGGACAGGGGTAGGCAACATTTTTGGCTGCAGTGCCAAAAATCACAACTTCTCTCTGTGAAGGCATTGAGCTGCTGGCAAATAAAGGCAGAAGGGGGGAGAGATGAAGGTTGTGCTTGGCCAGAGACAGTGCGGGCAAGCTGTGCCCCAATGGTACTGTCAGCAGTTCAGGGGTTTGCCTTTGACCAAGGTGGGGGCTACACAGGTCTGAGAGCCGTGCCTGTCACCTTCTCCCACTCTGCTGGCGCCAGCAGCATCAACAGCACTTCAGGGGCTCATCTCAGTCGCTTTGACAAATTGCTGTTCGACATGAGTGCTGTGAGTTGTCTACCCTTGTTGTAAACACTGCCGCTGCACAATGTGTTGTCCACATGCTAAACACAGCCTCCTCTCGGTATGTGTTGTGGCCTGCCAAGCGCTGAACAACCATGTTTGCCTGACCCAGCCAGACTGCAAAAGCAGCTGATTCTTCAAGTTGGGCCACTTTCAGCTTGCTGAGTTACTGATCGTCATTGCCATTGGTGACGAAATAATAGATGCCGTATCTTGAAATGGTGCGGGAGAGAGAATCCTCCACGTTAGCAGACCAGGGCCAATACACTGTGCAATCTTGAGCATAAAGGTTTAGCCGAAACATTGGCCGTTTCCACACGTCTTACCTGGCTGCAGAACATCACGCGAAAGACCCAGAAGACAGCGTATTCTCACGTGAAATCACGCCAGGAAGACGCTGTTATCTGGGAATTTTGCGCAAAATCACACAAAACTCCCGGATAACAGCATCTTCCTGCCGCGATTTCACGCAAGAAGACACTGTCTTTTGGGTCTTTCGCACAACGTTCCGCAGGCAGGTAAGACATGTGGAAACGGCCGTGGTTCCAAAGACACCTTCACTGCCCACTGCTAGGAGTTTTACTGCTCCAAAGCTGCTCTCGCCTGTTTCCGCAGGGAAGCCGGGACCAGGCGTGTCAAAGCAAAAATAAGCAAAAAAAAAAAACTGGTATGGGGGCACACAGGGGGGCAGAGAATTGCTTACTGAACATTCTCCCCACTCGGCCATCTCTTAACTGCCTGTGTTGCTATTGCTGGCAAAGTTGCAGCCTGCTGTTCTTTGACCTTTTGCTCTTCTAGAGATAGAAAGGGGAATTGTCTGAGCCATGGAATAACTTCCTGCAATTGTGTTAGCCAGGGCTGGTCTGACTTGATAGATAGCTGTGTCTGTTAAGGCTTGCTTTTGAGGAGAGAAAGTACTGGCTGTGTGACTAAATGGAAAGAAACGTAAGGTGGCCCAGAGAGGACAAATATATTATCAGGAGGCTTATTGATAAATGTTTTTCAAGGTGCCTCCATTTCCATCCACAACGCTGACGGATCCGCAGTACATCAGAACTTGGCTATACACACGCTATACCGACCATGTTACAAGCTGTAAATTTTAAAAGCAGTACTTGCTATTCCTGTAGCAGGTTTGAAATTCAAAGTACTTCACATACATTATCTCAGTACAACAGTCTGACAAGGTAGGCTATTGTAATTATAATCATTGTGCTTATTGTGGGAGGAGTGAGAGACAAAATGCCATACCTAAAGTCACCTGCTGAGTTCATGGCAAAAGTGAAATTTAATTCCCCCCCCCCCATCCCCAGGATTGCAACTCAGTTTGTAGATATTACACTATTGTTGTTCCCTACCAGAGAAAATAACAACAGTTTTACAGAATCTCTTTTGGCTGCTTCCCAGTAATCTTAAGAGATTTTTTTAAAAATGCAGAGTAAAAGAGAAAGTGAGAGAACATTTCCTCACATTTTTGGCATTTTAAAAATAGTTTAAAATAGATGTCTTAAAGACTGACAACCAGTTGTCACACAATGGCCTCAGTTAACCTCACTTCAGAGAGTACATGTGCTGCTATGGGTAGCTGTAGTGTGTGGTCATGTGGTATACTACATCCTTGCTTTCCCACTGTTTCCCAGCCATTTGTGGGACCTGGTAAAGTTACCTGCTCTACAAGGGTGCAACTCACCTCCACCAAGTGGTTATAGTCACATTTTGGAGATCAGCAGGATGAAAGGGGAGACAGGAAAGTTCCAGCCTGCTGTTGGAAATTTTAGTGTGGAATCAACCCATTAGCTGTAATTATTGTCACTGTGGTAAATGGGAGAGCATTTCTAGGGCAGCACACATTCCAATGTCTTTAGGAATGCAACTGAATAATGTGGCTACTCTGTTGTGATTAGAACAATTATAGTTTCTGACGTGGGTTCTACACGTTTGGGGATGGAACTACAGTGCCCCCCCCCCCAACGAAGCTAATTAAATTTGATAGAATTATTACTGTCAAAACTGATGCTTTCTCTGCATCTGCGATGTATAAATAATGTAAAAATAGGGTAAACATGCTTTAGTAAAGAGAAATAGACAAGTTGGGATCAGCACTTGTTGGGATAACACACAAAAATAAAACCAAATGAAGTGTATGTGTACCTCCCTGTTAAATGAAGATTATAAAAAACATTGCTAACCAACCGTGATTAACAACCCTGGCTACTGGGAAAGAAGCAAACTTGGGTTTATGAGACACCCACATCACAACAAACCAGATTTAGGGCCAAACTACACAATGTTTTTTGGTGAGTTGGGTCTGAGCTTCCATCTCATTTGCTCTGCAGTCACACAGCAGGAATGAGTAAAGTCATTGATTGGGCTTGGGATGACAGCATGGGAGGAGCAAGGTCCTGTTGCACCTTAGAAACCAAAGAGATTTCCAGGGTGCGAGCTTTTGAGAGTCAAAGCGCCCGCCTTCCCTTCCACATCATTTTCCCAAGCTGGAACAGCAGGGAAGGGAGTAATTTACCCATCTTTGGAAATGCACATGCCCAGTATTCCAGCTTGGATCCAGTTCACCAAAAGACATGATGTGTAGTTTGTCCTTCAGTTAAAGATGTCTGTCTCAGTCTTAGTGCTGCTCTCAGGAGAGGGGGAAGGGAGTATGCAAGCCCCACAATAAAGCACCAGGTTTGGTGTAGTGCTTAAGAGCAGCAGG
This sequence comes from Eublepharis macularius, assembly GCF_028583425.1. Taxonomy (NCBI): domain Eukaryota; kingdom Metazoa; phylum Chordata; class Lepidosauria; order Squamata; family Eublepharidae; genus Eublepharis; species Eublepharis macularius. The sequence continues at coordinate 14,076,410 of NC_072802.1, forward strand.
ACTCTATTCTGGAGAACCATGTTTGATTCTAAACTCCTCCGCTTGAAACCAGCTGTGTCTGTCACAGCTCTCTCAGAGCTCTCTCAGCCTCACCCACCTCACAGGGTGGTGGTTGTGAGGATAATAATGACAACATACTTTTTTAACTGCTCTGAGTGGGTGTTAAGTTGTCTTGAAGGGTGATATATAAATCAAATGTTGTTATTACTATTATTATATATATATTACTTGATCCTGTGTCTTTAAGTGCACTTCACCTTAACAGAGTTCTCAAGAAAACCCAGGGCCTTTCTCAGCAGAGTTATACCATTCAAAGCACATGGATTTTAGTGGGTTTGGAAGGTTGTGACTCTGTTTAGGTTGGCACTGTTAGGATGGATGTGTACCAGCGTGCTCTCTACAGAACAAAACTGGAATCCAGTAGCACCTCAACAAAATCTTCCAGAGCCTAAGCTTTTGTGAATCAAAGCTCACTTAATCAGATTAAAAAAATAATGTTTTTGAATCTGATGAAGTAAGCTTGAACTCACAAAAGTTTATACCCTGGAACAGGGCTTTTTTTCTGGGGAAAGAGGTGGTGGAACTCAGTGGTGGAACTCAGGACCACACAATGACGTCACTTTGCGTCAACTGGAACAAGGGGGGAGTTTTTTAAAGTTTAAATCGCCCTCGGAGAAAATGGTCACATGGCCGGTGACCCCGCCCCCTGATCTCCAGACAGAGGGGAGTTAAGATTGCCCTCTGCGGCGTGACAATGATCTAAACTCCCCTCTGCCTGGAGATCAGGGGGCGGGGCCACCAGCCATGTGACCATTTTCAAGAGGTGCCGGGACTCCGTTCCACTGCGTTCCAGCTGAAAAAAAAAAAAAGCCTTGCCCTGGAACATTTTGTTGGTCTCTAAGGAGCTCCTGGACTCCAATTTCATTCTACTACTACAGAATAACATGGCTCCCCACCTGAAATTGCAATTTCAATAAATTTCCTCCCTCAACACACATGGATTTCTGAGAGGAAAGGTATAGGTCATGAAGAAACAAAAACAAACACGTAAAATATACTAAAGAAGAATAAACAGGAGGGATACTGGTCACGATAAGAAGCCAACGTTCCTCTTATCTCCTGTCGTTTACATTTGTTTACTGCTAACCTCTGTTAAGTAATCTTCACATCTTATCTGGTTGAGCAGGTGATTTTTCAAGAGCATAGTCCTCTGACATGCTAGAACTTTATGAGAGAACCAAAAGGGCAGGTGGGTCTCTTGTCCCGACACCCCCCCCCCCCCGCTGCCCTTTCTCTTTCAGCCCTTTCTCTCGCAAAAACACATCCGCTTGTGTCATCTGTAGAGGCGGGATGTCTTCCTAAAAAGCTGGAATAAAACGTTCGTCTTTACAGTGTCACCGGACTCCAGTTGATTTGCATTGCAGGTTTGAGAGCATCTAGATAGTTGCAAATAAATGAAACACCAGTTTTGTATAATGCTTCAGCAGAACATGAGTTTTAAATTTTGCAATAAAGGTTTGGGGCGCTTGGGTGGTAAAAAGTGCTGCAAAGTTGCAGCTGACTTATGGCGACCCTGAAGGATTTTCCAGGCGAGTGATGACTAGAGATGGTTCACCATTTCCTGCCCTGGACTTCCTTGGTGGTCTCCTGTCTAGTTACTAACCATGGCCATCCTTGCTTAGCTTCTGAGATCGAGCTAGCCTGGGCCATCTAGGTTAGTGCATTACCCCCATGATAATCCGGGTTAGTGCATTACTCCCATGACAAGCATAGGCCATTCCCTTACAAGGTCAGATATTTGTCTGTCTTGCTTTGCATTGTCTGTTGTGACCCAAAGCACTTTATCATAACCTCAGGTGTTTTCCTGCTACCTGAGACTGGAAGTGCTGTGGATAGAAAATGGAGTATAGTAGAAGAGGGAAGCAGAAGGGAGAGTTTAGCGCTTCCACTTTCCCAGTGCTGTTTGAGCTCAGAAAGCCCACTCAGTCTCATAAATGGACCACAGAGGTAAACGTAAAGAGAGGGAGTGTTCCTTGGTGTTAGGGCTGTGGACTAGGACCAGGGAGCTGTAGGTTCACATACTGGTTCAACCATGAAGCTGGCTGGTCAACCTTGGGCCAGCCACGCTCAGCCTAACCCACCTCAGAAAGAAGTTGTGAGGGTAAAAGGAAGGAGGGGAGACCTTGGTACAGGTTGGAAGGATGGAACGAAATGTGGTAAGAAAGAAGCATACGAGTACCAGATAGGCTGCCCTTAGGTCTGGGAAGGAACGTTTGCAGTTGGGGAGACAGCGCAGGGGCTCCTGCCGCCCACAGACTCCACAGTCCCTTTCTGAATTATAGCTTTGAATTTTTAACAAGAACAAAGAAAGTATTGGCAGTCTTATCACAGAACTCGCACCGTGCCATCTGGCCCTACGTAGCAATAATTGAATAGTGATGGCCAAACCCCGAGACGTTTTGACGTGATGAAACTTTCCACAGTTTGTTTAAAATGATTGTTCCTGCGAAAGCTAAATTGTGACTCACTCCCTCTGGTCTCTTCTGATTGATTTTCCATGAGGTTTTGAGCCTGAACTTGACGTGTGTCAACAATGCACTTAAGTATTCACCAGGCCAGTCACCACAGCTGAAAAGTTATTTCCCAGTGACTTCATCATACTTCCACAAAATGGCGATCCCATTTCAGTGCTGTCCATAGAGCAGAATAGTTCTCTTATTGTAATCTGTCTAGCCATCCATTCCCCCACAAGAGCTCAGGTTAGTATACATCATTCCCTTCCTGGCCAGTTTTGGATTACAATAACCAGGGCTTTTTTTCTGGGAAAAGAGGTGGCGGGACTCAGAGAAAATGGTCACATGGCTGGTGGCCCTGCCCCTGATCTCCAGACAAAGGGGAGTTGAGATTGCCCTCCGCGCTGCTGAAGGCAATCTCAACTCCCCTCTGGAGATCAGGGGGTGGGGCCACCAGCCATGTGACCATTTTCAAGAGGTTCCGGAACTCCGTTCCACCGCGTTCCGGCTGAAAAAAACCCCTGACAATAACCCTGTGAAGTAGTTCAGACTGAGAAAGAGTGATTGACCCGAAGTTCATGCCTGAGTAGGGAATTCAGCCCAGGCCTCTTAAATCCTAGTCTAACACTCTGCTCTCTACACCATACTAGCATCCATAGATGCTGCATGTTGTAATTGTGGCATATGCAACGTTGTAGGAACCAGCAACTCTCAACACAACTGGCAACTTGTGGCAAATGCCATCCTTGTATGGGAAAAAAGAAGAAGTACATACCCTGTAAACAAGTAGTGTAAGGTTGTGTACCTGTTTTCTGTGACCAAATTAATAGAACGTAAACAAGGTATTTTGAGTAAAAAGTATAGCTCAAGAGTGCTTTGGGATCAGTAACCTTAAAAGCAGTTACTGGCAAAGCCTGCTGGTGCAGGATGCAGTACTTTAAAACGATGACAAATTAAGCAGTGAAATTGCCCACTGACAGATAGAGTTGCCAGGCTGTAGCCTGGATCCTTTGGGAATTTGGAGGTGGCGGTGCTGGTGACAGGCATGCTGGCATCCTGGTGGTATGTGACCATCACTGGCAGCAAAAACCAGAAGTGACATCATGATGTGGGGAGAGTACTCTAGAATTTGCAAAAAATCCTGTGTTTAAACCACAGAGCTTTCGGCAAATCCTACAGCATCCCTGCTTGGCTGCTATTTTTCTCCCTGTGGCTTTTCAGGTGCTGGTGGACATTACTGGGGTTCGCCAGGACTCGTTCTCATGCCATAGCAGGACACCAGGCAAGCCTGCTTAGGAACCTGGATTGAAGCTAGAATTCTGGATGAAGGAATTCTCCATGAGCATAGTTTAGTTCACAAGCTTTTACACATTCAAACCACATTTCAGACACGTCTCGTGGATCTCTTTTCCAACCTTTGCGTGTCATTGACAGCTTCCTGGCAACTCTTGACCAAAAGAAGTAAGAACTGAATGAAGATGTATCCCAAAGTAACTTGACTGAATGTTGCCGTCCTCTCATTTCAAAGAAAAGTGTATTCAGAAAGAAAGTGCAAACAGTTATATATTGACTAAAGCTACATGTTAAACAAAACTGAACACTTCCTGTTATTAAAAAACCCTTCCAAGCCAATGGCCAGAGAAAATTATATGAAACTTTCCAGAAGTGGATTTAGGGTTGCCAGCTCCAGGTTGGGAAATTCCTGGAGATTTTGGTGGAAGATCCTGGAAAGGAAAGGATTTGGGGAAGGGAGGGACCTCAGCGGGATATAATGCCATAGAGTCCAATATCCAAAGCAGCAGTTTTCTCCAGGGAAACTGATCTTTGTTGGCTAGAGATTAGTTGTAATTCTGGGAGATCACCAGCCACCACTTGGAGGTTGGCAACTATTGATGGATCTACACTCATGTATCAAGTCAAACATGACACAGGAAATAATATATTAATATGTACTTATATTCTATAATATATGTTTTTGCCAGATTGGCATACAACTGATTTAATATTGTCTGAAAACTGAAACTAGAATCATAGAAGACAGATGAATAAGAGTGGATGGGAGCACATTCGGAGCAGTTTATAGAATCATAGGGTTGGAAGGGACCGCTAGGGTCATCTAGTCCAACCCCCCAGAACAATGCAGGAAGTTCACAACTATCTCTCCTCCCTACGCCCCCAGTGACCCCTGCTCCATGCCCAGAAGATGGCAAAACACCGCCAGGATCCCTAGCCAAACTGCTCTAAATCCACGTTAATTTCTAATTCTTTCTTGTGAGTTCCATGCTCAAAGTGGCACAATTTGTGCATGTTTTAGTCACTGATTTGTACTTTTTCTGAAGGACATAATTTTTTTTCAAATGTAAAAACTCTCCGTCATAGGGGGCGGGGAGGGGGAGATCGGCTTTTATATGGATGTGCTAGTCCTCATGGTAACCGTCCTGATACACATTTACAGAGAAATGTATGCATTGTATATCAGTGTGTCTTTAAAGCAGGTCTTATCATAAGTGTCTCTTTCGTTGGAATAAGTAAGTTTTCTTGCCTCATTTCCACCCACCCCCTCCCTCCATGGCCAGAACAAGTCACAAAATCCCAACACAAACGCCCATCTTTATGGCCAGGAGACATTTCCCAAACATGACCCATAACCAGGGCTTTTTTTCTGCGGGGATGTGGTGGAACGGAGTTCCGGCACCTCTTGAAAATGGTCACATGGCCGGTGGCCCCGCCCCCTGATCTCCAGACAGAGGGGAGTTGAGATTGCCCTCCGCGCTGCTGGAGTGGCGCGGAGGGCAATCTAAACTCCCTTCTGTCTGGAGATCAGGGGGCGGGGCCACCGGCCATGTGACCATTTTCGCTGAGGGCGATTTAAACTTTAAAAAACTACCCCCTTGTTCCAGCTGACCCAACGTGACATCATTGTGCGGTCCTGAGTTCCACCACCACTTTTCCCAGAAAAAAAGCCCTGCCCATAACCTTGGGGCTTTGAGCAATAACTTGCTTGTTGGGTGAAAGTTCTGTGCCCTCCCACACAACATTCTTTCCCTGCCTCTGAGGCCTATCTGACCTCCAACTGGGCTGTGCTGTGGAGGCTAAATAATAGCCGTCATCCAGCTATTCTAGCTTAAGGCAGGCAGGGAAATGACTCATTTGACTCCGAGTCTGGCAAACAAAGTGATTTTAAACTTAGGATCCGCAAAGTCAAATTGTGTGAGAGAGAGAGTCTGTCACAGGTCCCCACTGACCTCTGAGTATATTAGTATCATGGTTTTCATAGATAGACAACACCGCTTGTGGGAAGAAGATAGCTGTGAGAAAGTCTCTGCTGGAAATGTTTCTTAACAGTCCTTTTTAAAAATCTGAGGTGGAATCTGCTTTTGTGTAGAACTGACCGTGCAGACAGCACATTTATACAGATAGAAGTGGAAAGCTGGCTACAAGATACAAATCAGCAGAAAGAAGGATAACATCTTCTCAGAGCTGAGGCCTAGCTTCATGCTTTCAACTTTGATATATTTGGTCTTGCTCTCGCCCCCAGAAGTCTATGCTAAACCCACTGCAGTGTCCCACTCTAGCTTTCGATTCCCCTCCTCACCCCCTTCTGTTTATCCACCTCCTTCAGGGTGCAGATAAGTCCTTGTGCCTCAGGAGCCCTGTCAGCTTCTGGCTTGCAATGAAAACGTAAAGATAAACCCTGAAATACAGTCATTGCCACCTTGGCGCTGCTGTCACAGCCACCATGGTTATGACTCATGTCTAGAGCCTCCCGCTATTAACACTTTGCTCTGGCTAGCTATTTCTGGAATTCAGGGGCCCCGAATACAAAAAGCAGCACAAACTGCCAGTGTCACTATAGAAATGAGAACAACAAACACCAGCAGGCTGATCTTGAGGTCAAGGAAATAACAAGCTTGAAATAACTAACCACCCCATATTCTTCATTATGTGAAAGTCACAAGGAAAAGAGGAATCCCACAATAATACCAACTACATGAAAGGCATATCAGCTGTCTATCCAGTGTGGGCATTCTCTTTGGCCTCATACTGGCACCAGAAATACACACCTCAAATTCTGAGACCAAGGATATCGTCCTTCTACCCCCGTTCCAATGCCTGTTTTAACAGGAGTCAAACATATCCCCAGATTTACAGGATGAAGTTTGTACCCAACATTAACTATATGTCCTGCATCATTTAATCCAGTGTAAAATACTGAAGCACAAATTTTAATTACAGTGATAGTAATATTGATCAATTTTTGTCTAAAAATGACTGTTTTGTGCTCAATATATCTGGAGATGGGAGCTTGTCCCTGAAAATCTTGTTGGTCTTTAAGGTGCCACAGGACTCAAATGCTGCTGTTCTACTGCAGACCAACACAGTGACTCATCTGCAACTGTGCAAGATTAGGAATGATTTAGTCCACTGTAATGGTGGTTAACGCCGCAGCTTTCCTTCTGATGGTGGGTACCTGGCATTATGTCATTGGAGCACTCCTAAGGAGGTCTGCTCAGAAATAAGCCTCATTTTCTTTAGTAGGGCTTATGGCTGAGAAGGTGTTCATAGAGTAGGGTAACTGTGAGTACACAAGACATCTTACACAGGGACGCTCAAGTATAGGGAGAGACAATGTTAGCCGGGAAACGTAGTTTAAAAAGACAGAGCCAAAGGCTCTGTCAATGTCACCTCTCTACACCAGGCGAAGATCTCTCAGAGGGTTCAAAGGCTCTGTCAATTTCATTTCTTCTTTGAGGAGGCAAAGATAAAACTAACAAACCCTCTGAGGAGCAATCTTGTCTGGTTCTTTTTAAAACTACCATGGTGTAGAGAGATGAAATTGACAGAGCCTTTGTCTCTGTGTTTTTTAAACTATGCTTCCCAGCTAACATTGTGTCTCCCTACACTTGAGCATCCCTCTGTAAGATGTCTTGTGTAGAGAGACTCTGTGTTACCCTAACATCTACACTGACTTTAAATTTGCTTGAGGGCCACATTCTCAACTTGAGTGGCTTATGCATTGCATAATTTAGAGATGGTTGGGGGAGATTTCGCCACTAATAAAATGCTAAAATGGTCCAAAACTCACTGGTAGACTTGTTGGTCTTTTCTAAAAATAAAAATAGTAACCATGTAGTAATATATATTGTAAGATTTAAGATTTGAACAAGTTTTTGGGCAGCAGCACTATTAATCATGCTGGAGGTTTAGCACAAAAAAGGGAAGGGGGAGTGAAAAAGTTGTGTAAGGACATTGGGGTGTGTGTGTGAAAAAGTTGAAGCTCTGCCATCAAATATTGATTTCCAGGGAGCTTCCAAGAGTCACAGCTCCCTTCACAATTGTCAGGTATCTGAAGACTCAAAAACTTATACTCTGGAAATCTTGTTGGTCTCCTCAGATGCTACTGGACTTCAATCTTCAGACTGGGATCTGGGAGAGAGACCAGTCTGCCATGGAAGCTTGCTGGGTGACATTGGCCTAGTCACTCTCTTTCGGCCTTTCCTACATCACAAGGGTTGTTTTTGGGGATAAAATGGCGGTAGAGAGTGATGTGAGCTGCTTGGGTCCCCATTGAGGGGGGAAAGTGGCATATAAATGTCTAAACAAATATGTAAAATACTTTCTAATCCTAACATGGAAGTCTGTGTCGACACTGATTATTTTAAAAAATTAGGTCGTATGGTTCTGTGTTGTTTTTTTTAAAACTATGTCCTTGCAATCCAGATGGACGTGTGGGATGCATTCTCTTATCTTGCCAAAAGATTCCGACGGTGCTTAACTCTTCTCCTTCCCTGCTCCTTCCCGGCTCTCCGTTCTGCTTCGCTTAAGCAAATGTGAGAATAGTTTCTTTGACTCAGCGTTAGAAATACACTTTCTTAGTTTTCAAACATCACTGGATGTGTTTATGAAAAATACCGTAGGGAAAAACTAATATGTTTAGACATTAATATGGTGCCTTTTAGGTGTGGACGGTTTTTTGTTTTTTCCTTAAGAATTTAAGGTGCGATTACTATTTTGTCTTCCCCGGGAACATCAAAGAACCCTAACTGAAGATAAAATTTTAGCAGGATATTTAAAAAACTCAGCCAAAGTGAAGCATAATCAAATCACATTGATTTCCACAAGCGAATCAAGCATTTGCTTAACTCTGTTCCACGGAAATCCATACAAAGCTGTCCTAAAAAGATCAAGAGTCCAGTAGCACCTTTAAGACTAATCCACTTTATTGTAGCATAAGCTTTCGAGAACCACAGCTTTCTTTGTCAGATGCAGCCGTCAGGTTGCATCTGACGAAGAGAGCTGTGGTTCTCGAAAGCTTATGCTACAATAAAGTTGCATCTGACGAAGAGAGCTGTGGTTCTTGAAAGCTTATGCTACAATAAAGTTGCATCTGACGAGGAGAGCTGTGGTTCTCAAAAAGCTTACGCTACAATAAAGTTGCGTCTGATGAAGAGAGCTGTGGTTCTTGAAAGCTTATGCTACAATAAAGTTGCATCTGACGAAGAGAGCTGTGGTTCTCGAAAGCTTATGCTACAATAAAGTGGGTTAGTCTTAAAGGTGCTACTGGACTCTTTACTGTTTTGTGACTACAAACTAACACGACTAACTCCTCTGGATCTAAAAAGGTCATTGGTCCATCTTTAAGGAAGAGGCAGATGAGTGCCAGGAAACCCGTAGGTGGGCACCAGGGTGTCATTGTGGAGATCCCTGGATTTTCCTGGCACTTGTTTGCACAATTTCATGGTGGCCTCTAATCCCTGTTCTCAAAATTCAAAAGGTGCCAACAGGTTCAGTTAGATTGGAAACTCTCTGGAAACAACATTACTATGGAATATCGGTCTGTATATGTGAAGCGGGGTGTGGGGGAGACATGATTCCATGGGTCCTTCTTCACTTTGGAGACCCATGTAGCTGCACTAGTCATGTGATTTGCTTTCATATGCTGGTTGGGTTGAGTGGTAGTTGTGGGGGAATCTTTTGAGGGGCCCTGTGGTGATTCTTGGTCATCTTGTGGATGTGCAGCTTTTTAGTTCTTGTTTTGTTGGAGATGGTGAGGAGTGCGGAACTACAGGAATGAGAGCTGTAGAACTTCCCTGGTCTGTCACAAGCCCCAAAAGAAACAAGCCACTTCTCACCCAGATTAGAAAGCATGGCTGTTTTCTCACGTCTTACCGGCCATGCAAAATCGCGCAAAACTCCCGGAATGACGGCGTCTTCCTGGCACGATTTCCTGTCATGACTCCGGTTTGTGGCGCGATTCAAACCGCAGTCATGACAGGAAATTGTGCCAGGAAGATGCCATAGTTCCAGTTTTGTGCGATTTTGCACGGCCAGTAAGACATGTGGAAATGGCCCATGATATATATTGCCTCAGTAATGAACCTGGGTCCCACATAGGGTTGCCAGCTCGAGGCTGGGAAATTCCTGGGGAGTTTGGGGGTGACGCCTGGAGAGGGTAAGTTTTGGGTAAGGGAGCGACCTCAGAAGGTCATAATGCCATAGAGTCCAGCCTCCAGAGCAGCCATTTTCTCAAGGGGAATTGATCTCTATGGCCGAGAGATCAGTAGTCATTCTGGGAGATCTCCAGCCACCACTTGGAGGCTGGGAACTCTAGTCTCACTCCAAGCTCCCATTGAATGAATGGGTTCTTTGGCAGTCTTCAGTAGGTAACACTTTTAATGGAAAAGCAGCAGATGACAGTTGGCTTTAAGGGATGTGCCAGAAAACCAAATAGGAGTCATATGGACGTTCACACACAGTGTATATTTCTCACAAAAGAATGGGACATTTCACACAGGCATGTATGTACATACATACATTCCCTTTTGAAGAACGTGTGATAAATATAGTAATTATGCCATTAAAATGCCATTTCAAGTATAAGGAATAAACTTACAGCTCAAAATAAATTAAGTTTGTTGAATTCTACTTTTGTTCGAGGAATGGATCTCATATTAATAAGAATAATTTGTTACTATCCATATTTGGTTTAAATCATGATTGTCAGTGTTGTGTAGCAATTTGTGTGTTAGATTAGGACAACTTGGTTCATAACCATGAAGCCCATTTGGTGAGTTTTGCTTTCGCTCCGCCTAACCCTACTTCACCGGGTTGTTGTGAGGATAAAAGTGGAAGAAGAAGCTACACTGAGCTCCTTAGAGGAAGGGCAAAATAAAAATGCAATAGGTTAGATAGATTTGATATGTCAGATATCAGATCAAAGGCTTAAATACCTTTTTGTTCCTTTCCTGTATGTTTAAGCATTTTGCGCAGAGGGTAATCTAAACTCCCCTCTGTCTGGAGATCAGGGGGCGGGGTCACTGGCCATGTGACCATTTTCAAGAGGTTCCTGAACTCCATTCCACCACGTTCCAGCTGAAAAAAAGCCCTGAATGCACGTTATAGGAAGCAATGTAGTTCATATCTAATGGAAGTTCGGCTTCATTTATATTTGATGGATGCAAGCAAATATAAACCTATTGTAAGTACTTTGTTTGGCAGGACCACAAGCCATAATCAGAGTAAAACCATAAAAATACATTTAGAATTCAGTAAATCATAATGTCACTCATTATAAAAGTGGTCAGCTGCAGTATCTGCTTTATATTTCTGATGTGTACTTTGGCTGTTCTGTTATAAACATATTTGTTTTACCATTACTTAATGTAAAATATTTGTTTACTTCCTTGGTGTGGATCGGCACATGAACGTAAGAAGCTTCTTTATCCCAAGTTAGACCAATGGTCTATCTAGTTCATTGTTGTCGAATTTGGTCTGGCCCTGAAAGGCCTGTCTTACGGATACACCAGTATACTTCTTTCTGTTTTTTGTTTCAACGTTTCAGGCTCAACCATTTTCATTGTTGGTGATTTGTTTGTTTCCTTTATGGCATTTTTACCCCATGTGATTTATATGCAGTCTGCACAAAAAGAACCATTACGAATTATGTAGATTTAATATGTAAAGTAATTTATTTGTGTAAATTTGACACAAAGAAACAAAATGGTGCAAAAATAATGACTCACAAATTCAATTCGCACAAGGAAAAAACAAAAATGAAATATGTATTTTTTTAGCTGAGAACTGCAAAATACAGTTATATCCTTGGTCTTTCCCAGTGCCTGCTCCTTGAGAGCTTTTAATTGTCAGATGGATGCCAGCAGGGGTCATTTCGTAGAAAAAGACCTGGAGGAACTCATTAGCATTAGCATCACCAGAAGTGCGTCATTAGCATAACTTATTTGCATATGCCACACCCCCTGACATCACCTGTCCTGGCTGTTTTGGGCCCAATCCTGGCCATTCAGGGCCAAAATTGGGCCCAAAATGGCAAAAAGGGGGTTGAAAATGGCCGAAAAGGGGCCCAAAATGGTCAGGATTGGGCCGCTGCTGAGCAGGAGAGTGATCCACCACCTGTCAGAGGCCCTATCCGGGCTGTTTCGGCCCCGATCCAGGCCGAAACGGGCCCAAAATGGCCAAGAGTCAGGTGGGTGGGGCCACCTGGCATGTGACCTCTTTGGGGAACTGCTGGAACCATGTTCCTGTGCGTTCCCCCTCGAAATGAGCCCTGGATGCCAGGATTGAACCAAGGGTTGCCTACATGCAAAGCCCTTCTGAGCCACCGGCCCTCCTCACAGGTTTGACAGGCCATTTTGTTCTTAAGAAAGAGCCATGTGGATCTGCCGTATTCAGAATTACTAGACAGTTCCTTTTTTTTTTAACAAAAAAGTGAAAGAGCATGTCCTGATATCTACACACACCTAGCTTTCACTCAGCTACAAGCTTTATTCAACAGAAAGTTACACCCCCTCCAGTAGACCAAGATAGAATCCCAGATAAAACAATACAAAAGAAAAAGTATTTCTATTTTTACTGTTCTTAACATTGTATTGTGACGGCCTTTGGCCATATACAATTAAACCTACTACTGCTACAAAAGCGGTGCCTTAAAGACGGACTGTCAAACTGTATTTAACATCCAAGCATCATGAACAAGCACCAAGCGACGTTAAGAGGCGTTCTGCGTAGGGCGAGACCCTGCTGTTTCCAGCTCAGGAATAAATTTCTAGGATCTGTACCACGTTGTAAGAAAACCATACAGTTTTAGAGTACGCAGGGTTTAAAACGAGTGACTCAGGAGGGTGGAAGTGGTGAAGCGTGCTAACTGCTGTCAGCCAAGGATTATCAAGTCAGGACCCACACATCTATCTAGAGAAACCTTGTGGGGGTGAGCAGGAGGCCGAGTAAAAATTGACAGAAGGATCTTGTTCAGGTCACTGTTGTACTACCGTTTTTCTTTTTTAAGAACAGTATTTTGGGGCTCCTGCTGACAGAATCTCTTTGCCCAATTTCCTGTTTATGTTCCTTTCTGTTCCGCACTTTCGCATCATGTGAGATGAGACAGTTAAAACGATGAGCTGTATAGTTGTTGATAACATTCCACTGCATGCTTAGTTCGGAAGGTGAAACGGCGAAGATGCGATTTGTTTGCATGGAATCTAGTGTGGGAATGCTGGAACAAAGTGAAACTAAAAGCGGGAGAGCTGTTAACCCAAGGAAAAAATATATATATTCTAACCACCTGCGTTGCTGCTTGGCCTCTTAATATAAATGCAGTCCCCATCTGTGTTTACAGTCACACATAAACTGTAAGAAAGGGGATTATTCCCCACTGACTGTTTTGTTTTTGTGGGGGGAAAGTCTGTGGCGTCTTTCCATGAAAACTGTTATATTAGTTCACTGAACTTGCTTGAAATTTTTCAAACGTCTTCTAAAATACAAGTTTTTTAAGTGTTAGATTATGTGTACTCTGGTTTTACTGTCCATTTAATATACCTGGAGAAAAATATTACCAAAACTTTACATTTAGAAGCTGTTTTCATGAGAGAGAGTTTTGTGAATGCAAAAAAAAAAGTTTTTGCATTTCCCGTGCTTTTTCTTGTATTGAATTGCAGTGTGTTCTTAATTTCAGGTGGATAGGTGTTGTGTTTTCGGTTGAGTTAGGCCAAGCAAGGCCTCTAATGTAATTACTGTATTGAATGTTATGCACTGTTAGCTTCAGGTGATGTCAAGGTTCCTAATGCCTACACTCTCATTGGTTACATTTGCCAGCACTGCTTCCATAGGAAGCAGCCGATCAGTCCTGAGGAATAAAGACCAATCACTGGCCTGCCTATCTTATACATTGTATATAGTTCATGCAAATGATGGTATCGTAAAGTACATGTTCCTATTGGTTACTGGTTATTCTTGGGGCAGGGTTTCTGTGTATATATTGAGGGCTTCTGTTCAGCTTGTGTGTCATCTAGTGAGTTCTGGCTTGCAATAAAGAACCTTGTTTGGGCTGAAATCACTCTGGGCTGCAATCATTCTGAGCTCCAGGCTCAGTACACAACAATAGCCGTGTTGGTCTGCAGTAGAACCACACAATTACCTTAAAAACCAGCAAGATACCTGACAAAGGGAGCTTCTCTCTTGAAAGCTTATACCCTGGAAATCTTGTTGGTCTTTAAGGTGCTACTGGATTCTAATATCTTTGTGTCCTTAAAAATAAGATTTTTATAGTTTACTGGGATAGGATAGGGGTTATGGCTCCCAAGAGCGGAACTGGAGTCTTGTGCTTTATGGAGCAAAGATTGTAACCAATAAGACACATCTTTACAGGAAAATGTGTGTTTATCACAACATTTCAAGTCAAGATTGTGTCCAGACTGGCAGTTTTTCATTGAAGCTGCTTCTGATATTGAAAAAGTTATGTAAGCTACACAGCATTCTGGGATCTGTCATTATTTGTGCTCCACTTCCTGCTTTTTATTGTTCAGAATCTTGCACCCCATTAGGAAACGGAGAGGCTGTTTTTGTTCTGATTTCCCTACCTCCTGTTCCAGAGAACAACTGAGTCATTGGGTCCACGGACCCATTCACCTAGGCAGCTTGCTAATAAAGGCCTTGATCCAAGAAATGTACCAGTAGTCTTTCGTACGCAATGTGAGATCTTTGGACATCAGTTTCACAAGCAACGGGGGGGATGGGCTACAGAATGCCGCAGAGTTCAATTCTAAAGAAACAGTTGTGGGTTGCCTTTGACTAGGACCAACTAAAAGGCCAGACAGTTGTGAGCGAGCAATTGAATTCCCTGGAACTTTTTATCAGGCTGAATATTAAGCAAAATAAGACCAAAATGTGGGGAGGCAGAGGAGAAAAAGATGGTTGTGGTGGAGAATGTTGCCCAACATTTGTATTAGACTGCTGAGAGAGATATTCCAGAACATTTTGTTGAATATCATCAACGTGCTAATGGTCACCAGCTCTAACTAGGCAACTGAGAACAGCCTTCATGACCTTAAGCCTGCAGGTTGTCATCAGAGGGAATAAGGGTTAACAAACTGAAGTCAAATCAAGACAAGACGTATGTGATGCTTGTTTGCAGACCAAAAGCTTTGAAACGTGTGAGTTAGTTGTTGATGTGGTGTTCATTGCTCTGATGGAACAAATGTGTCTCTTCTTGAACTGAAAAGCAGGTGGTGTCAGTGGCAGGGAGTAACTTCTGTCTGCTTTATCTGATAGAACTTCTGCGTCTTTTTGTGGAGAACAAGGGCTTTGGAATAATTACCCATGCCTTTGTATCTCCCAGCGCTTGATTACCACAACGCATTCTGTGTAGGATTGCCCTTGAAGATGGTTCAGAAGTGGCCGCCGATTCTGTTGATACTTATAAGCAGGGGCAAACTCCTGTGGCACCTCGTAAGAACTTTGAAAGGAATTCATGATTTTTTATGTAGTAGCTGTTTCACAGGCTATGCAGAGGCAAACCCAAATTTGCCATCAAGTCTTCCAGAGCCTTCTCCTCCACCTCACCCTGTCATAGCTTCTCCCTCCTGGCCTAGCTGACCACTTGCAAGAGCATCATGGCTCACTCTTGGCTCCTGACCCACAGCTTGAGAACCACTGGTCTAGTTTAAAAGCAGCAGTAAGAAGACTTACGGTGGAATCCTAAGAGGAGTTACTCCAATCAATGTGCTTAGACTGGAGTAACTCTTCTTAGGATTTTACTCTTGGAGTCTCTCTACACAAGACATTTGGCACATGCATTACACTTGTCAGGAGATGCAGTGTTAGCCAGGAAGGGTAGTTTAAAAAGACAGAGCCGGTGGCAGGGCAAATATGAAATTAACAAACCCTCTGAGGAGCGATCTCCGCCGGCTCTGTCTTTTAAAACTATGCTTCTCGGCTAACATTGTGTCTCCCTACACTTGAGGAACACGTACCGAGGTGTCTCGTGTAAACAGACTCTTAGAGGAACAATGCAGGGAAAATAAAGCCACTAAAGATTCTGGATAAATAAAAACAACTTCAGTACTGAGCAGACTTCTGTGGGGAGGGGAGAACCAAAATCCCAGCCCTGCCCCTAGCGTTCAGCTGTCTTGCTGGGGAGGGGGGGAGAGGACACAGAAGGCAGGCTTTCTTGAGCATTACAACGACACTGTCACAGCACTGTGAATGGTCACGTCTACCTGCTTGGAAGACTGTGGTAGATGCTGTCAGAAATGTACAACTCATTTTGCACAGCCAGTAAGGTTTTACATTTGTATTTTTTGAATGCTACCATCCTTCACCCTGTGTTGCTCTGCAGCCCTTTTTTGAAACTTGGGAGAGTTGCTGAAAGCAGTTTGTGTAGTCTGTGGGGTTGCTTTGCTGTTAAAGCAGAGCAGCTGCAGGCTGCAAGCTTATGTGTACTTATTGGGGCTAAAACCTGTTAAATTCAGTGTTTGTAAAGGAAACATTAGTAAGGAAGTCTCTGGTTCAGCCCTGGTTTTACTAGGTCTCCTTAGGCGAGCTGATGTCTCTCCACTATAGCTGTCCCCCTCATCAGTATTAATAAGTAGTCTGATCTGCCTAACAGGGTTGTTTTAAGAATGACATAGACTCTCTCTACACAAGACACCTTGGTGCATTTTCGTCAAGTATAGGGAGACACAATGTTAGCCAGGAAGCATAGTTTTAAAAGACAGAGCTGGCAGAGATCACTCTTCAGAGGGTTTGTTAATTTCATCTTAGCTGCTGGGAAGGCTCTGTCAATTTCACCTCTCCAGTCTAAAACTGTGTGGGATCGCAATCAGAGGGCAGTGAGGAGTGGAAATGGGCTGGAGCTGCCTTCCAGAATTTGGCTTGGACCTGCAGAGGTTATAATGGGCTGGAGTTTCCCTTCTGGCATTTCACAGCCCCTTCACACAGCTCCAGTGTATAGCAAAGCCTTTGTGCTGCCGCCAGCTCTGTCTTTTTAAACTACCCTTCGCATCTACCACTGCATCTCCCGACGTGTGTTCTTCACGTGTCAGATGTCTCATCTAGAGAGACTCTTAAGATACTGCATTTGAATCTATATTTCCATCATTGTTTTCTTTATGTTAGATCCGAATCAGAAAAACAGCTCACTGGACTTCTTCAGTGGTGGCCCTGCCCTGCCCTGGTCTTTGCCAGCTATTCGGTGTAGATAAATCTAGGAGAATGTGAATAAACTCACCAACACTTGCTGAGAAACAGAGACCGTGGAGAGGGACAATTTCTTAAGTATTCTTAAATCAGGGGTGCCCTCCGAGATCAGTAGTGATAGCGTAGAGCTGGCACCCACATTTTAAAATCAGGATTAATTCATCAAGGGAACTGATGAATGCTTTCGATATGTGCATGTCAGTGTGTATTGGGGGAACATATGTATACACATATATTTTCTTCACTTCTACAGCTTAATGTATGCTTTTCTAAATAGTCTTTTCAGAAACAAAGACTCCACGGCTTTCAAATCCATTTGAGCAAGATGGGCCCAAAGGAATCCATTAGCCTAACAGCGAATTTGCAAGTTTATTAAATAGCAGCAATGACTCATCTGCTTGCAGCTGTTCCTGAGTGTGCATAAATATACATAGACCGCTATAGATCAGGGTCTGCAGTTTGTGATGGAAACTTGTTGGGGCGGGGAGGCAGATCCCATTTTGCTATGATTTTATTCAAAGCGTGGCATTTTTCTTTTCACTCTGCGTAGATGCAGTCTTTGTGCAAAGAGGAATGGGAAGAGACCCTGCTGTTTTGAAAAACATTTGCCTCTGTGTGCTTTTCTATAAAACATTCATCGCACAACTAGCACAAGACACTTTGGGGTCAATTCTCTAAGCTAATAATATATGTGTATCAACTGCCTGTAACAGGGCGAGGCATTTCCCCCGCTGTTGTTTTTACTGCCCTGCAAAAAGAAGGGTTCCCCCCCCCCCACCCATAATAATAAATGCTGATTTCTTGGAATAAACCAGTGACCAGGGCCGTTTCCCCACGTCTTAAAAACAGCGCCCCTCTCATGGAATTCTGGCGGCTCTTTTGTGCGATTTCTGACGTCGCCATTTCCAAAATGGAGGCAAGCAGTTATTCGGTTTTGGGCTACGAAACAGTGATGTGAGAAATCAGGTGAAAGAGCAGCCGTGTTCCGTGAGTGGAGTGCTAGTTTTCAGATGTGGGGAAACGGCCATGGTTTCTTCTTTTGGGTGGCCAAGGAGGGTCTTGGTGTGGTGCTGAAGGCAAATCCTATGGATTTTTTAAAAAAACAGACCTTGTAACAACTGTTGTGGCAAAGATAACTAATCAAATCTTTTAAAATAACAAGGCAGTTAAAAGACTAATATGTTTTTATAAAGTAGCATACTAAAGAGTGTGAATATGGTGACCCGTAATCGAGTTCTATTTCTGTTTACATACAGGGCTTTTTTTCAGCTGGAACGCAGTGGAACGGAGTTCCAGAACCTCTTGAAAATGGTCACATGGCTGGTGGCCCCGCCCCCTGATCTCCAGACAGAGGGGAGTTGAGATAGCTCAGCGGCGCGGAGGGCCATCTAAACTCCCCTCTCTGTCTGGAGATCAGGGGGCGGGGCCACCAGCCATGTGACCATTTTTTCTGAGGGCAACCCACTGAGTTCCACCACCTCTTTCCCCAGAAAAAAGCCCTGTTTACATATATTCAGATGTATTGGTTTGGGTCCGCAGGCCAGCTGTGTGAGCAGATGTACTTTTCCTCACATATGTGTGTGGTGTGTGATCTTTTCCCCTCTGCATGTGCAACATTTGGACGAGACCACTCCACACAGCCTCCGTAGAGGATTAAGGGACATTCCAAAGCTGGTCGTGATGCATCATCTGGGTGGGTGGGCAAATAGCAGCGGTGCAGGAAGAAGCCATGGGTGAGCCGATAACCCTCTTTGACATCGCCGGCTGGGTCTGAGCTGCTGCTCTGGCTTGTAAAGTCTGTCTTGTTCCTGGGCTATTTTAACTTCCCAGCCCACCCCTGGAGGAAATTGACAATTAAATCCCTTTGGCATTTTTCGATGTAACAAGCAAGATGTAGGAGCTATCAACGCTGTCACAATGAATATTTGAATGTTCCGCTTTCTAAGAAATGAGGCTATTTTCTCTAGCACCTTGGAATACAAAGACTCTTGTTCTGCCGTGGCAGTGCTGCTGCTGTGCACAAGAAGCTATCTAAAGGTAAAGGTGGTCCCCTGTGCAAGCACCGAGTCATTACTGACGCATGGGGGGACGCCGCATCATGACGTTTTCTTGGCAGACTTCTGACGGGGTGGTTTGCCATTGCCTATTCCACTGTTTTCTGCTTTGGCTGCTAGCAGCCCTCCAGGATCCAGGTCTTTCATGTCACTTGCTACCTGACTTTTCAACTAGAGATTGAACCAGAACAAGCTCTGCTACTGACCCATAGTCCCTTGTAAGTCTCTTGTCTCTGGTATGGCAGAGGACCAAGCTTAGTTAATAAATCAAATGAAACCATTTTGTAACTAGCTTATAAAGCAGCGCATAGCTTTAGGTTGTTTCCTTCTTCGGCTTATATGACATTTCTACTATGAAGATAGATTCAGCCATGTTGGTCTGCGATAGAAGAGCGAGATTTGAGAAGGGAGCTTTGACTCTCAAAAGCTCCTATCCTGGAAATGTAGTTGGTCTCTAAAGTGCTACCAGATTCAAATCTTGCACTTCCATCATGCTAAGTGTTGTAGAGTGAGGTACCATTTTAAGCATGGAAGAAGCACACATGCTTGCTGTTTTCTTGGCTTTGGGGGCAGTGAGTATGTATTCAGTTCCCTTCCACCAATGTGAGACATCTTACATGAGGACGCTTAAGTGAAGGGAGATGCAGTGTTAGCCCAGAAGTGTAGTTTTAAAAGACAGAGCTGAAGGCTCTGTCAATTTCACGACAGGAAGGTCAACGGGAAGCCCCATGGCGCCGAGTGGTAAGCTGCAGTACTGCAGCCCAAGCTCTGCTCACGACCTGAGTTCGATCCTGGCAGAAGCTGAGTTCAGGTAGCCAGCTCAAGGTTGACTCAGCCTTCCACCCTTCCAAGGTCAGTAAAATGAGTACCCAGTTTCCTGGGGGTAAAGTGTAGATGACTGGGGAAGGCAATGGCAAACCACCCTGTAATAGAAGTCTGCCAAGAAAACATGATGCGATGTCCCCCCATGGGTCAGTAATGACTCGGTGCTTGCACCTTTACCTTTTTACAGGAAGGCAGTTTAAAAAGAGCAGGCAGAATTCGCTCTTTGGAGGTGAAGATGAAATTAACAAACCCTCTGAGGTGCATCTCTGCCTGCTTTGTGTAGAGAGGTGAAATTGACAGTTTTCGACTCTGTCTTTTTAAACTACACTTCCCGGCTAACATTGCATCTCCCTTCACTTGAGCTTCCTCATGTAAGATATCTCATGTAGAGAGACTCCTAAGTCACTTTGTCAGATACACCTAGGAATGAAGATCCCTGAGCCTTTATATCCCACTCAGGAGGTAGCAGGGGTGTTGCAAAGAAGGGAATCAGGACGCAAAGATACAGTGTACAATATAATCAGCTTGATTAGAACAGGGGAGAAATATTTCGGGGCAGGAAATATAATTCTCAGTAGCAGCAGGGTTAGGTGACAACAGCAGAACCCTCTGCAGATAAGAACCTGCAAAATGTTTGGTGGGCTAGGTTCACACCTCTGCCGCTGTTTTTGCCTCCTGGGCATGTGGTTGTGAAGCTGTTCAGTAGCACCCTGCTGCTCATAAGATCTGTTTGTAAGATCTTCACATCTGTGGAGAGCAGCCAGACTACAGAATGCATGGCAAAACTGCTGCAATGGACACAGGCCTTCTTGAAGCTTTCCATGGTCTTCTGCTGTTTGGCTGCTACAGACCACCCTGAGGCAACCAGCCCTTTGGGGTGTTTAGTTGACCTAGGGAAAGCTTCAGGTTTTGCCTTGTGTGCTCTTGGAGCATTGGGCTTCCTGGAAGAGTACAGGTTCACGTGTGCTGCATTCCTATTTCACATGCATTTGGGTTTGCAATATGCTGTGGTTCCCCCGTTAACTGATCACCAGTTCCTTTTCCCAGCTGGTGAACCCCATAGAGCAGTGGAACTCGGTCTGCAGATTTCAAAGGGAACCTATGTGTATTGACTATGTTTAAGTTTCCCCAAAGGAGACGATCATCAGTAAGCAAGGATTCCCCTTCTCCCAACTGCAGCCCAAATTTCTAATTTTTCTACTAGAAAAATAGAGGGAAAGTCTTCAGGCCACCATTTTGCCTCCAGTTTTTCTCTCCTCCGCTATCACCCGCGCCCTGCCCAGGCCTCTTTAGATCTTTAGGAGGTGCTTTGCCATGCAGGCCTGAGAAAAGTCCTCCCTGCTGGAACCCTTTGTCTACTCCACTCTTTGAGGCACACTTGGCACTTGGTTACAGAGCTTTGTTTTAAGCTACAGTCTGTGGGCCTACACCAGGTGGTCCCCAAACTTGTTGAGCTTTTGAGAATACGGAGTTCATGCCACCTAGAGTTCCCAGGTGCCCACCGGTGGCGGGCAAACTCCTGGGGTTTGCTCCGTTGCCCACCAATCCACCAGCAATTGGTGGGAGATGGCAACCCCTCAGAGGTTGGCCGCCACCAGCAGGCACCTGGGAACATGCACAGTGCGCGTGCTCCCAGGGGGGCACAATGACATCACTTCCAGGTGTGACATTGCACCAGCTGCGGACATGCTCCCATGCTTTACTGGGCCCTTCTGCTACAAAGAGAATGGGGGAAAACCCTTTTCTTTGGGGAAAATGTGCTTTGGGAAAGAAGGAACTGGACACCAGAAAACATGATAGCAGGCAGAAGGGTGATCATAGTCTCCGACCACGTTGGGGATCACTGGATTATGCCCTTCAGTGTAACTTTAGTGGATGAGTGTCCAGTAAAGGGTATGTGCAGCTGAGATCATCGGCTTTCTTAATCCCTCATGCGTGACATGAGTGCTAGTCCACAAAAGCCTGTAATAAAATACAAACTTTGTAGTCTGTAAGGTCCCACAAGTCTCCTGTCTGTTTTTGTTCCTCCTTGCTGCATTGCTTGGAAGTTAGTTGCAAGAATACTGGAGTCTTAGTAGGTAGGAATTGCATTGCTTTGAGCAAATGAGAACTGCAAACCACACAGCCACCACTGTCTGTTTGGCTGCGTGTGTCAGGCTTCGGCATGGGTGCGGTGGCGCAGAGCACCGGTGGGCCTGAACTACAGCTCCTAGGTGCAGACAGGGACAGCACTGGTTCCAGCTCTGTGGAAGGAGGGGAGGTATACATCACCCTTGCTCCCTCTCTACTACTCGCAGGCCTGCTCAACCTGTCAGAGTCCCTGCAGCCTCCTCCTTACTCCGAGGCTTCCACCCTCCTTGCCTCCTCCTTGCTCGCTCTTCCTTCTCGCCTTCATCTCGCTCGCTCTTCCACCTCGCTTGCTCTCCTAACCTCCTCCTTGCTCCTATACAACCCACCATGCCCTGTGGGTGGACTTCCCTTATATCCCTTCACCCATTCCTTGCTCCACTTGCCAGCCGTGCCCCCAGCACCCTAGCCACAGCGCTGGCTGTTTTAGGCAGCCACACCTGTGGTTGGTTTGCTGGCTGCCTTGGGCAGCCACACCTGCACCTCCTTTGCTGGCTGCTGGGCTTTTTCTGCTAATTGCCTCAGGCAGCCCTACCTGTGGCTGCTTTGCTCTCAGCCCTACCTGGTTCTGGCTGATCCCTTCTAGCCTGCCTGCAGGTTGGGATGTAGCCCTGTGCTGCCTTTCTTCTACTGCTGGTAAGGTTGCTGGCTGGCTTGCGGCTGGCTGGCTGTCCCTGCTTCCTGTGCCTTCTCCCTCTGGTCTGGGCCCCTCCTGGCTGTCCTCACTCTCCCTGCCTGGGCTCCCAACCTCCCAGTGGAGGGTGGGGCTAGCTGGCTTCCACCTGCCCTGTTTAACCCTCTGAGGCTTGGGTGCTTCTTTCCCTTCCTCTGGTGCCAGTGGGCTCTGGCCCTGGGTGTCCGTTGGGGTGGCTGGGAACCTGCCTCCCGGCCCCTCCTCCCAGCAAGTCCGAGGGCTGAGCCTTAGACCCCGGACAGCATGCATGGGCTGGCTAATTTCAGGGGCATTTTCCCTGTATTGGTGAGTCTCTGACTGAACTGTATTGTGTGTTTTTTGCTTTGAAACTGATTGGAGCTTCCTTTGGAACACAGAACGCTTGAGGTTTCTGTGCCCTTTAGCAAAAGCATTCTTTGTGGACATCTACTTCCCGAAATCTCTGGGTTCTGGAAAATAAATTGGGGGATGGGGGGAGAAGAGCTACTTTGAGTAGCCTTTTCTTACACAGCTGACACATCCCCTGCTTTTATAGAGTCTGAAAATTAAACTTCCCTTTTCTTCAACCATTTATAGGAAATGCCAATAAGTTCCTCTTAATAGTTGTCTCCCCCCGCCCAGACAGCAACAATGGGCCTTTTCAAAAACAGGCACGCCTTTTTCTTAGCGTCGAAAGCATCCCTCTCAAACGTTGACACGGACACAGCACAGCTACTGTGTAACCGAGGCCTCTGAGCAGTTCTGAGCTGGCCAGGAACGATCAATAATCTGTTCAAACCCAGCCCCTCAGTGATGCTCACCCAGAAGCTTTGGGCAGGTTGATTTCTCTTGGCGTAGCCTACCTGCCAGGTTTGTTGCAAGACTAAAGCTGCCCACAGCTTTTTGCGGATGGAGAGAATGTCAACAGAACAAGTAAAGCATTGGATCATTGCATATTCTTTCTAAAGCTAAGCAGATTTGGGTCTGTCCATTGCCTAGATGGTGACCCTGTTGGTCTGTTTCAGGCCTTGATCCTCTAGAACGAATGTGGGATATGAACACAATAAGTATAACTTGACACAAAAGAGAATTGTGTTGGTAAGTTCCAAGCCTCTCTAGAAAAGCCTATCTGATGGGCTGTGTACACCAGTACTAGACATAAACTAGCCCTTGATTTTCCACCTTTATGAAACTATGCTGAATCTGAGAGTCTTTGTACACCAAGACCTCCTACATGAGGAGCTGCAATGTTAGCCGGGATGCCTAGTTTAAAAAGTCAGAGCCAAAGGCTCTGTCAGTATCACCTCTCTACATAGAGCCGGCAGAGATCACTCCTGAGAGAGTTTAATAATTTCATCTTCACTTGGGGAAACTGACAGAGCTTTCCTGGAGGCAAAGATGAAATTAACAAACCCTTTCAGGAGCAATCTCTGCGGGCTCTGTGTAGAGAGGTGAAATTGACAGAGCTTCCCAGCTAACATTGCATCTCCCTCCACTTGAGCGTCCTCGTGTAAGATGTCTCGTGTACAGAGACTCAGAGTGTCACTCCATCCTTGCCCGGCATTGTTTTTTACTGTCGGTTGCTCTCTTTCCTGGCTCGTCTACCCAAGACCCCTTTTTAATTGGAGATGTAAAGATTGATTCTGAGACCTTTTGCATGTAAAGAGATGGTCTGCTACTCAGCTCCTGTTCCACACATTTATTTATTTACATACTTTTTATGCCACCTCTCTAGACCCCTGCTTGAGGAGGCTTACGAGTAAAAACAAGGTAAAATCATAGAGACATCATAAATTATCAATGTAACAACCAAAAATAGGCATTAAATGTGCTTTTATCACATCCCCATCATATATATGTTCTGTCATCATCCTTTCCACGCTGGTGCAAGAATTCTCAGAGATTCTACTGTAGGTAGGGTTAAGGTTCATCCTTGTTCATTGGGGAGCGAGAAGAAGGGCCATCTCTCTGTGAGAAAATGGGTTATTTTAATAAGGGCTCTATTGTAAGGATAATGGCAGATGGCCTCATGAATGAAAAGTGCCGAGGCTGATAAGGAACATGAAGGGATCAAGTTGCACTAGTGCATCTGCCCAGGAATAAAATTCTGGCTCTGTGGCCGTGGCTTTGTGGAGGACGAATGGAAAGATGAATATTAATGCTGAGTTCTGTTGTCTCTGAACCAGGGCGCGGCTGTGGCTTGCTGTGGGAGACTGATCTCATGCTGATAGAAGCGAGCACCAGAAAGCAGATAAACATCTGAGAATATATAAATGTACATCAAGAGTCCCCCGAGCAATTAGGAACTCGTTTCCAGGAACCCAAAAATAAATGTCATGTTTCTCTTAACAGTCAGCTAAATAGAGCTCAAATTGATGTGTTTATCTGAGTGGCTTTGACAGTGACACACAACCTAAACACACACACACACCACTCCACTGAAGATAAATTTTAAATCGTTTCAAATGGATTTCAGTTTTGTATCAACAAAACAGAGCAGGGCCGTTTCTCACACTTCCCCCATGCTGATTTTAGTCTTTCTCTCTTGGCATCCCTAGCTTATCAAGAGCTCCTGAAAGATGGGCATACTCTGACTTTACAATATTGTTCAAAAGACTGCTCAGCTGCTAACTGTGTTTCAGAAAATGAGAATTATTTTTTTTTTGCAACAGCTTCAGATCTCAAGCTTTCCTAGAAGTTCACAAGAAATACTAGAGAGTACAGGAGTCTTTGGTCACCGCAACGCACAAGGAAGTGTATTTGTTGAGCAACAGCTGGAATGTGTGAGATGTGCACATTGTACTCAGCGTGTGGCACTTACAAACACACATGAAGCTGCCTTAAACGGGCCTTTGGTCTATCTGTTACTTATTTTAAATACTTATAACCTGCTTTTCTCCCAGTCAGCGGGACTTATTGTCATGGGCAGTGTGCTGTGACCAGTAGGCGCTCTCCAGGTTCTCAGGTGGTCTTTCATATTTTTTTAACTGGAGATACTGGGGTTTGAACCTGGAAGGCCAAGAGCACCCAACCGTTTCCTCAGAAGGCCAAGAGCACCCAACCGACCCCTTTTGTTTACTTTTTCCCAGTAGGTTTGATTTATTATGTGACTGAATGAGTCGTGAGGACCCAGGCAGAATAATAAAGAACTTTATTTAACAGCTTTATTAATAACTGTTGTTCAAAACTTTGTAAAATAAAGAGAATAGTAAAGGTTGGTGAACAAACTAACGCACCCTAACGAGTCTAACTAGACTATTCTTAACTGTCTCTTGGAGACTGGCTTCCAACTGTCTCATCGCTTCTGGATGAGGGATCGCGCCTCTGCAGCAGCCTCTCCTCCGCTCTGCTCTCTAGGAGTGAACACCCTGCCACTGTGACAAGGCCTTTTATCCCTTCTTCTCAAGCACCCCCCCTACTTCTCTATTGGTTCAATTTTTCCCTCAGAATCCCCTCTTACCCAATCCCGGGGGGCCGAAGGGAACCTGGGAAATGTAGGCCCTGAAGTCACTTTAGTGCAGGCTTCCCTAGAGCCCCTAGGCCTCCCTAGGCCCAGGCTCATAACAGACCTTCTCCAGGCAAAGCAGGTGTACTGCCATTGAGCCATGGCTCCTCCTACCTCTCTATACAGGGGAAATGCATGAATCTCAAAAGCTGAACATCAAGGAACACAGGTCATCATTTCTACTTTCTTCCCCCTTCCCAGCACATGTTGTAGTGTCTTTCTGGGTAGATCTTCAACCACTGGCTCAGTTCAGGCTTCACACCAAACCGTGGTTTGCACCAACCATTGTTTAAAAACCAAGCCATGGTTTGTACTTCTACATGATAACCAGCCAGCCATGGTTTAAGACCCACTTGCCTGGTTTCTCTTTCTCCGTGTTCAGTTTTGTGTTGTCTGTCCTGTCATAATAGCCATTGGAGTGACAGCTGTGTATCCAGGATGTAAATTCACACATTGCTCCAAACCATCTATTGCAAGCCCAGGGTTCTGATTCGGTTTGCTGGCCAATCAACAGCCCGTAGTTTATCAGTTCAGACATCACACAGGCAATGGCAAAGCACTTATGCTCCTGTCTTGCCTTGAAAATCCCATGAGGGGATGCCATAAGTTGGCTGTGACTTAACAGCAAAGAAAGAAAGAAAGAGAGAGAGGAGGACCCGGTTAATTGGGAGTACTGCAAATTTTGGTTGAATAAGAACTAGCTGGCACTACTCTGATATTTTAGGGGAGGGGCTCAGTGGGAGAGCATCTTCCTGGCATGCAACTTCAATCCGTGACACAGCTAGTTAAAAAGGAGCTGGTGGTTGATGTGAAAGACCTCTGTCTGAAACCCTGGAGAGCTGTTGCCAGACAAGAGTAAACACTGACCTTGATAGACCAAACATCTGGCTCCACCTAAGGCAGCTTCGCCTGTTCCGGGCAAGATCTTGTTGTGGGAGTCTTAAGCTCTCTAGAGCGAAAACGCTAAGTGCGCACAGCCCTGTTCAGGAAACAGGTGTAGCCAGGGAGGAGGAGCCGATAGCGTCCAAAGAGAGGAGAGGTAGCCAGTGGTCCCTGGATGTTCAGGACAAAGACTTGCGAGAGGAGGACAATGAGAGGAAGCTGATAATTATCTCTCCCCTCCCCCCCAAAAGTGATATAAAGATTTGCTGGTAGGAGCAATATAATCGTATTTGCCGGCGTGTGCCGCATGAATTCAATTTCTTTGCCGGCTGGATCTGTGGGGGTTTTAACTAAGACAAAATGATTACAGAAGAAAATCCATTTTGAGGTGGTAATAGCTGCTTTCCGCTCCTATTATTTACTGCAAATGTACCATTAGTGCACATTATGATTTTAGTAATCTGCTTGATCGACAGGGCTGGGATTAAAAGGAACCAAAGGCCGGATCATTCTTTCACTGTGTTTTCTCCACACTTTCTGGAAAATAGAACTGAGGGCTGCAGCTAGGTTTTGAGGGGCCCTCTTAACTGTCAAAGGGCAAATTTGGAAAAAAATATCCAAACAGAATAAAATAGAGAGCAATCCTAAACAGATCTGTCTAGAAGTAAATCCCATGTTATTCCCAGGCGAGTGTCTTTGGGATTACAGCTGTAGTTTGCTACTACTCAAGTAATGACAAATCCAGTTTGCACTGATCAGAAGGTAACAAAGTGAATCATAAGGTACAGGGCTTTTTTTCTGGGGAAAGAGGTGGTGGAACTCAGTGGGTTGCCCTCAGAGAAAATGGTCACATGGCTGAGCGGCGTGGAGGGCAATCTCAACTCCCCTCTGTCTGGAGATCAGGGGGCGGGGCCACCGGCCATGTGACCATTTTCAAGAGGTTCCAGAACTCTGTTCCACCGCGTTCCTGCTGAAAAAAAAGCCCTGATAAGGTATGAGGAGAGATAGAGAACAAGTCCTGTTCCCAGAGTGCCTTGGTACTCTTGTTGCACCACAGAACATTTTTTTTAATGGGATAATGAGGTTTGAGAGAAAATGACATTTCTGTGACTAACAGTGCCATCCCGAGTAGAGTAATACTCTTGAGTTCAATGGACTTCGGAGAGTGTAGCTGCTTAGGATGGCGCTATAAGGCCTAGTTGTCACTGAGGCAGTAAACTTTTCTCTGTTCTGTACCACTTCAGACTGCAGGTGGGAGGCACAAATGACTGAATGCCTCTCTGAGTAAAAAACAACCACTCTTCCTTCAAGTCAGAAACACACGTGTCATGAAGAACATGCTAGTTCTAGTGTCTCCCTATGGTAAGTATTTTTCATATGGAAGACCTTCAGTCCTGTGAATCGCACCAGCATTCTGCAGTCGTCCAGCCCAGGAATGTGTTTACCGCCTTGGCTAAAATTCTTAACATTTCGCATATGCGCAAATGCCAAGGAAGACTTGACTTCGCATCTGGCTAAAAAAAATCTAAAATCAAAGGTGTTGAAACATTTTTAGACAGTGTTCTAATTACTGTTTTACTATTGTGATCTTTAGCTAGCTAGTCCATTTGAGCACAGGAGCAGCCGAATGTTACATGTTCCTAAAGGAATTTGAATAAACTGGGTTGCAGGGTCCATTCGTAACATTTTTGTCCTGCCCTTCTCCAGGGCGATATACATGACTCTCCTCTTTTCCATCTTATTCTTACAGCTGACCTGTGTAGTGCTTTAGTCTAAGAACCAGTGACAGGCCCAAGTTCATTTGAACCCAGGCTTCCCCAGTTCGACTTGGCCACCTGCCACAATATTCTGGCTTTCCGGTGTGGATGTTTACAGTCTTGCTAGTGAAATTTCAATACACCTCAGCGCCACAGCACAGATTAGTCAGGTCTTTTGCTGTCTTGGTAATGTCAACTGTTATCATTTCCTTAGGCTTGGCGAAAACGCTGGTTCGTCTTGCGCCAAGGGCGAATGAGTGGGAACCCTGACGTTCTAGAGTATTATCGAAACAGCCATTCCAAGAAGCCTATCCGGGTGATAAACCTTAATGAATGTGAGGTGGGGAAACACTCGGGGTCAAACATCATCAAGAAAGAATTCCAGAACAACTTCGTCTTCATTGTGAAAACAACTTCCCGCACTTTCTACTTGGTGGCCAAATCTGAGGAAGAAATGCAAGTGTGGGTGCACCACATCACCCAGATCTGTAACTTCGGACATTTGGAAGATGGAACAGGTAGGAACGGAAAGATCAATGATGATGATATTTGTGCCCCACTTTCAGATTAATTTTTGGATTACGCTCCAAAGTGGCAATGAAAGCATTACAAAAACCAAACTGTGAAATTGAAACCGGCCACCCTGTCCCACGGGTTATCTAGGCTGAGTGGGCGGGGCAATATGTGCATGGCTGTTTTAAAAAAATTATGTTGTTATTGATGTTTATATTGCTGCTAAATTTTATTCTATTCTATTGTACATTTTAAAATGTTGTGATACGCTCTGAGCCTGCTTTCAGAGAGATAAATTAAATAAATAAATAAAAATTAGAAATGCAGACCAACTTTGTAGTCAACCAAAACACAGCAGATGAAAGACCTGTAAGCTTTGGTATCTCCCAGAGCCCTATGAAATAAAATCATCTGAGCCTAGTGACTAAAAATCACTCCGTGTCCACTGTGTCAGTGAAAATGCCCTGAGTAACTGCCCACAGCACCTCAGATGGTGTGGAAAAACAGAGCAGAGCTTCTAAGGAGCATCTGAAAGTTAGGGTTGGCAGGTCCAGGCTGGGAAATTACTGGAGATTTGGGGGGATGTAGCCTGGAGAGGGCCGGGTTTGGTGAGGGGAGGGGCCTCAGAATGGTCTAATGCCATAGAGTCCACCATCCAAAGCTGCCATTTTCTCCAGGTGAACTGATCTCTGTTACCTGGAGATGATTACACCTGGTGTAATTCCAGGAGATCTCCAGCCACCACCTGGAGGCTGGCAAACCTACTGAAAGTACAGGTCGGTTCATATGGGTGAGGACTGACATTGACTGGCCAGACGATGCAATGTGGTTAATGCCTTACTTGGACAATACTTGAGCTAAGTAGTGGCTTGTCACCAAAACTATTAGCATACTCCCCCCTCCCCATGGCCTCAGAGAACGCAACCACCATTCGACGTCCTATTGGGCACCCAGTGGAGGGCTTAGCTCATCATTGTCCTCCCATAGAGTTCTGTCCTTTAACTAAGAGGACTTTTTAATCCTGTGAAAACATCACTGATGTTAAAAGTTCGGATTTATGAGCTGTTGGGGGCAATTTACTAGAAATCTTTAAAAGCGTAGATTGTCCTGGATTTCAGCAGGCCTGGCTTTGGAAGCAGAGCACCTACATCACATACTCAGCCATGAAAGCTGAATTAACTGCCATGATCTGTCAAATCAGTGTCCTGCCTGGCTTAACAAGCCAGCAGGGATTACAAGTCCGGTGTGATAGTTCCCTAACGCTGTTCCCAGCAACAGGTAAATCTTTTGCAGTTGGCCCCAAATGGCCTCTTCGTTCCTTTGGTGCAGAAACTTGGAACTCAGATGGAACTCAAATTACAAATTGTATGTTGTTACACCGCCCTAAGCCCATCTGACGGGGAGGGCGGTCTAGAAATGCAATAAATAAATAAACGATGGTTGTTGTGGGTTTTCCGGGCTGTATTGCCGTGGTCTTGGCATTGTAGTTCCTGATGTTTCGCCAGCAGCTGTGGCTGGCATCTTCAGAGGTGTAGCACCAAAAGACAGAGATCTCTCAGTGTCACAGTGTCTGAAGATGCCAGCCACAGCTGCTGGCGAAACGTCAGGAACTACAATGCCAAGACCACGGCAATACAGCCCGGAAAACCCACAACAACCATCGTTCTCCAGCCGTGAAAGCCTTCGACAATACAAATAAATAAACCATCAAGAGAGCATTTTCAGCCGTGGAAGTGAGGATGAAAACTTGGTAGATGAATATATTAATCTCCCTTATGTTGAGCCAGGCTGATGGTCCATTTAACTCACTATTGTCTGTTTTGAATGCCAGTGGCTGTCTTGGGTCTCAAGATACTTCCACACAATGATGGTTCACCATGCATGGCAACAGATGTCCACGTGATGATCTTTCCTGCACTTTCTTTCCTCCAGTCCTCTGTGGCTGCCACTCTCCAACCTCCCCGACGTTTTCGGGCTTTCAAAAAACGCCTTAATTGACATCTATATCTCAAGATGGGCAGCCGTGTTAGTCTGCCTGTAGCAGTAGAAAAGAGCAAGAGTCCGGCAGCACATATAAGACTAACAAAATTTGTGGTGGGGCATGAGCTTTCGTGAGCCACAGCTCACTTCGTCAGATGACTCACAAAAGCTCATACCCTTCCACAAATTCTGCTAGTCTTATCGGTGCTACTGGACTCTGGCTCTTTTCTACTGACATCTATAGCAATATGTCAATTATTTACTTTTTAAAAAATTGCCCTCACGTGGCACAGGGCAGGGGAATGGCAGCTGCATGGAGATGGGGGAAGGAAAATGGGCAGGATCTGGAAAAAACTTGTACCTTCCCATTCCCGACAGTGAAAACATGCATTAACTGAGACCTTTCAAAAAACATTACTCCAAAGGAGGTTTAGGAAAGATTGCAGCAAATGGGGGGGGGGTGGAGCTGGAAGGAACACAAATACAGTATGGAATCATAGAGTCATAGGGCTGGAAGGGACCTCCAGGGTCTTCTAGTCCAACCCCTGCACAGTGCAGGAAATTCACAACTACACCCCCCCACACACACACACACACTGTGACTCTTGCTCCATGCCCAGAAGATGGCAAACACCATCAGTATCTCTAGCCAAACTGGCCTGGGGAAAATTGCTACCTGACCCCAAGGTGGTGATCGGCATTATCCTGGTCATGTAAGAAGGGGCCACGAGAACTAAGCATGATGGCTGTGTGGCTACAGGGAAAAGGCTGCTCCTGTTTAAGACCCATGATGGAGGGAAACTGCCATGTGGAAGCACCCCGGGGAAGGGAAGTCCTTGTCCGACACGGGCAACCCTTTAACCGGAGATAATGTAGTGCGGACACGGGAAGTTCTGCTTGGAGAAACACAGTTTGTCTCTGCATTTCTCTCTTGTCATGTAAAAGTTCACATTTTCTCTTCTAGTTGTTCTTTCCCTGTTAACAGGCTTTAATTCATTAAGACTGAAAAAGCGATAGACAGGAAGGCAAGGATGCAATTTCCAACAGAAACGAGAAATTTGATTCCTGTCTAACTCAAGTTAGAATAAGCTATAGTTTTTAAAATAAGCAAACTGACTCAGAAAATCAATATTTAATGGGCCCGCCATTTCTCTTTGTCAGCGGGGTGATCTGGAGAAGAT
Source organism: Eublepharis macularius (assembly GCF_028583425.1). Lineage (NCBI taxonomy): Eukaryota > Metazoa > Chordata > Lepidosauria > Squamata > Eublepharidae > Eublepharis > Eublepharis macularius. The sequence goes on from NC_072802.1 coordinate 14,108,889, forward strand.
TAAAGAACACGGGGGAATGTGGGGCTCAGTTTCGGAGCCCGTGTTTTGGAACTGGTGTGAAGTTGCAGAAAATCTTTCTGGACGCCTCCTGATGGCTTCTTCTGTGAAGGAGCACCTAAATCCTGAAAGCGCCTCAGGTTTAAAAACGATTTCCAATAAGCAGCACGTGCAACTTTGTTTTTATCTGCTCTGAAAGAATTTCAGTAATGAGTCATTTTGCAAAAAACTTGACAGTAAGGACAAATAGTTCAGTGTCTTAAAAAGGAATCTTAACAGCCAATTTTCTGATGTTCTGAGCTAATCATACCAAATCCATGTACTGCTTTAATTTGCTTTTAGACTTTGAAGGCACAGCGTAATGCCAAATTAATTTTGTCTGCAGCATTTGCTTATAAACTAGCCCTTGAGAAAGCATTTCAGTGGTCAATGAAGAAGTTGAAGGGTTCCTTGAAAGACATCTTCAGCAGACAACTGTATGTGTCTTCTGGGGGACAATGGTAAAGAATCACCAAACAGGCGGCAGATGGTCTGGTGGAACCTGGATAAGATACTGCTTTCATTTCACATGCACTTCCCTTTAATCCAGCCCTGACCTGGATAGCCCAGGAGAGCCTGATCTCGTCAGATCTCAGAAGCTAAGCAGGGTCAGCCTTGGTTAGTAATTGGATGGGAGACCTCCAGTGAAGACCAGGGTTACAGAGGCAGGCAATGGCAAACCACCTCTGTGAGTCTCTGGCCATGGAAACCCCGCCGGGCAATGCCATAAGTCAACTATGACTTGAGGGCAGGATTTCATTCCCTTTTATCCATTGCAGACGCAGTTCATGTTGCAGAGCTGCTTGTGTAAGGCCAATATTTTCTAAGTGCCTAGTGTGAAAGGAATGCACTCTGTAGCAGAATAGCCAAAGAGAAGCACACATAGAGCAGTTGTAGGATTCAAGCCATAGAGGGCAAAGCCAGTAAAATACAAAGCAATTTTATAGACAGTTCTCAAAGTGTTTTGCAGATCTTCTTCAAGGGAATCAGGAAAGACTAGGAATGTGGAAATACGTATTTGTTCTTTTGTTTTAATTTTTGTGCATTGTTGAGAAGACCTTTTTCATTCCACCTGTATTTCATCAAAAATGTCCTGTTTTCATTTATTTCTTATAGGGCATTTGCACAATAGATGCAAAAACTGGTGTCAGTTTTAATGGCAATATTTCAATCACATTTCATTAATACAATTGAGGGGGGAAATTATGAGTACACTTTTGTCCTAAGTAAGGAAGAACCATAAACGAAATTTGAACTTTCAAACTGAACAAGATCTAGAGGAGTTAGCCGTGTTAGTCAGTAGTAGCAAAATGGCAGAGTCTAGTAGCACCTTTAAGACTAACCAACTTTACTGTAGCATAAGCTTTCGAGAACCTCTTCATCAGATGCATCACAGTGTTAACACTGTTAGCCATGAAACATAACAAGTTGCCATAAAATTTGGTAACAACCAATATATAATCAAATGCATCTGTTTTTTTTTTTTAAAAAAAATCTTTTGTATACACCTCTGTGTATACAATGCTGGCCTAAGTATCCACAACTTTCCAGAAGCAAGAGCTGGTGAAAGCAAATTCCAGAGGGGTCATTGGGCTAGTCTCTTGGAGCAAAAACTAAACAGTTCTTGTGGCATCTTCAAAGCTAACAGCCATTATAGGTTTTTATGGACTAGAGCGCCCCCCCCCCATACACATATGGATGTAGAAGAGAGAAATGGGGGGAAAGTGGTCTTTGGAGGTCATGAAATGTAAGAGCTCCAGTTTATGACATCTGTGTGCAAAATCCAAAAGTACAAGATAAAAACAAATGACAATATACAACGTCAGTAGCTAGGAATAACAGTCTTCTTAGACACAGTGAGCTAATTTAACACTGAATTCATAATAGTGTTTCTTGGAAAGCATATGCTTCTGGCATAGTCATAAATATTCAAGATTTGCCATAATAAATCCAGTACACATGGTCAAGAATGATAATTATGACATTACAGGTAAAATCGGTTGTTTTTCCCCACTCAATAGGTTGACCATATTTATTTAGAAAATGCATATGCTGCCTTTCCAGAATCCTGCTTGAGTTAGCTTATAAAGTAAAAAGCAAATAGAATAAAATCATTAAAACAAGTGTGAAATTATATCCGTATTAAAGCAAGCCATCAAAACAGCATGAAATAGCCTGAAATAATCACTGTAAAACAAACCTCAGGCAGGAAGTAGACCATAAAATGCGCTTTAAAAGATAGGATTTTAACAACCTGGGTAAAAATAAATGTTTTGGCCTGCCACCTAAAAGACAGTTAAGAAGGTTTCAGATAAGCCTCAAGGCAAATGCATTCCAAAAGAGAGATGCCACCACCGAAAATGCCCTGTTTCTAGATTCCACCCATCTCACCTCTGTAGGAAGGGACACAGAGAGCCTCTCTACACAAGACATCTTACACAGCTAACATGAGACATCTTTCATGGCTAACATTGTGTAGGGAGACACAGTGTTAACCATGAAGCATAGTTTAAAAAGACAGAGCCAGGGGAGATGATATTAACAAGCCCTCTGAGAAGCAATCTCCTCAGTTCTGTCTTTTTAAACTGCCTTACTGTAGAGAGAGGAAATTGACAGAGCCTTCAGAGAGCTGGTGGAGATTGCTCCTCAGAGGGTTTGTTAATTTCATCTTTGCCTCCCCAAAGGCTCTGTCAATTTCATCTCCTTCCTAGAGAAGGAGATGAAATTAACAAAGAGTCTGAGGAGCGATCTCGTTTGGCTCTGTCTTTTAAAACTATGCTTCCCGGCTAGCATTGCATCTCCCTACACTTGGGTGTCCACATGTAAAATATCTTCCAAGCAGGGCTTGGAAGGCAGATCTTAATTGATGGGCTGGATGGTACAGGAAGAGATGCCTTCAAGTACCTTGACCCCCATGCCATTTAGGGCCTTAATGTAAGAAATTATGTAGAAAAGCAGGATTTACTGTGAAAGCTTTTTGATAGGGGCCATGAATTCTGCTAATCTCTAGGAATTTCCCAATCTGGAGTTGGCAACCCTAGGCAGACCATTGACTTGACCTTAGGGATTGGATGCGGTGCTTTCCCAGCACTCAAGATTTCCCCATTTGTGGAAAATGGCCCATGGCTCAGTTGTGCTTCTGTTGGCAGCATTTATTTACCAAATGAAACAGTGCCCTGATAGTGAAAGCAGACTGCTGTCCTGCTGGGGGGGGGGGGCAGGGAGGGAGGGAGATGGGGGAGGAAGAGCGCCTGGATCATCTTTTGCTCTTTTAGGCATGCATAATTCATCAGTCTGCAGCTCCTGAAGGACACCTTTAATGGACACCCGGCTCAGAGGGAAATCTGCCAAAGAGGCTTGCCTTCTGTCCTTGGGGCCCAGCTGCACAGGCCTCTTGCTATCAGCACAACAGCATCACTACAGAGAGCATTTGCTAATGGGATGGAGGAGGTGCCAGGAAGGAGTGCTTGTCTGTTTCTGGAGGCCACTTTCTGCCCGTTTCCTCGCTGCATACAATGTGTGATGGAATTCTGTGACTGACTTCATTTGTTCTCGATGGGATTTTAGTTGACGGGGCGGGGGAGGGGGGAGTCCTCTTGGACCTAGATTTGCTCTCGAAAGACTGTCGGATGGAAGAGCCTTTTATCGTTTAGAGCTGATTCATTGGTTGAATTCCTTCCTGGATTGCATGGATCTTGCCCCATCATCATGCCATCTTTAAGGCTTGACTACTATAATAAGCTCCTCATGGAACTGTTTAGGTGAGAAGAGCTCCTGAAGCGAAGGGAAGCAAGAAGACATTCCACTGAGAGCCAAGCTACAAGTGACAAATGACACTTGAACGGCAAGTGAACAGACTCACGTGTATTCCTCCCTGTTCACTTGCCCTCCACTTGAGTGATCACTCAAGTGGAGGGCAAGTGAACAGGGAGGAATACACGTGAGTCTGTCCACTTGCTGTTCAAGTGTCATTCATCACTTTGTAGCTTGGCCCTGATGCTGTTGGTTTTAAGCATGCTTTGAGTCCCCTCTAATTCCAAAGTGCTGGCTCTGACATTGAAAGCCCTTCACGTTCCTTAGAATGTCTCTCCCATAGAACACTATCCCGTGGTTTCTAATGTTAAGTTGGAAAGCCTCCCAAGGATACAAAGGACAGGCCCAGTGGACAGCTGGTGGCATACCTGGCTCTTGGTGTTGCACAACCTGCATCTCTAGAAGACCACCAGCTAGAGAAGATTAACTTAGCTGCAACTGGATATAAGTTCCAGTCAGTTCTCCATTCTGGCTGTCCCATCCAAACTCATCTCCTGCTCGACGTTCTCTCTTCACTCCCCTTCCATTCTGTGAGCCAAGCTACAAGTGACGAATGACACTTGCCTGGCAAGTGTCATTCGTCACTTGTAGCTTGGCCCTTATAGTCTCGTCTTTTAAATATGCAGGTCTTGAGTCTTTTTCTTGCTGATGCACAGCATCTGCTAGCGACATTGAGTCTTGAATTTTGTGAGCCACATTCAGGGATTAATTTCTTTGTCTAAGAAGTGGGATTGAAATACTATCAATAACTCAACATGCTTTGGGGGTAGATTAACCTGGAGTTGCTTTACTAGACTCTTGTTATGATCCGTCTTGTATATTTTGACCTCACTTGTCCTCCAAGGAGCTCAGGGTGGCGTGAAGGCTTCCCTTGTCCATTTTTGTCCTCAGAAGAACTCTGTCAGGTTGGTTAGGCTGCGAGGGAACTGGTCCAAGGTCACACAGTGAATTTTACAGCAAGCATAACCACTACATTACGCTGGCTCTGCAGTGAAAAGAGCTGGAGCCTTACTTTAAAAAAAAAGTTCAGAGAACTAGGAGATCATGGCCACAGATCATTATAATGTTATTGTGATGTAGTGCAATAGCAGTTACTGGGTTTTTTAACCCCACTAAAAGGCTTCTGGTGGCACAGCAGGGAAAAAATGCAAAGGAAATCATGGCTAATAGAAGAAAACACACAAAACTCCCGTGTGGACTCTTTGTGGCCGCTGTGAATGTCTTGTGGCGTTCACAGCAGCGGTGAGAGGGAAAAAGAGCCCTCTCCATGGTCACATAGCCTAACTTTGATATTGTGGCAGAGCATAAGGAGCACTTATGCTTTTCTGGTTTATATGAGTTCCTTTTGTTGCTTGTGTCATAAGCTAAATTTATATGCATCATCTAATCAGATTTGGAAGGCTCTCAATATTTGGTTCTTGGCACTTGATCTTGCCATTACATAGGAGAACTGGCCTTGTAGAAAACAGGCTACCTTGAGATAATGACTTGGTCTGCACAGTCATTCACATCATTTATTTATTTAGATGCTTCCTGTCCTGCTTTTCTGCCCAACTGGGGCACAGACACAAAGCAGGTTGCAACGTTGTTTTCCCTTCCTCCATTTTATCCCCACAGCAACAATCCTGCGGGGTAGATTAAGCTGAGAGTGTGTGACCGGCCCAAGGTCACCCAGGAAGGTTCTGTGGCGTTTGAACCTGGGTCTCCCAGATCCTAGTCTGTCTTTCTAACCGCATGGCTCTCTACACGAGATGCCTCGGTACGTGTTCATCAAGTGTAGAGAGACGCAGTGTTAGCTGGGAAGCGTAGTTTTAAAAGAGCCAGCAGAGATCGCTCCTCAGAGGGTTTGTTAATTTCATCTTCTCCTCCCTGAAGGCTCTGTCAGTTTCACCTCTCCAGTCTAAAACTGTGGGGTCGCAACCAGAGGGCAGCGAGAAATGGAAATGGGCTGGAGCTGCCTTCCAGAGCAGGGCTTGGACCTGGTGAGGTTATAATGGGCAGAAGTTTCTCTTCTGGCATTTCACAGCCCCTTCACACAGCTCCAGTGAATAGCAAAGCCTTTGCCCTGCTGCCGGCTCTATCTTTTTAAACTACCCTTCCCGGCGAATATTGCATCTTCCGACATGTGTTCTTCTCGTGTCAGATGTCTCATGGAGAGAGACTCTCATTCTCTGTGGAAGGGTTCAGAATAAATCCCTTTTTCCACATGTCTACATACACCCGAATGTGTAGTGTCTTATGTAGGACCCTTCCCGGCTAACATTGCATCTCCCAACACGTGTTCTTAATGTGTCAAATGTCTCATGGAGAGAGACTCTGCTATACCAGTTCTCTATCCAACAGATTCCAGGATGGTGACTTGCCTGATTAGGAGTCATTTCCTTTTCCTACAGATCATTCACAATGTTGGAACTCCATTGAGACTAGAGCATTGCCCGTAGAGTGCAACTCCTGTGACCCAAGATGGGTAGCGATGTTAGTCTGTCTGTAGCAGTAGAAAAGAGCAAGAGCCCAGTAGCACCTATAAGACTAACAAAATTTGTGGGAGAGTATGAGCTTTCGTGAGTCACAGCTCACTTCTTCGGTATCTGAAGATGTGAGCTGTGACTCACAAAAGCTCATATCCTACCACAAATTTTATTAGTCTTATAGGTGCTACTGGGCTCGTGCTCTTTTCTACTACTCCTGCAACCCAGTTTCAGAGTCCCTTAAATGAGAGCTTTTAGTCATTTAGCCTTGGGAACAGCAGCAGAAGAGCAATGAAAGAACTCAGAACTTTGAAAAGCAATCAGGGTTGGCTCAGAAACAAATTGGTCGCTTGACCAATCATATATCATTGTGTGTGTGGATGTGCTGTCAAGTCGCAACCGACTTACGGCTACCCAAGCAAGAGTCTTTCAAGGCAAATGAGAAGCAGAGGTGTTTTGCCATTGCCTTCCTCTGCAGAGTCTTCCTTGGTGGATGCCTGTCCAAATAATAACCCTTCTTAGCTTCTGAGATCTGACGAGGTTGGGCTCTACGACGCCACCTTCCCTCCATAGTATCATGTAACGATCAAGTATTTTAAAACACGAACTTTGTTTAGACAAAGAAGGAAAGTTACGTTTGATACTTATGCTAATGACCAAAAAGGTAATCACGGAATGATAGATTTTTTAAAAGTTATGAACTATTAGAAAAGTTAGCAGTGGTAGATAAAGTTTCTGTTTATTATTTATCACTGATTGGTTCTTCTCTTTTGGCTTTTATACGGTTACAGAGAAGTTTTTTAAAAGAAATATTTAATTAAATAAAATAAAATAAAATAACAAAGTCAGGGTTTTTTTTTTGCTTTTATTCTGCACATTGTGAAGAATTACATTCTACAGATGCAAAAAAGTTAGAAATGTTAGCTCAGTACTTTTAAGATACTACCCCCCCCCCAACTTACACAAACACCAAACTTAGGAAATCCAGGTAACGCTTGTACAGCACATGGAGACAGGTAGTAGAACTACATAAGCCAACTTGCTCATTCCAGACTCTCCACTCAGCCTGGAACATAAATGAGGACGGTAAATGCATTACTTGTATCTAGTAAATGCGCAAACAAGGGACTCAAGATCAAAATGAGAACTAGCTTAGGATTCCCCAAGTGGAAGCTAATAAATTTATTTATATTTATATGAAAAACACGGCTGCGTGCCTCAAGGACCCTGCCCATCTCTTGCCCATCACTATATCTCTCAAGTAGTTTTTCTTTTTTTCTTTCAGTATTTAAATGCAGTTATTGCTAAAAAAAAAAATAGCATCATGATGAAATTAAAAAAGGAAAGCCCCCCAAAATAATGGCATTCTTGACTTTGTAGAGTAGTTGACAGTATCTTATCTCAGTCAAATAAGAATCAATCCACTCACAAGACAGAACCTTTATTGGCATAACCGTAACAGTGTCGAAAACAAGTGGAGCCTGTTAATTGCTAAACGTTCTAAACACACTTCTCCTCTTGTATACACGGTGAAGGAAGTTTGCCACCATAAGAATCAATCAACAGTATTTTAGTACCGTAACTGCCCAGCAATGCTCTATATTCTGTACGGCTGACTTGCTTGTAAGATTTAGTTGGCTTCTATTTATGAAATGCACAGTCTTCTAATGTACTTACCAAGTCAATGCACACAAGTATTTTCTTCATGGGAGTCAATATTTTATAATTAACGACTTTTTTAAAATGCAAAGGCTGTAAGCAGTTTTGTGTGTAGTAAACATTTGACAAGGAGAGGACAAATCACCCGTAACAAAATACTTTGGCTGTGGAATAAAACTACTGCCACCTGCTGGTCAGTTGTGAGTTGCACAGCCTTTTAAAATGTATGCTAGCGTTAATGTCTCAGGTGAGAGTCATTCAAAACCTAAAGTTAAAAGCTTGTATTCATAGATTTAATGGTAAGGGTCCATAAACCAGTAAGCATGTCTGTTATTTATTTTGCTTTTACAGTCCATTTATCTAATTTATATTTTGGAGGTTGTTGGTGGAGCAGCCACTGAGTGCAGTAAGCGCAGAGAAGAATAGAGAATGGAATCCATTAGTCAAATATCTACCCATTATTTAAAGCTGAGGGTGGGAAACAGTTTGCATGTTAAACAAAAATGGATTATCTGGAAGCAAGGAGCTAAATCCTGCCTTGCTGTGCGATGCTTCTTTGATCAGTTGTACCTCTAACCTGGCTTCCTTCTGGTCTCAGTCTTGGAGATAAGCAGGGCTTTTTTTCAGCTGGAACGCAGTGGAACGGAGTTCTGGAACCTCTTGAAAATGGTCACATGGCTGGTGGCCCCGCCCCCTGATCTCCAGACAGAGGGGAGGTTAGATCACCCTCCACGCCGCTCAGCAGTGCAGAGGGCAATCTCAACTCCCCTCCGTCTGGAGATCAGGGGGCGGGGCCACCAGCCATGTGACCATTTTCAAGAGGTTCCAGAACTCCGTTCCACCGCGTTCCTGCTGGAAAAAAAGCCCTGGATACACAAAGGGATGACCATAGGGGAATTCTTCTTGTGGGGAAGATTACTGGGGGGGGGGAGGAGGCAGGAGAAACTACCTTTCTATTTCAATTCCTCCCTTTCCCCCTTACATAGAGAATTTAGACTTGAAAGATTCATGACAGGTTTCATACCAAACTTCTCTGCCTTGACTCCTCCTCCCTGTAATCTTTCCTATCTTGACTGCTTTATCAGTACCTAATTATAGCTTCTGAGCTGTGCAGTATGCAGAATTTATTTCCCAATATCTGGATAGCATCAGAGTTTCTAACAAAATCCAATAAAAAGATCTCCTTTTGACAACCTGTTTACAAATAATTAGTAAGTCGGTTCTCATTGTTTAACTCTTTCCCATCAAGGTACACAGAAACTTCTTTTAGAGTTTAAATGTTTATCCTTTATTGAAATAAACCCTAACCTTTTAAATTAAGCAAGATGTTAAAACTAAATCCATAGGCATGCAGTATCAAATCTCTTAATATTTTTCAAACATAACTAAATATAAACGTTTTAAAATCAGATCATACTTAGTCTACTTTGAAATGCACTGGAAGTTTATAAACACAGTCACCTACATTTCTCACCTAAAATTTCCATGGTCAAAACCCTAGTTTCTTATCTTGGTGACGTTCTTTTATATTGAATGGCATTTGCTGTCTATAGAGACGGATGTTTTACATGGGATAACAATATAAAAATAATATTTTACATGTGACAATAATATTAAAATGTGATTGGTTTTAAATTTAGCTAAATCTTCATATTTGTATTCATGTGACATTTTGCTAACGCCACCATATACCATTGTACAGCTGCACGGATAAGATTCTTACAAAGCTTTGAAAATACTAGTGCAAGCTAGATTGCCAGGTTATACTAAGTCATTTCTAGGAATTCAAAAATAATTCATCTACTTTCCCAACTACTTTTACTTGGTTGTCGAAGATTAAAGAATATATGTATTTTCCTGCAGCCTGCTTAGGAACTGCATGAAAGTACAAAGTTTACTAAAATACATGTGTATAACTGGAGTATATACAATTAAAATCTAATTTCTCTAACACCCTTCAGAAGAATTCCCAGTATCATCTTGTCTCACATATCTGAAGGAGTGAGCTATGACTCATGAAAGCTCATGCTGAAAGAAAGGTTGTTTGTCTTTAAGGTGCGGCTGGACTTCTCCCTTACTCTGATGTGAACGGGCTGACACGTGTCTGTCCCCTCACATCTAGATTAGCCCTTCTATGTGCTTTTCAAAGGGTCATGCAGAAAAAAGCACCTGTGGGAAGAGAATTTGGCTCCACGTTTTAAAGACTGCAAGATCATCTCACTGTGTAAACATTTTACTTCTTGGAAATGTTTCTTGAATTAATATCTTGGCCTGCTTTCCTAGATACTGTTTATGGGTTAGGAAAGTACAGTTCCTACTCAGTGTAAACACCTGGTGCTCTCCATAACTAGAATGTGATGTTATTTTTTTGAATTAATTTCTGGGCATAGCAGATAAAGCAGATTGGTGGGTGGCAAGAATGTCTCGGGGGATTGCACGTCCTGCCATTTTATTCCAAGCAGAGAATGTCGCTTTTTAGTCAATCTCGTTCTTAAAAAATCTAAAAACGGAACACCTGCAACATCTGCACTAAGCCTAACCAAAATGACACAATACGGTGTGGCGCTTTTGAGTTCTGAAGAACTCCTCACTGGGCTAGATGTTTTGTTTACGCGTTTTTTAAGGTGGAGGAGAAGAAAAAAACCAGATCTCTCAGGTCATAATCGGAAGGCCTCTTTTTGAGTCTCTCTACACGAGACCTCTTACACGAGGCCACTCAAGTGAAGGGAGATGCTATGTTAGCTGGGAAGCCAAGTTTTAAAAGACAGATGGGAAAGCTTTGTCAATTTCACCTCTCTAGAGCCAGCAGAGATCTCTCCTCAGAGGGTTTGTTTATTTCCTCTTGGCCTTCTCCAAGCCTCTGTCAGTTTCACCTCCCCTTCTGGGAGGCGAAGAGGAAATAAACCCTCTGAGGAGAGATCTCTGCTGGCTCTAGAGAGGTGGAATTGACAAAGCCTTCCGGTCTGTCTTTTAAAACTTGGCTTCCCAGCTAACATTGTGTCTTCCTTCACTTGAGCGTCCTCATGTAAGAGGTCTTGTGTAGAGAAAATTCTTTTCAGCATCCTTTGTAGAATGTTTTGTCGACTTCCATAGCCACGTGATATGGCTAGCATCAAGTTGCCTACTTGGCGTGCTGGGAATAAAAAGCAAAAAAATAGGAGCCATCTAACTATTTTATTTATTTATTTATTTATTTATTTATTTATTTCATTCAACTTATACCCTGCCCTTCCCGCAAGTGGGCTCAGGGTAGCTTCCAACAAATATATTGATAAAATACAATAAAAACCTATTAACATATTAACACGTTAAAATTCAGGCTAAAAATATATCCCGTAGTTGCTCAAACTTCACCCTGACTCCAAGCAGAATACACAAATCTCTTAAAAAGGCAAAAGCAAAGGGGGGAAAAATAGTAGCCCTTTTATGAACATTTCTGGAGATGAGCTTTTAGCCTGCTCCCACTTGGGGTTTTCTTCCCCCCATGGAAAGTAGGAAGCTCCCTGCTTGAAAGGAGAAATGCTCACATGGTGTTGTGCTCATTACCTGCGTGACTCGTAGCTAAATTCTGGGATTCTCAAAGTAAGTAAAAAACTAAGCAGCTGCATTGGTCTGTAGCAAAATAAGGGCCATTTAATACCTTTATTATATGAGGCGGTGTGTCTTTTGGCTTCACATTTTTCTGTAGACACAAGCACACACTCCATTCCAGCACTTACTGTTTCAACCTATTTGACCTGAGTATTGGTCTTTGGTTTGGTTTGGTTTCAGCCCTTTCCCAGCATTGACTTCATGTTTCATTCCAACAGCCCCAAACAAACATGCAGCAAGGATAAGCAATAAGGAATCTTGAGAAGACTGCAAATTCCTGCCACGTTTTGTGGGGAAACCAGCCCTCTGCAAAATCAAAGTCCCAAAGAGTCTGATTATCTTCTTTGTGTTTGCTTTTGTACGTTGCAGATTCGGGGGACAGCCTGTCCCACACCACTTCCTCCCCACAGCCCTCGCCCGCTGCTTCTGCCCATGCCTTGAGGATTGCAGACCCAAATTTATCTGCTGATCAGGCCGCCACTGACACCTCCGCTGCAGAGGAGACCGCAAGCGAGTCCGAGTCTGTTTTCCTACCGGACTATCTGTTCTTGTCCAACTGTGAGACCGGCAAACTCAGCCACGTTAGGTATGCTAAGCCTGCAATCCAGCACCATCTTTGGAATAGTCTTGCATACAACACATAACCTAAAGGCAAGGCACAACCATGTTTGTCTGATTTTACAGCCTTCAAAAAGTTGTTCTGGACCTCCCTCCTCCCATTACCTGTATCTCACCATTTCTGGCTTGGGTGGTGCTGTATTGTAAGCTGAGGTTCCATTTCTGGCATGGGTGGTGCTGTATGTAAGCTGCGGTTCAAGCAGAATCACCTGTGGTATTGCAGGGGTTACTGAGGCATGCTGTGGACTGGCATGGTGTCCACACATATTTTCATCCAGGCTGACACTGAAAGCTAAATGACACGAGACGCCCAACACGTGTCGGGTTCTTGCAAGTTATCTGGAAAGTGTAGTCGGGCTTGCCCCCGAGTTCCCAGAGGAAAACCCAAATGGAGCAGATTTTTGCTGCAAAAATCTACTCCACTTAGCATTTCCTCCAGGAACTCGAGGGGAGGCGACTACACTTCCCAGGTAAACTTGTGAGGACCTGACACGTGTCAGGCATCTCGTGTAGTTTAGCTCTGAGCCATCACAGAGAAATGAGCATAAGGGACTAAATTGCTTTCCCAGATGCTGAGAACAAACACACAGTTCTCTGAGCTCCTGTATCAGAAGTCTTAATTAAAAAAAAAAACTTGAATGAAACTGCTATTTGATGTTGCTTTAAAATCAAGTGAAACAAATAATCAGACACATCAAACTAGTAAAATTGACTCCTCAGTCCTCCACCTGAAGCCAGCTGGGTGACCTTGGGCTAGTCACAGTTCTCTGGAGCTCTCTCAGCCCCACCCACCTCACAGGGTGTTTTGTTGTGGGGATAATAATGACATACTTTGTAAACTGCTCTGAGTGGGTATTAAGTCATCCTGAAAGGCGGTATATAAATCGAATGTTGTTGTTGTTGTTATTAAAATGGCTTGGAATCATTCCACTACTGTGATTGGGCAAGCCTCCAGAACAGGACAAAAAAAGACAACTTACGATCCTATTTGTCCCTTCCAGGTGCCACAGCTGGTCCAATTCTGATCGGTCCTTGGAACAGACTTCATCAGATGACGTTTTTGTCGACTTTGTGGCCTCTCAGCCCTCATTGTATTTGCAGCCATCGGGCAGCCTGCTGCAGGAGATGACACAGCCTGCCAGTCTCGGAGTCCTTCCCAGGAGTACAGACACAAACAGGCCTTCTTCCAGCGATTTTTCTTCTTCCTCTCCACTGTCAGGACCCCCCTTAACACCAACCTTTCTGGGTGATAAAAGCCAAACTGCTCTTTCCTATGGCATGCCTGAACTCGACATTCTGGCCAACACCCCGCCGCCCAGGCCTCCAAAGCCAACACACTTCTCGGACAGAAGGCCTGAGGAGCAGCCCAGCGGACTGCTTCTCAGTGGACATGTGAGGATCTGTCCTGCCCAAGGGGCCTTGGTGCCAAGAAGGATCTCCTTGTCTGGCTTGGACACCATGCGGAACTGGAGAGGTAAGGATGGGTGTGACGGTCCCTCTGGGCCACTCCCAAGTTTGGAAAGCATACAAACACATGCAAAAGATTACACACAAGTAGAATAATATGCAAGACTGTTGTCTCTCAAACTTGCTGGCCTGCCAGCTCGGGCAACAGCAAGAGTTTCTCTTTGCAATTCAACACATGCTTGTTGTTTCCACATTATAGTCAGCCGAAGCCTTGGTCTGTCAAGATCAGCATTGTCTGCTCTCCGGTGGCTTTCCAGGGTCTCAGGTCACAGTCTTTGATATCACTTCCTGCTGAGGCTTTTAACCGAAGAATGCCAGGCACTGGACCTGGGACCCTCTGCACCCTGTGCTTTGACTCCTGTCAGTTTTATTTTCATTTATTTTTATTTATGTCATTTATAGTCTGCCTTTCTCACTGAGACTCAAGGCAGATTACACAATGTGAGATTAGTACAGTCAGTTTCAAGGACATTTCCATAAACAATGCCATAGGGTACATAAACACAAGTTTACAAAGACAGAGCATTAGCAAGGATCCAATACAGAGTTGAAGAAATGTTGAAACAGAACAGAAGCAATTCTAGGGCTGACATTAGACCACATGAAGCACAAGTAGCTCATAGGAGCACATATTTAAGACAACAGGTAGTACGTAGTGCCTCAGAAGAACCCAAGAGGCATCCCCTTTGTGTCATGAGGGAGTATCGGAAAGAGCCAACACCACTGTTGTAGGAGGATGCTTGGCTTGGAGTCTCCCAGTATTCTGGTGATTGGCCCCCACCTCCCATGGTGGCCATTTTGTGATTGCTCCCTGCAGTTGCCATTTTGTGGTGGAGCCCACTCCCTGTTCTCACTATTTCCAGAGCGCCTGCAGGCTCAGCAAGATTGGGTATTCCTGTTCTAGGCAATTTGTGTGAGCTTCTGAGAGAAGCTCCTACCACTGTGTTATTCTTACCAACAGCTGCAAACAATCTGTACTTGGTAAAAGATCCAGAGGAGTTAGCCCTGTTAGTCTGTAACTCTTTGTCAGTTGCATCTGACAAAGAGAGCTGTGGTTCTCGAAAGCTTATGCTACAGTAAAGTTGGTTCATCTTAAAGGTGCTACTGGACTCTTTTCTACTTGGTAAAGGGTGTTACCACTTGCAAACACCCGTATAACATTCTGACAGCCCTCTCAGATGACAAAGGAGGAAAAACCCCACCACTTTCGTTCTTAAGCCTAGACTAGTCCCAATACAGGACAATATCTTATCCCCTTGTAGTGCAAAAGGGAAGGGACTTCGGGAGGGGTGGATCATTGCTGCTTTTCTTTAAGAGGGAGGAGATGGCTTATCCTCATGGACAACTTTAAAGTGAGAGTAAATAAGCTTATAGAGGATATGTCTGTCAACAGTTATTAACCATGGTTGCTAAATAGAACCAACAGGAAAGTACCAAAGTATGAAGAGGAATATAGTAAAAGTGGAAGAATTTGCAATAAATCGAACTGACACCCACAAAATATTAAAACATTAGATTGTAATAAAAAAACAAATTGAAAAAATTTACACACATTCAATATCAATTATTCATATAAAGCATCCATATGAAAACAGCACATCAAAGAATATAAACACAATGGCATCAGTAAGCCGCTACAATAAGACCATAAGCAGAAGGCGTAGAGAAACATAACATGCAAATGAACCAGAGTATGAACCGGAATGATGCCTGCCAGCAGGCCGCTTTGATGCATAACGTCCCTTAGATCCAGAACATTTTCCTCTAGCAAACCTATGTGTTGAAAACTATCTTTATAATAAAACCACCGGCAGATACCTGGCTGCGGCCATTTGCGCTCTTCCTCTCCAGAGATTCAAGATCTCATCTGGGAACCTCCATGTCCAAAAGCAGTGTACCTCTTCTACAAGTTGCTGGGGAACCTCTCCAGGGGAATGTCTTTCAGTGACATTTGGCTGGCCACTGTGGGAAACAAGTTGCCCGACTAGATAGGCATTGGCCTGGTTCAGTAGGACTTTTCTTGTGCTTTCAGTCACACTGAAGAGTGAGGAATGCACAGCCTCCAAAAAGAATTACATTTTTTTAAAGGAAGAAGAACCCCAGAGGTTTCTGAGATGATGGAGACATCGCTATGGAGATAGCTGTGCTGGTGTTTACCGTGCCTGCATTGGAGGAATGGTTCAGGGTGGAAGAAGTCAGCTTTAAAAGAGTTTAAAATGTATATATTTTGAAAAGGTCAGAAAATGGTGCTGGGGCAGCAGATTTATGTGGCTTGTCAATGCTGATGCTGCAAGCATTACACAAGAGGTTGCAAAATAGTAAAGAGTCCAGTAGCACCTTTAAGACTAACCAACTTTATTGTAGCATAAGCTTTCGAGAACCACAGCTCTCTTTGTCAGATGCATCTGACGAAGAGAGCTGTAGTTCTCGAAAACTTATGCTACAAGTAAGTTGGTTAGTCTTAAAGGTGCTACTGGACTCTTTACTATTTTGCAACTACAGACTAACACAGCTAACTCCTTTGGATCCATGACAGGACGTTGCTGTACCACGTGGCCTGCCAAAGTACGTATTGCTCAAACGACATCAGCAGGCCATCCTGATTAGCAAGATAATTGAATTAATCTGGCAACAAGGATTTCTTTTCTCTTTTTAGTTCTGAGGAGATGATAATTTTTCTCTGGAGACACCACCTCCTTTGAAGAAAACATCTAGATTCACTACAGCAATTAAAATTGAAAATAGTTGTTACAAAGAGTTTGTGGCTGCCACTGTAAATTGTAGCCTCCGTCTCATTGGCCGTTTCCCCATGTCTTAAAAATAGCGCCCCACTCACAGAACGCTGGTGGTATCTTTGCGCAGTTTCTGACATCATCGTTTCCTAAATGGAGGCAGGCAGTTAGGATTCCATTTTTGTGGAAACAGTGACGTCAGAAATCGCGCAAGGAAGCTACCAGTGTTTTGTGAGTGGAGCACTATTTTTAAGACGTGGGGAAATTGTCTTTCTCCTGTCGCCCATTAATGTGTAGTAAACAAAAACATGTGATGCCATTGTGTTCTTAGTCATCCAATCCTTGCAGGACTTCATTGACTGATGGTCATTGACTGATAAACTCACAGTGCAGCCGTGTCACACGTTTTAACTTAGTAGACATTACCATGAGAGAGGTTTGTGAGGCTGTCACTTTCAGTGGCAGTCATGCAACCTCCTTCATGTCTCCGTCTTGTAACTGTAAGAAAGATACGCATACGCACAAATGTCAATTGTCTAATTAACATCTACCTTCATTCAAGTTGAAGTTTGTCAGCCCCGCTTCAAAGTGGGTGATAGATCCAGAGGAGTTAGCCGTGTTAGTCTGTAGTTGCAAAATAGTAAAGAATCCAGTAGCACCTTTAAGACTGACCAACTGTATTGTAGCATAAGCTTTCGAGAACCACAGCTCTCTTTGTCAGATGCATCTGATGAAGAGAGCTGTGGTTCTCAACAGCTTATGCTACAATAAAGTTGATTAGTCTTAAAAGTGAGCGATAAGTCCCTTTATTTCCATGGAGCTGTTCGCCCAACCGTGAATGCTGCTTTTTGCTTTCCGTGGGAGGCACCCTGGAAGTGCATGAAGTGCAAATGACGTCTGTTGCTTCCATAGGATGTACGTGCAAAGGCACGGCCTGCTTGCCTGTTTCAAAAGCTCCTGCCAATGTGACAATATACAAGTGTAATAAATAAATAGCTGCAGGTTGTTGGTTTCAGTGGGATATGCATTTTGGATGCGCATCAGCAGCAGGCACATGTAAATAATCTGTGGACCGTTAGAGCTGGAATAACGTGAGCACTTTTTTGTGCGATGTGTTCTTAATTATTCAGTGGGGAAGGAAAGATTCCATGATGATTCTTTTTTTTAAAAACATGAACTCAGAACTATCTAATAACAACAACATTCGATTTATATACTGCCCTTCAGGACAACTTAAAGTCCACTCGGAGCAGTTTGCAAAGTGTGTTGTTATTATCCTCACAACAATCACCCTGTGAGGTGGGTGGGGTGTGACCGACCCAAGGTCATCCAGCTGGCTTCAGATTTTGTCCAAGAGCATGCATCCACCCACCGATAACATTATTTCCCCATTTATATAAGGTAGCTACTAAAAATTGGACATAAGATGGGTTCAGGACAATTTACTGGTTTATTGCAGCATCCCTAATCTATCTTTTCTGTATGGAGATGTACAAATATGCTCTTTTTTTGTTTCATTTTCCTATTGTGCATTGGCATGAGCCTTTTCGTTTTCTGTTGCTGGTGTTCGTGATTTGTGGGTATCTTTTATAGCAGTTTCACCTCCGGTTTGACGCTCCCCCCTTTGGCCACCACTGCACCTCAATGGCGGGGGGGGGGGGCTGTCAGTCCCCTTTATTTTGCCTTCATGACTCTCTCAAGATATTCCTGTCTCCCTCTCTCACTCTCCGCCCTTCTCCTCTGACTCCTTCCTCTCCACCCACAGTTGTGAGTGGCCTTCCCTTTTATCCCTTCACCGATCACAGTCTCCACCTCCTAACCCCGCCCTCAATAGCCTAGCCGCTGCCTTGGCTGCCCTAAGTAGCCACACCTGTGACAGCTCTGCTGTCAGCTTCTCCTGGCTATTCCCCCCCCCCACCCCCAGTCTGCTTGCTGATCGGCTGTGCAACTGCAACTCCCCTGCCTGCCTCTGGGCGGGAGTGTGGCCTGGCGCCGCCCGTGGTCTGCTGGTGGTGGTGGTGCTGGCCAGCTGTCCCTGCCCCCTGCCCCATCTCCCATTGGCGTGGCTGTTACTCTTCCTCCAGGCTGAGGATAGAGGCTGCCCTGGAGCTCTGGCTGGGAAGATCGTGGTCGTTAGGACCCAGGGGACGCTGCCAAGCCTGCCTCCTGCTGCCGAGGGTCTTGTCTGAGAGCCAAGCTATAAGAGACAAATTACACGAGGAGGAGCAAGTGAAGGGATTCGGAACGTCAGCTGGGAAGCTGAGTTTTAAAAGAGATCGGAAGGCTTTGTCAATTTCCCTCTCTACAGAGCCAGCAGAGACCACTCCTCAGAAGGTTTGCTAATTTCCTCTTTGCCTCCGAAGGCTCTGTCAGTTTCACCTCTCCTTCTAGGAGGCGAAGAGGAAATAAACCCTCTGAGCAGCAATCGCCCTGGCTCTGTAGAGAGGGGAAATTGACAAAGCCTTCCCATCTCTTTTAAAAAGCATCTTCCCGGCTAACATTGCAACTCCCTTCACGTGCTTCTCCTCGTGTAATTCATCTCTTGTAGCTTAGCTCTGAGCTTCCCGCACCTGGGCCTTCTTTGGCGTTCTTGGCCTTCTTTCATGCCTCCGACATCTGTCCTCTCTTTGCCAGGTGAGTGTTAAGGGAAGTAGGGCTGGACTGGGGAGTTGCAAGTCGTGTTTCTGGTGGCTGCCCTGGTGGGTTTCCTAAGTCTGGCCCTGGCGCCGGACACCCAGTGGTGAGAAACTGTGACAGAAACTGGAACTTTTGAATGGCAGCGTCATGTTTGTTAAACTGGATGACACGTTTAGTTCCATAAAGAACTGCACGTACATTGAGATGATGACCAGAGGTCTCTCTCCATGTTCCTCCACCCTCTGAAGCACAGCAAGGGGGCACAAGAGAGTGCCTTCTTGGTAGCAGCACCATGCCTTCTTAAAAGAAGTCCACCTGGCACCATTTTCGTTGACTTTACATCACCCACTGAAGAGGGTGCTTGTTCAGGGGGTCTTCAGAATCTTAGGAGGAGTTATTGCCGATGACTTTCTCGGTGCTGGAATTCACTGCTTTTAACTCTGATGCCGTTTGAAACTGACTTTTTATACTTGATTTTGTGTTGGATCCCGAGGATCTTTTTCTACTAGCAGAGTTGCTTTCCTCCACGCTGAGTCTCTTGCAACAGGTCAAGGCACTGTCCGCTGGAGAAAGTGCCTCCAGCAGCGGAGTGGTCCTGCAGGAGCCAACCGTTCTAAAAAGCAATCGCGGTTTTTATATTGCTTCTAAGCTTTGATCTCACCTACCCTTGGAATCTAGCGGACTAGAAAGGTGCACTGTAACATACAGAGGACCGAACATAAAATCCTGTAAATATGATGCAGGATTGCCTCTGCCCTGCCAGGGGGCAGCAATGAATTAATAACTTGAATGGTTTCGCTTCCATAGCAAATGATGACTGGCATTTTTTTCCCCCAGTAGTGTTTTTGTTACAAAGCCATCATTCAACAGCAGTCAAAAGCAAAATTTCCAAAAGTACAAGTGCTATAAAGGAGTTCAGGTCTCAGGTCATAGAAAGACTGTGAAGAAATCCTGGGAAAGATCTTGGAGAGCAGACTATGCTGAGCTTGCTAAATCAGGGCTTTGACTGAGAGCCAAGCTACAAGTGATGAATGACACTTGAACGGCAAGTGAACAGACTCCCGTGTACTCCTCCCTGTTCACTTGCCATTCACTTGCGCTCCACTTGATCACGTAGAACGCAAGTGGATGGCAAGTGAACAGGGAGGAATACACGCGAGTCTGTTCACTTGCCGTTCAAGTGTCATTCATCACTTGTAGCTTGGCTCTCAGTCTAAAGCAGTGCCATACATGAAGAGACCATGGTTCAATGGTAGAAGAACCAGGGTTGTATCTCTGGCATTTCCAAGCCAAAATGTCAAGCTATGGTTGTTGGGAGAGGCCTTTCTCTGTCGGAAGCGGGAGACCTACTGCCAATCAGATCACACAATGCAAAGTTACAAGGTAGCTTTAGCCAACTCCTCAGTAACTGGGACAACTTCTAAGTTTTCTGTGCCTTGAGAGGGCTAAGAGAACTTTGTCTTCTAAGCCACATTACATGCAATGTTTCGACATGTGCATAGATTCGAGGAACAGCTTGAATAGCCCTGACTAGCCTGATCTCATCTGAACATGGAAATTAAGCAGGGTCGTCCACAGTTAGTACTTGGATGGGAGGCCGCTAAGGAAGACTTAGGGGTTGCTATGCAGAGGAAGGCAACGGCAGTCCTCCTTTGCTTGCCTCCTGCCTGGAACAAAAGAAAAAGAGTCAGCCGTGGTAGCCAGATCCAAAACAAGAATCCCCCCCCCCCTCGTTGGGCAAACCATGGAAACAATATCTGCAGTATTGGAAGGTTTTCTGCAAAAAGAATTTTTTTAAAAAAGTTTTCTTCTGTACTACAACACTTTAAGAACTATGACTTGCCTGTTTACAATGGACTTTTGATTGCTGGCTATTTCAGCTTGCTGATTTTGGACCTTTGTGTGAAGGGTGGATTCTTTGAATGTACATCACCTTGATCAATTTTGAGTGGAGCTTCTGAATACTTATGACCCTGATTATGTATTTATCATTATTCTGGTTTGTTGCACATGTCACTTCACAGTAGGTCATGAGAATGATGATACAAATACTTTTATCTTTACTTTTGGAAAGTGTGGATTGGATTTAATTATCCATTTGTATCAAGAGTTCTTTGAATCACAGTTGGTATGTGTATTGTGGTAACACTATTGATGACTATGTTGCTACGGAGGATTCTTGTTTTTGTTTGGAACACTCCATGGACGGTGTTGCCAAAAGTCAATTGTGACTTGTCAGCACCCAGTTGTTATTATAGGTCCAACAATACCATTTTAATGGTTGTGTGGATGCACTACTGTCTAGCACGTCTCCTTAAAATGGATCATTCTGCATCTGATGCACCTGTGAAAAGCAAAGGGAGTAGGTCTTCAACGAAACCTGTGTAACAAGACGAACAGGAAAAGGACCCTAAACTGAATATGCATATTGGAGAATCAACCATTTATATGAAATGTTCAGTATAGAATAACTTGGGTTTTATGTGTACAAGCCACGATAGTGAATAACAAGTACATCATGTATACAAGCTGTAATAGTCAGTGATAAAGTACCTTCTGGGTTCCACTCATTTAATCACTTTCATCAGTATTGCAGGTATAATAATTTAATGTCCCTGATGGACAAATCAGATCCGATGAAGGTCATGAAAGACATATTTTAACTGTTATCCACTGTATTGGTTTAAGGTCCTTTTGTTGTTGTTCTTGGTGCACCGGGAATCTGATCAACAGCGTTACAGCTGCAACGGAAATATCTGTGAAGCACAGTAACAGATTTTACATTGTATGAAATGTGATTACTGCAGGGCTGTTTCTGCAGAGGTTATCTGCCCTGGGTTCAATACTTTTGGGAACTGGGTTTTTTTCCTTGCTTCCCCACAGTGTCTGGGTGCATGCATGTACCTCCAAGGGTTTACCTGGCTTTTCTCTGACCTGGTTTATTAGGACCAAACAAAACATCACAAAACAGTGAGCGACTTTTGAGTACCCCAGAAAACGTAAATCAAAAGCTTGCTTACTGTATTGTGGTATTTTCACTAGTCCTAATAAAAAGGTACTTTATTGATATTGTTATGTGTAAAATTTGGCTATGATCAGTTAGGAATTTCTCACATCATATGGAGTGGCCGTTAAAGTAGAAAGGAAGAAAAGGAGGAGTGTTAGATTTGAGCGCTGCCCACCCCACTTCTGGCCTAGTTACCGACCACTCTACAAGTTGGACAAAATCATAATTCCCTTCAAGCCACATGCTATGAGCAATAATTACCTTCCAGGTTTTTCTTCCTCTTTTGTGCTTATCCAGTTTTTAAACAATCACTGTGTTGGCTGTTTTTATTTTGCAGCTGACATGGAAGAAAACTCTTTAAGAAGCAGGGATAAGCGGCTTAGCTTGAATTTGGTAAGTTTATTATTTGTTTGTTTGTTTATTTCGTCATATTTATATGCTGCTCTCCAGGGCTTTTTTTCCGGGAAAAGAGGTGGTGGAACTCAGTGGTGGAACTCAGGACAGCACAATGACGTCACTTTGGGTCGGTTGGAACAAGGGGGAGTTTTTTAAAGTTTAAATTGCCCTCGGCAAAATGGTCACATGGCTGGTGGCCCCACCCCCTGATCTCCAGACACAGGGGAGTGCCGAGCAGCGCGGAGGGCAATCTCAACTCCCCTCTGCCTGGAGATCAGGGGGCGGGGCCACCAGCCATGTGACCATTTTCAAGAGGTTCCGGAACTCTGTTCCACCGCGTTCCCCCTGAAAAAAAGCCCCGCTGCGCTCCCTGCAAGCATGTTCAGGGCAGCTCACAACAACAGTAGAAACATACAAGTTAAAATACATAAAAACCAGCAAGCAGGGCATCCCCTATCATATTCCAGGTAGGCTAAAGCAGAACCAGAGGTGCAGCCATGATGTCAAATTGCTGAGCACCTAGGGTGTCGGTGTGTGAGGCATGGGCTGCTAGGAGGGACTAGTCGCCAGCCCCTCAAGCATAGGCCCAGTGGGACAGCTCCATCTTGCAGGCCCTGCCGAAGTGTAACAGGTCTCGCAAGGCCCAGGGCTCCACTGGGAGAGCATTCCACCAGGCCAATGCCAGGGCTGAGAAAGCTCTGGCCCTGGTCGAGGCTAGGCGAATGTCCCGTGGCCCAGGGATCACCAGTAGCGGCTTATCTGCAGAGCACAAGGCTCTCTGGGGGACGTAATGGGAGAGGCGGTCCCATAGGTAAGTGCTCTTTCTTGGCCATTTGAACTGCTCCAGTGAAAGAAGCAAGAGGGATGCCTCATATATTAACTTCCAGGGCATATATACCACTTTGAAAGAGGGATTGCTGCAAGTATACTCATACTATTTTTACCTCCGGAGGAAAACACCACATATGTAATCAGAGGCAAAAAACCTATGCAACCTGTTTGATCAGAGGCAAAAAACCCCTTACTTAACCTGTTTGACCAAAGAGAACAGCAGGACATTAAAAATACATGTGTATACCAAGCCGCTTTTAACTCACCAAAAATGATTGTTTCCAATAGCTGACTACTGCGTTCAATTCCAGGATGGCAGAGAAATGGTTGAGATGACTTTGTACCTGATTCCAACAAGCCAGCCAGATACTTATAGCTCTGTGCATCCCCCCTGCACGTAGTATTCTGAGATGTGCTGCTTTCTTGCTAATGGCCAGGGATAGACTTATTTGTCCAGAGAGAGGAAGAGCCTCTGTGATTGTGGCTCACCCAAGACCTTACTGGAAAAGGGGGGGGGGTGTTGAAGCGTGTTGCAGCCCCAAACTTTGACCCACCATTGTGGGAGTCTGATGCCATTCCTCCCTCATCTGGGGAACTGGTTGAGAGCCAAAACAGAGGAGACACCTGATGCGTGGAGGACACTTGGCAATTTCTGCAAGGTTCGACGAGAGATGTAGTGAGAAAGAACCTCTTCCAGGGAGAAGAGGGAGAGAATCCCCCCCCCCTCTCCCTGGCAGAGATTCTTTCTCTAGGCGTCTCGTCTAGTCTGCTCGGCTCCCTCTCTCCGCTGCCAGAGTGCTCAGCTCCCGAGTGCATTTAGGGGAGCAAGGGGAGTGCACTGGCAGCAGCGAGGGTAAGCGCGCGCCACTTGCTCCCTTGCACTCTGTCTCTTGTTGGATAGAGAAGATTCACTCTTTTTGTACAACAAAGAGTTGGGGGGGGGGGGAATCAAGAAGAAAGGAAGCTTTTTTTCTAGTGCCCTTAACTCCTTAGTTGCTGAATTACACAGTCTCCCCCACCCTCTTTATTTTAAGATCTGGCAGATTCCACCCAGAGTATTTGCTGAACTACACAGAATCTCTCCCTCCCCACCCACTTTGGATGAAATCTGCAGAAGGGGTAGGGAGACTGATGTATAGTTCAGTACCTAAGGAGTTAAAGGAGCTAGCCAAAAGCTGCTTTCCCCCCACCCCTCCCTCCCAAATCTTTGTTTTACAAAAAAAGTGGATCCTTCTCTCTCCACCATGATCCAATCCAGTGGCTCTTTTAAAACTACAGTTCCCAAGTAAAATTGCGAAACCTGACACTTAAACTGCACAATAAAAACAGCCAACATAGGGAAAAAAGAGACAACCTTGGTATGAGACCAAACTACAAACAAAGGGGAAACCCCACCGAGGACCTAACGGGAATGAACATCAAACAATACACAGTGAAGTATAGCAATTAAATATCATGAAACAATTCAGTCATTGACCAGGAAGTATAAATACAGTTGCAAAGTTGTTTCTTCTTATTTTTACAGGTACCTGTAGAATAAGAATTTAAAAAACAATTTTTTTACAGGTATCTGTAAAAATAAGAAAAAAAATTAAAAAATAGGAAGAAACAACATTGCAACTGTATTTATACTTCCTGGTCAATGATTGAATTGTTTCATGATATGCTTATATATTTTATCTTTTGTACTTATATTGCGCGCTAGTTTGGTGTGGATATTTATGATGTATTCATGATTAAATGGTTGCTGTATTATTAGCAAGGGAGCACTTTATATTTATTAACACCTATTTATTAGCTTCATTGTGTTTCGTTTGATGAATGTAGTGTTCGTTCCAGTTAGGTCCTTGGTGGGGTTTCCCCTTTGTAGTTTAATTTAATTATGTGGCTGAATAAATGATGGTACAAAATGCACACCTGTACGCTGACATGGAGCTTCCTAATTCTGGAATCAGGGTGGGACGTGCAAGGAATCGGGTTTGGATAATGTGGCTTTTATTGAGCATAATGACTCTTGAGTCATTGGCTATATAAAGAGGGGAACTTGCACCGCAAAATAACCTCTGCTATGTAAGGTGCACCCTTGAGGGGGTGGTCTTCCCCCAATCTGTGATTTGATCCTGCCTTTTTGGCCATCCAAAGCTATGCAAGTCAGAAACTTTTGGATTTGACCCCCTGAATATCGAATTCAAAAAGCAAGTTTTGGGGGTGGTTGTTGTGGATTTTCTGCTGGTGAAACATCAGGAACTACAATGCCAAGACCATGGCAATACAGCCCGGAAAATCCACAACAACCATCGTTCTCCATCCGTGAAAGCCTTCGACGATATAAGTTTGGGGGGTGTTTGCAGACTTAGGCATCCGGAACGCTGAATCTGGAACAGTGGAGAACATGAGAGAGAGGAGTTTGTCCCATAGATAATGGAACAGGACTTGGGGGTTCCTGTGAAGTCATGTTGAGCTGGTTGCTTCTGAGAATTTCTCCTGTTTAGAACAGGGAACACCATCGAGTGCCCCAATCACTGGTCTGCTCTGCCAGGGCCAGCCGCTGCTCTGCTGTGCCAACCACTGATGCCAGCCCATTTGAAAGTCCTGCCCCAACGTGCCAGAAGCCTTGGCAAGATGCAAAGCACGCCTCTGATTCTTCAGTGCACCACTTATGAATGTTGCTGGTGCATCACAGTGCAGAAGGAAAGCTTTTTTTCATCACCAGTGGACAATCTAATAAGCCCATATAGGTTTATTTTCATTCATTTTACAGATACTGGATAAAAACCCAGTGTGTGAAAAATGACAAAGCAGCACGGCCTAGAGATATACCCTTTAAATGGAACTGTGAAAATGGAAGTTTTCTCAATTCTGGAGAAGTTTTCATGTGCAGAACGGCAAATGTGCAGATCACTAGATTTATAATCTTTCCAGCCTCAGATTCTTCATTGCCGTATCTCAGCTTCTGTGCTTAGAAAGGTAGGGGTGCTGCTGCTTCAGAAAGTGAGGAAGCTTGTTGTGACTGTGCAACACACATGCTGCATTTTTTAAATCATGTCCTTCCTTCCAGGAGCTTTGGATGGCATTCACAGTTCCCCCCTCCTCCGTTGTAGGGTTGCATTCTGTAAGAAGAGAAGGAATAATTAAGGCCATACTTGCAACCTTATCTGATCTGCACCCCAAATCTTGAATTACTCACCATTCTTTCCGTTTTATTAATAGTTTTTTATGCTGCTTCTGACCAAACACTTGTTTCTAATAGCTAGAGGGTTTTTTTTTAAATATTGTAGCTTTTTAATTGTAAGTTGCCTCAACAGACCTCTGAAGAGGCAGCGTAGAAGTATCCTAAAGAAAGAAAGAAATGACAAAGAGGTTACATTCATGAAAGTAGTACGACAGGACCATTAATAAACAAGACAGGGATTTACATATACTTGGGAAGAACTGCCCAGGTACGTTGAAAAATATGGCTTGCTAAAATTAAACAAAGGAAGAAGAAACTGCCAAAAGGCACAGAATGGTTGGAAGTTAGTAAGAGAAAAAACAAGGGCGGGAATTAGCCTGTTCTGTATTGAAACTGTACTGAATTTTAGAGGGGAAAGAATTCCAGATTCTTCGCCCTCCCCTCTACAATTCCTTGCAGATCTCCAGCTTGTAGTCATAATGCTAAAAAAACCTTCTGAACGACTCTCTTTTTTTCCTCTTTAGCCTCGTTCCTCAGGTCTGCAATCTTCCACAGAGTTACACCCTTCTTAGTCCATTGACTTAGCCAATGGGTTTATGAAGGTGTATCTCGGCTTATTATTTCAAGTGTTGTTTTAATGAGTCAGAATGTGAGTGCAGGGAACGAATTGGTAGTTCTGGTCAGCCGTTTGAGTTCAGCTGTTCAGTTAGCGGAACAGGACGATTTTCTCCTTACCTTGACAGTTCAGTGGCTGTATCCTCCCGTTTTGTTTTCCATTATTTCTGATTTTTAAAAAAATAAATGCTTTTCTACCTGAAGCCTGCTCAACAAGTCTGGTTCCCCCTGCATATTCCCAAGGCTTGTAATCAAGTCCATTTGGTGACTCTGAGTCACTCTACTTCCCTCCCCCCCATCTTTTGAAAACGACCTTGGGGAGGACAATCTAATTAGGGTGCCGCTACAGAAAAGGCACTGTCTTTGGTAGTTGGCAGCTGACCTCAGAAGATAGGAGCATCAAGAAGGAAGTCAGTGTCTTTAGGGGACAGGCAGGTTCATCTGGGAGACAGTGGTTCTTCAGACACAAACAGCTGGAGTAAAACCCCTCTTGAAGCAGGGGAAAGTAGGAGGGTTACAGTAATCTCCTTTGGAGGCTAAGCAGCTGAAAGATCTCTGCATAAACCCAAAGAAACAACATCTGAGCTTCTGACCTCAGATTTGGAGCCATCCTTTTGACTGCGCCTCTCTTCTTGTTCTTTCTTGTTTCTGAAGCCATGTCGGTTTAGCCCGCTCTACTCCTCCCTGTCGGACAGTTCTGAGGACAGTTACGTGCCCATGCACCCCAGTGCCTCCCCACCCATCGCAGGATCAGATTGCACCCCCGATGGCTACATTCCCATGAGCCCGGGCTCAGCTACATTTACTTTCCCTTCAGTCAGCGCTGAAAAACGCTCCAGCCCTCTGCCAGAACTCCCAACAGATCTGGAGCCGCCCCCAGTGAACCGGGATCTCAAGCCTCGTCGGAAACGTAAGTGGTTTTTACATAAGGGTGGATCCATGAGCAGATTTGGGAGCCTCGGTGGGGTTGTTGACACAATGCCAGTAAATGGGCATTGAGGCCAACGGAGCTCAGAGATTTCATTTCCAGTTCAGAGTCTCTCTGCACAAGACGCCTTGGCGCGCGGTTGTCAAGTGTAGAAAGACACAATGTTAGCCAGGAAACATAGTCTAAAAAAACAGAGCCAGCAGCGATCGCTCCTCAGAAGGTTTGTTAATTTCATCTTCACCTCCCCGAAGCTGTCAATTTCATTTTTCCAGACTAAAACTGTGGTGTTGCAACCAGTGAGCAGTGAGGAATGGAAATGGGCTGGAGCTGCCTTCCAGAGCCAGGCTTGGACCTGGAGGAGTTATAATGGGCTGAAATTTCCCTCCTGGCATTTCACAGCCCCTTCACACAGCTCCAGTGTATAGCAAAGCCTTTGCCCTGCCGTTGGCTCTGTCTTTTTAAACTACCCTTCTGGCTAATATTGCAACTCCTGACATTGTTCTTCACGTGTCAGATGTCTCATGTAGAGAGACTCTCAGAGCCAAAACACACGTTAAGAAATACCTAGGTTCAGCACGTGTTCTCTTACCTCAAGGTTTGCCGGGATCTGTAGGAGTCCTGGAAGCTTAAAGTTTAGCATTTACAGAGCAGCAAAAAGGGGAAGGGAAATACAGGCGCCTGTATTTTAAGCTTTAAGCTTCCAGGACGCCTTTAAGCTTCCAGGACGCTTACAGATCCTTTAAGCTTCCAGGACTTTAAGCTTCCAGGACCCCTACAGATCCTTAAGCTTCCAGGACGCCTACTTTAAGCTTCCAGGACGCCTACAGATCCCGGCAAACCTTGAGGTAAGAGAACACGTGCTGAACCTAGGTATTCCTTAACGTGTGTTTTGGCTCTTAGATGAGTCCTGAGCAAGAATTCAGGAATTGGGAAATGAGTCATGACTGCTTTGCTCACTGATCACTATCACAAGCTACTTCAGTATAAGAAGTCCTGTGTACACCATGTACGGATCGTCACATATATGTGAGAGTCACACGATTGCCTACACAGAAGGAGCTTTGCAGGGATTTTGTAATATGCGAAGTGTCCTTTACAATGATTCTGAGCTGAATGTAAAGTACCAGCCTGGCCCTCGGAACTCTTCCCGAACGCCAGAATGTCTTCCTTTCTGCACCAGCACTGAAGTAAGCAGTCTTTCCCTCCTCTCCTTCTTCCTGTTGTCCAGCACGACCGCCTCCGCTGGATCTGCGAAACCTCTCCACCATCAGGGAACACGCTGCCTTGACCAGAACGTGGACTGTGCCTTAGTAAGTTTCCTGACTGATTTTTTTAGCTGGTGACCCTTGAGCAGGGAAGATGGTTGCAGAAGTTGTGCTGACCGGCAGCTTTGGACATTACTGAGCTGGTTGTTTAAACGTTCTGGGGATGCTTCCTAACAGAGGATCTGACTCTCTAGCCCGAGTGGGGTTTCTCGGAGAATCCACACAACTTCATCCTCTGCCTGTGCTCCTTCTGTCACGTTGGTGGTGGAGGGTGCCCTCAAGTCATAGCTGACTTGCGGCGACCCCTGCTGGGGGAGGGGGGTTCAAGGCAAGACACTAACAGAGGTGGTTTGCCTTTGCCTGCCTCTGCAGCACTAGTCTTCTTTGGAGGTCTCCTATCCAACTGCTAACCAAGGCTGACCCTGCTTAGCTTTCGAGATCTCATGAGATCGGGCTTGCCTGGACTATCCAGTTCAGGCAGGGCAAGTTACACTAAGAGCCAAGCTACACGTGATGAATCACACTTGCCTGGCATGTGAACAGACTCACGTGTATTCCTCCCTGTTCACTTGCCATCCACTTGCGCTCTACTTGATCGAGTGGAGCACAAGTGAATGACAAGTGAACAGGGAGGAATACATGTGAGTCTGTTCACATGCCAGGCAAGTGTGATTCATCACGTGTAGCTTGGCTCTTAGTGGTTTCCCAAACCTGTCTGTCTCCAAGTTTTCCAAAAAGATGAGAGTCAAAACTTATTTCCCCAGATCTGGAATGTAGGCAGGAGGGTGTAGATTTCTAAACTTCCCTGCCACTTGTCGCCTCACACTAACCATTTCCCCATCACCACTGAAGCGCTTTTTGACACTTTTTAAAATCAGTGGCAGGACAGAAAAGAAAGACGGGGAAATCGCCCACTGTTGAAGCAGCCTGGGACACTTAAGATGAAAGGCCATGTTGATCTCAAGGTGATGATTTAAACTGAGGACATGTTAAATCATTGTTTTAAATTCCTAGCCATTCTGCTTGCTCTGATTGTTTCAAAATCTGCAAAATCTTGAAAACAGATGTTTGCATTTTTGGTTGCGGAGAGAAAGAAATTATTGGCAAGTTGCTCTGGACATCGCCAGATGACGTCATTTTAGACTTTGTCACCTTTTTATTATGGCTGCTGAAGAAAAACATCAGTCAAAACCTTTTGAAGCAACAGGAATCTTTGATCCATTGATTTTATTACGCTGGTTTGGTGAGATCTTTGCCAATAAATGCTGAATGTCATAGAGCAATGTGGATTTTGGTTGTTGTGGATTTTCCAGGCTGTATAGCCAAGGTCTTGGCATTGTAGTTCCTGATGTTTCTCCAGCAGCTGTGACTGGCATCTTCAGAGGTGTAGACTCTGAAGATGCCAGTCACAGCTGCTGGCGAAACATCAGGAACTATAATGCCAAGACTACGGCTATACAGCCCGGAAAACCCACAACAACCATCGTTCTCCGGCCGTGAAAGCCTTCGACAATGTGGATTTTGTTTTAATTATCAAGGCCACCTTTTTAAAGCATTTGAATTTCCAGCAGGAAAGCTGTAAATAACTTCTCTCATTCCTCAAGAAATAGTCTATGAGGAATAAACAGACTTCCAATATGAATTCCATGGAACTTGTCCCGGCCTTTAGAAAAAGATGTTTCTATATTTGAGTCTTGAATTGGCTTTTTAAAGAGAGAGATTTCAGCAACACCTTTCCGTCTAGATTGCTTGCCTCATTTTGTACCTCTTGCAAATGCAATCCTACATTTTATACCTCTTGCAAGTGTAAAGGCAATCAATCAAAGTGATTCTTAAATTGTTTATTTCTTTTCCTGGATGTGATGAAATACATGGCTGGGACAGACACTTGATTTTAAAATGGCCTCCTTATTGTCAGTGTGAAAATGGCCAGAGAATGAATGTTGAAACACTTCTGTAGATTCTTTGCCTGATTTAGAGCCAAACGACAGAATACATTTTTTAACAAGTCAGTTTAACTATGGCCCTTTCCTGTGGTTCAAAAGTTTGTTCTCTAAGGCTTCAAGTGGGTAGCCATCTTGGTCTGCAGTAGAACAGCAAGAATCAAGCTCACTTTGAGCTTTGACTCTCAAAAAGTTATACCCTGAGAATCTTGTTGGTCTTTATCATGCTACTAGCAATAAAGCCCATTGTTTGGGAGAATACAACGGGCCCTAGCAGCACTTCCCCCTTGCCTCCCTCCACGGCATCAGTTGGAGGGGGGGATCATGGAAGATGGAGGGCTCCCTCCTCCTCCAGCCTCTTGGCTACCACTTGGCTTGTGTGTGGCCCTCCCAAGGTCCCGCGGAGGCAGCAGGGAGCCCCACCTCCTGCCGCTGCAGGACCTTGGGAGGGCTTCGCCACCGCGCTGAGCCTTCCCACAGCCGCACTGGGCCCTTCCGGGCCTCTGGAGGCCCCAAGGAGGCAGCGGTGGGGCAAACCGTTTTGCCCCACACTCACTCCTTATCCCTGCATACTGCGCTTCCACAGGGATAAGGAGTGAGTCACGAGTAACACGGTATAGTGTTCCCCAGTACATATAGTAGGATGTACTCAAGTCTTGTTCTCTGAGGATTGCCCAATATGGGGCCTTTGTACATTTGCTGTGCAATCCTATGAAGAGTTAGGCTTAGACTGGAGTAACTCTTCTTAGGATTTCATTGTTTGTTACCTACTAGGAGTCACTGAAATTCATGAACCACATTGGTTTTGTTTGCAGGTAACATGAAACCAGAGTTTACTCTTAAGTAGGTGAGCCTTGGGTTGGCATGTTCCCACTGGATTCCCTCTCACATATATTGGTTTGTGGCCGATTGTGGTTTTCCACAACAGTAGTTTACATCAGAGCCATTCAGAATTTGAGGGAGATGGAAGTGAAGGGAGGTTAATCCACTTGGAATGGTTTTTTAAAAAAAACTTTCCTCAGCTCTGCATTTTGCCCTTCCTGGGAGAAACAGGCACTGGCGTGAAGACTCCATTTTAAAAGGCCAAATAAGATGTTTTGCAGCAGACACATGAACAATCTCTTCACAGTTTTTTTTAATGAAAAGCAAAGAAAAGCAGCCTCTAAGGTGGCAAAGAAATATGGCAGAGCAGGGGGAAGGGACTGCTTAACTCTTTCCCTTCCTGCCGTTTTCCCCACCCCAAATTCAACACCTGCCCGCGGAGGAAATCATATGGGGTCTCTTTCTGATTTCTTCTGCAGGAGGAAAACCGCTTGGGGGGATGATTTTGAGCAGACAGACGGTGGGAGGGGAGGGGAGGGGGTTCAGCACCTCCCCCCCCCCCGCCCCATACACACACCATTCCTTAGTTCAAACTGGTCATTTCCCAGAGCTGCTTTTCAGCTAAAAAATATTGACCCTCACACACTTGGCTTTTTCTGAGGTGGCTTGCGTTCCAGTCCTTTTCGTGAGGGCAATTGCTTTCTATCTTCATTCCTTCTTTCTAGATTAGTTAATAGCCGTTGGGTTGGAAGCCCTGATCTGGATAGCTGAGGCAAGTCCAATCTTGTCAGATCTCAGAAACGAAGAGTCTCTCTACATGAGATGCCTCGGCGCGTGTTCCTCAAGGGTAGGGAGATGCAATGTTAGCCGGGAAGCATAGTTTAAAAAGACAGAGCCAGTAGAGATTGCTCCTCCGAGGATTTGTTAATTTCATCTTCACCTCCTGGAAGGTTCTGTCAATTTCACTTCTCCAGTCCAAAACTGTGGGATTGCAGCCAGAGGGCAGCAAGGAATGGAAATGGGCTGGAGCTGCCTTCCATAGCTGGGCTTGGACCTGGAGAGGTTATAATGGGCTGAAGTTTCCCTTCTGGCATTCCACAGCCCCTTCACACAGCTCCAGTGAATAGCAAAGCCTTTGCCCTGCTGCTGGCTCTGTCTTTTTAAACTATCCTTCCCAGCTAACATTGCATCTCCCGACACAAGTTCTTCACATGTCAGATGTTTTGTGTAGAGAGACTCTAGGCAGGGTTGGCCTTAGTTAGTAATTGGATGGGAGACCTCTGACAAAAACCAGCTTTGCAGAGGTGGGCAATGGCAAACCACTTGTTAGTCTCTTGCCATAAAAACCTCACCAGAGGTTGCCATAAGTCAACTATGGGCCAAGCTACAAGTGACAAATGACACTTGTCTGTTCACTTACTAGGCAGGTGTCATTCATCACTTGTAGTTTGGCCCTATGACTTGACAGCATTCACCACCATAGTGTTAGAAGCACTGTTTTCCTCCCAGATGCTGCTGCTCTTGTCAGTATGTCCTGTTGAGACTCATTTGTTGCATCGCAGTCACAGGGAATTGTCAGGTGTGCTTGGCTGCCATGGTCCACACTGGCCAAAGAGCCCTGCTGGGACAAGTTTACTGTTTTGTCATGTAGGCCTGAATCAGCTATATGAGGAAACGTGTGAACGGCTATGTGTGAACAAGTTCTTGGGATGGGGGGGGATAGGAAGCTAAATATGAGCAGTCAGTGTGATGCAGCAGCAAAAAAGGTGACCACAATCTTGGGGCTGTATGAATACATGTTGGGGGTGCTTTAGGCTGTTCCTGCATTGGGCAAGGGGCTGGACTAGATGGTCTGTAAGGCCCCTTCCAACTCTATGATTCTACGAAACCTGCCCACTTTACAAAACCATAGATGATTTTTAGTTCGTTAGAAAAAGGACTCACTGAAGAATGCTAGTTATTTCTAAGTAGCCAGCTTTTCTTTGGAGTAATTTTTTCATGGCTTGCAGTGTGGTTGTTTGTTTATTCAGAATACTTTTGACTCTCTGCATATAGACTTTTGCGGCAGTTTCCAACCTTGACGTTAAAACAATGAGTTAAAAGATTAAGCAATGATACATTAATAAAAGCACCAGTCTTCAAACTCCTCTCTTAAAAACTTGTAGCACTAAAACCAGTATTCCGAAGTGCTATTTCTTCTTCTTCTAACAGCTAGAGTAGTAAAAGCAGGGCAGGAAACAGAAATTTTTAAAAACCAAAAGCTTGTGAGGACCTGGCATCTAAAGCTAAGCAAGTTTGACATTGGGCAGGCGTCTGTGGACCCAGAGTTCCAAAGTAAAGGTGCCAGCACAGAGAAGGCCCTCCTTTTGTAGCTTACCTTACCCCTGCGATTGGGGGCTCACAAAGAGGATCTTAATTGACAAGCAGTCTCATATAGCTTCAATAGGTCCTTTCACTATTTTAGTCCCAGACAACTTTTTAAAGATGATAACCAGCACTTGGAATTGCACCCAGAAAGCTGGCAACTGCTATAGCTCTTTCAAGCATTGACAAAACATTCGTAGCAGTCCGCAGCCCCTGCAGTCTTGCTGCTGTGTTTTGCCCCAGTGGAAGCTTTTGAAGAATATTCAGAGGCAGATCCAAGGAAGTTTGAAAAAAGGAATGTGGTCAGTATCTGGCAGTGGACTTGGCAACTGTTCTCCCCCTTCCTTTCAAAGCAGCCAAGTAGCCGACCTCTCCCATGTGCTGAATGTCGTTTTGTACAGGATATTGCAAGTGCCGGGAATGCAGCCGCCAGAGCTAATTAACTTATCCTCATCTCTAAAATTTCGGTAGCCCCACGAGCAAGTGAGTGCACAGGCCCCAGATGTGATGGATGTCTGCTTTCCTTACCTGACAGTTCTTTGATGTCCACTGCTTTCCCCTAGTTCTGTAGCTGGCATTTTTAAACAATCCTATCAGCTTCAACAGCAGAAATGAATAATCCACCCAAGTGACAGTAATGGGGACGGAATCTACTTTGTAGTTGAGACAGCTGCCCTAATGGAGCTGCGCTCTGGTCAGGTTTATTCCCCACTCAGGCCAAGCTAGAAGTGACGAATTACACTTGAATGGCAAGTGAACAGACTCGCGTGTATTCCTCCCTACGTGATCGAGTGGAGTGCAAGTGGAGTGCAAGTGAACAGGGAGGAATACATGTGAGTCTGTTCACTTGCCGTTCAAGTGCAATTCGTCACTTCTAGCTTGGCCGTTTGTTAGGCTTTGGCTCTGCTTCAGAACATCTGCAGAAACTCTTCCTTGACTATTTCTGTGTTTGTGTCTCTGTTTTTTCCCTTCTCCCCACCAGCAATCGAACAAGCTTTATCTCTCCAGAAAGAGACTGCATTAATTCAGCCAGGATCTTTGCCAGTTCAATTTCCGGAGAAGAGGAAGAAAGCTACATTCAAATGGTAATCATTTTCCTATTGCTCTCCTCTCCTCTCTTGTGATGAATCACGTGAACGGAAGGCTCAGAAGTCCAAAATGTATGGCAGGTCTTCCCTTTGCCCTCCTAGAGGGAAAGAAAAGGGGTGAATACACAGGGCCTGATTTACGGGACGATAAGGGACGTCCTTTCCCCTCCCTTTGCTAGGACTCAGCTGTTTTACACAAATGTCAGTGGCGCTTTCCCAATCAGTCACAAGGATCAGGCCTATTTACATGACAATCCATTAAAGGCAAGGATCCAAGTTGGGCTACCATTTTAGACAAGGCCTCTACAGAATCTCCTAGGAACACACTAAACACTGAAGATGCTCTTTCCCTCTTCTCCCTCCTGTTTCGTGCCAGATGGTCCACAGGGCAGGCTTTCTTCAAGGGGGGGGGGGGTTGGGGAAGGAGCACAACTCGAAAGAATGATGGTTGGAGTGAAGCCAAGGGAAGCTGGAAGCTGGCAGGGCACGAACTGAGTTGCCAAGCAAGCAAGACAGGGCGCAAGGACAGGAGAAGAGATGGGGACGGCAGGGAGGCAATCGAGAATCTTCACCTCTGTACCTTTGCAGTGGGTCCCAGGGAAAAAAAGGGGCAGAAAGGGAACGATTGTCCTGCAGAAGATCTGAGCTTTATTCCTGCTGGTCTTTCTTGGGTTCTTTAATACGACTTTTCCTTAACTCAGATGCAGTGGCAAATCATGGTTTGCTGCTAAAAGCACGGCTGGTTTTCCAGCCAAGCTGCTCAGACGACTGCTTGGGGTGGCACAGTGAGGGGAGCACTGATGTCCTGTGGAGGGTCAGTTTACTCCCAGCCAGGGCTTTTTTTCCTGGGGAAAGAGGTGGTGGGACTCAGTGGGTTGCCCTCGGAGAAAATGGTCACATGGCTGGTGGCCCCGCCCCCTGATCTCCAGACAGAGGGGAGTTGAGATTGCCCTCTGCGCCAGCGGCACATAGGGCAATCTCAACTCCCCTCTGTCTGGAGATCAGGGGGCGGGGCCACCAGCCATGTGACCATTTTCAAGAAGTGCCAGAACTCCGTTCCACCGCGTTCCAGCTGAAAAAAAGCCCTGCTCCTAGCCATCAGCAACACAGCAGGTAACTGGATGCCCTCCTGGACCCTCGCCACTAATGGCTTGGAGCCTGTTGCTGGAGGTGAAGACGGGGTAATGGATGTATTTTGTTTAGGCTGGCATACTACCTTGAACCAGCCTTGGGTGAAAGACTGAGACTGCAAAGAATTTCTACCTTGCTGTTAGGACAGGCTGTATGCCTTGCATACTGCAACCTGATCAGTTACTCCCTGATTTTTTTTCATGCCAGCTGACAAATTGTGGCTTGTGTTTGCTCTGTAAACTAGGTTTCTTGCCAGTTTGCATATGCAAAACCATATACTTATAGTGGATTTAATGGCCCAGTTTACCACCGCAAACCAACTAACTTGTGGCATGAGGGGGAAGGAAGGATCACACAAACCAGTCCAAGGCTCCCTTCCAGTGCATACAGGATTTGGATAGACTCATAATAGGACATGGTATAGTTTAGTGTAGTAATTAAGAGTGGCCAGACTCTAATCTGGAGAACCGGGTTTGATTCCTCACTCCTCCACTTGAAGCCAGCTGGGTGACTTTGGGTCAGTCACAGCTCTCTCAGAGCTCTCTCAGCCCCACCCACCTCACAGGGTGATTGTTGTGGGGATAAAATTAACATACTTTGTAAAACACTCTGAGTGGATGTTAAGTTGTCCTGAATGGCAGTATATAAATTGAATGTTGTTGTTATTATTGTTATTATAAATGGTAGCCCCTGCTGTCTTTAGCAAATAGCTGCTGTAAAGCTTTTGCCAGTGTACTCAAGGTGGCAAATTTATCAAAAGTTGACTTGGCTTCTAAACGCTCCCAACTTGCAGTTTGCTGCAAGGTGGAAACTTCTGCAAAAAGGACACAGTGAATGGAAATGCTGCCACTACTCAGGGCTTTTTCTCATTCTGTATTTCTTCTTTTTGTCATTTGGGGAATGGGAGTGACTCACTGGGTGGAGGTCTTGTAAAAGTTGGTAAAATGTTTCACAGATTGAAAATGCCAGAGTAGGGATGCTCACAAAATAAACGGTTGCCCTGTTGGTTTGGCATTTGCATTGTGCTATCTGCGATCCCTTGAGTGGAGGCACCAGAGATCGAGCCTGGGACATGTACAGGTGTGACCAGAACCAATGGGTTGAAATTAAATCAAAAGAGTTTTCAGCTAAACATTAGGAAGAACTTCCTGACAGTTACAGCAGTCCCTTATGGAACAGGCTTCCTCGGGAGGTGGTGGGCTCTCGTTCTTTGGAGGTTTTTAAGCAGAGCCTAGATGGCCATCTGACAGCAATGCTGATTCTGTGAACCTTGGCAGATCATGAGAGGGAGGGCAGGAAAGGCTACATCCAGGGCCGGTGCCACCGTTGAGGCGGTGAGGCGGGCACCGTGGGGCCAGAGGGGGCACTGGAGGGGGTGCCGGGGGCGGAGGCGTGCACAGCGCCGCCACCGGCCAGCCTTGCACCGCCACCGCCACCACCACACACCCCTGGGTGGGTGCAGCAGCCGCGGGCCAGGGACAGCAGGTGGCCGGGGCAGCGTGCAGAGCGTGGGCAGCCTCCTCACACCGCCCCAGCCACCCGCCTGCCAATGCCCCGACGTCACTGTGTGATGACGTCATCATGCAGTCCGGGGGCATGCGCACGCTGTGTACACGCGTGAGGATGGCCTCGGGCGCCAGTAACCCTGGTGCCGGGGCTGGCTACATCAGGGCTTAGTTCTTGTGGCCCCTTCTTACATGCCCAGGGTAAGTCCGATCGCCACCTTGGGATCAGGAAGCAATTTCCCCCAGGCCAGTTTAGCTAGGGATCCTGACAGTATTTTGCCATCTTCTGGTCATGGAGCAGGGGTCACTGGGCAAGTGTGGAGGGGAGATATTTGTGAACTTCCTGCATTGTGGAGGGGGTTGGACTGGATGACCCTGGAGGTCCCTTCCAGCCCTATGATTCTATAATTTTATGATTCTGCACAAAGCAGATGCTCCACCGCTGAGCCTTAGCTCCTTTTTAATGTATGATGCTCAGTCAGACCATTGGTCCAGTGAGCCTTGGTACTGTTTACTCTGCCTAACAGGAGCGCTTCAGGTTTTCTGGCAGATAAAATTCTTTCCCAAGATCTACTACTTGAGTTCATTTAACTGGAGATGATAACAACAACAACTGCACTTATCTACAGCTCTTCTAGACAGATTAGTGCCTCGCCCAGAGCAGTGAATACGTTAGTGTTATTATCATCCCCACAATACAGCTGGGGCTGGGAGGAGTGGCTGACCCAAGGCCACCCGCTGAGCTCAAGGCAGTAGTGGGATTTGAACCAGCAGACTGCTGACTCGCAACCCAGCCACTTCACCACCATGCAACAGCAGCTCTGCCAGGGATTGAACTGGTGACCTTTTGCATGCAAAGCAAGGGCTTGGTTCCAGATGTGTGGCCTCTCCTGCTGGCTTTGGCAGCCCCCGACCACCTGGATCCTTTGTCCCTCAGCCTTTCACCCTCATCTCCATGGGCCCCTTTAAAACAAATATCACTGGAAATGTACGAGCCTATATTTTTCCGTGCTGCTCAGCAAAGTTCGAAGCCTCCCTCCAGGCTAAGGAGCCTGTCTTCAACAGGAGGGGCTTCTGTCAGAGTATCCCTTTCAGCTTGCAAAGGGCCAGCAGGCTGGTCACAGAGTTGTGGGTGTCCCTTTCAAAGCCTGAACTGCTACTTTAAAAGCTCAGCTTTTATTGAAAGGCAGGGAGAGCCAAGAGGATAGAACTGGGAATTTTCAACAGAACACTGTTAACAATAAAATATATGTAGCCGTCTCAAAGCCAGGGTGAGGGAATAAGTAAATCTTTGGGATCCCAACTCAGTCACCCCAGGAAGGACTGGAGGCTTGGCCAGGTCTATCCCTGCCTGCTCAAAGCATCAGGAAATGCTGTGGCCAGTCACTCTTCTGCCAGGTTCCCTTCTCATTGCTCCACAAGCCGTCTTCTCTGGAATTCCATCTTCCAAAGGCATTTGCATACACTCAGGAACAAAACACACCTCACTTTTCTCTTCAACCATCAGTTTTTCTCCTTCTGCTGTTCATTTGAACGTTCTGAGCTCTCGGTGCCTGCCAGTCATGGGAGCAGCTGGCACAAGCCCGCCACGGGGAGTGAACGCTCTTTGGCTAGAAGAAGACTTCAGTCTTTGCTGAGTGGCCTAGTAAGGAACCAGGCTGATTCCAGTCCTGGACAGATTTTCTTGGTTTTTTGTCTCTCAGGTTCCCTCCCAACTGCTTTATTTTCCCAGTTGTTATTTTTTGTAATGTAACCTGGCCAGGAGATTTGTTCATTCCTGTTGTCTTTTTAATATATCTCCTGCAATGCTTAGTGATTTTAAAACACTTGAGGAATTTATGTTATTTATGATCATTATTATTCTGATTTCCCCACAGGAGCACCGGCAAGCGACATCTCCATGCAATGGGGCTTTCCAGTGGCCAAAGAAGTTCAGCCTTGATTATTTAGCATTAGATTTTAATTCTGCTTCCCCGTCGCCTGTACAAAAGGTAAATCTGACTCAATGTGACAGTGTCTCCTGCTCTCTGCCATTAGAGACAGGCAGTAAAGCTTATTATCTAATCAAAAATGGCTGCCCTTCGTTTTGGTTTTGAATCCATGACTGGAGAGGATCTTTGAAGGAAATTGTTCAGTATAAAAGATTGGTCTTGCCCGCGTTGGGGAACATCTATCTCTGAGGGCAGAATTATTTATTTGGTGGAGCTCTGTGAATGTTTGAAGGAAAGTTTGTGGGTTTGATGTGTTATAGAACGCAACCCCTTGGCTCACAGTTTAAGTCCCACTCCATCCTGGCTGCTGTTTTGTCAACCTGAAAAGGCAATTTATCCTGTTTGGAAACTTGCATGTAGCCCATTAGTATACTGTAAGTTTCCCTAATGAGGCAAATGTGACTCCCTGGGGTCATTTCAGGCTGGAAAAATGTGGGGGGGAGAAGTCCCCTTCTCCCTATGCGCTGTGGTGCCTATGCAGTTAGGCTCCATGTGTCTGGAAATAAAGTTCCAAGCATAGCAGTCTTATAGTATTTCTATGAGCAGGAGTTGGAGGGGACACTCAGAAATGCACCGTTTGGCCATTTGCTGCTCTTAAGTTTTCCTAGCAGGGCCAAAAGCAATGTGTGTATGGTGGGTGGGGGGGTGGATTTTTGGCGGGAAAATGAACTGAGGAGAAATAGCCTCGTCTCTTGCCACCTCTGCTCTGGGTCTTTCTCTTGAAATCATACCCCCAAGCAGTTGCCTTGTATAAATTAAGACAGAGCCAGTAAAAGAATATACCTTGCTTGCCTTTCTCTTCCAAAGAGAGAAAAGCATCTCCTTTCATAGCTGTTGCTGCCTTTCCCCAGGGCCGATTCCAGACGACTAACCGGAAGGCGCTTCATGCCGCCATGTTCCGGATTGCGACGGGGAAAACGCAGTATTTCGCGTTTTCCTTGTTGCAATCCGGAACATGGCGGCATGAAGCACCTTCCGGTTAGTCGTCTGGAATCGGCCCTGGTCTCCCTGGCCTGTTTTGGGCTGGGTAAAAAATGACCGGTGAGGGATTAAGCCAGCAGAGGATCTTGTCAGCTGGTGTCTCCCTCAGTGTCAAGGTGAAAAAGAAAGACCCGCTCAGGGCGGCTGGAGGTGGGAGAATTGCCGGTGCAAGTCCCGCTCCCTCCCTCTCGAGGTTCTTACTCACACTTTGGTTCTGTTTTGTTGCCTTTCCTTCGCAGAAGCCCTTTCTCTCTGAAGAACAAAGAGTGGATTACGTCCAGGTGGATGAGCAGAAAACTCAGGCCCTCCAAAGCACCAAACAGGAATGGACAGACGAAAGGCAGTCCAAAGTGTGAAGGAGCGGGGGCGCTCTCTTTGTTGGTTTAATGTTGCACATTTAAATCTGGAAAGTTTCATTCTTCCACTGCAGCAATGAAGTGTGGAGGATTCCGGCAGCCTGCACAGAAACCGCCATCGAGAAGTTGCTTTGCTTTGGAAGGAGCACGTCTGTTTTCTTTCAAAGGATGGAGCTGAAACCTATCAAAATGGCACCTATCTCAGTCAGCCCTTCCCATAAACATCTATGGTACCATTTCACACCCGTTGAGCCTCTGTAGACACTTAATGGGAACAGAAGCCTAGTTCTGCCTCATTGAGTCCTGTAATTACAAACAACCACTGTTTTGGGTTTTTAAAAAAATATTCCTATCTATTTAACAGATGCTGCCACTGTAGTTGCATCTGATACTGACAGATATTGGGGGAATAAGGGCTAAATGTTAAAGAAACCATATAAAAGACCTTGGGGGAGAGACCTCCCTGGGTATCCAGTACTTGACTTTCATTTACCTTCTGGGAAAGTGTAAATAAACAGGACTTTTCACTGGTGAAAACAGGACTCGTCATCCGTTTCAAGCGTTATCTCTGCAGACAGGTACCTGTCATCTTCAACTCGCCCCCTCTGCTGCGTTGGCTTCCCAGTTGTCCTTCATACCTTTTGTTTTGAAGCCTCAGTGCTGCAACGAGCTGTTTTAACTGTAGCATACGCACCCTCGTGTTGGCAGCCTCCTGACTCCTGAGTCCTTGCTTTCGAAAGAAATAAAGGGAAGCAGCAACGCTACTTTTGCAAGGCCGCACACGATCGGCAAAGCATTAGGAAAGAATCGTCAGAACTGCAGAATAGAAACTTGCAGTTGGAATTCCCGAGGACTCTAATCCAGTTTCTGGATCTCAGTAAATGTGACACTGTTCCAGGTTGCAGTTTGAAGAACTCACGAATGCTACAACATGACTGGAACAAATCTTATCATTCAGGCCTTTAAACATTCAGTTATTTTATTTCACAGTTAGCCTTCTTTTAATAAAATAACATGACCTCACTTGGACCTCCCTAACATAT
The DNA here is from genome assembly GCF_028583425.1 of Eublepharis macularius. Lineage (NCBI taxonomy): Eukaryota > Metazoa > Chordata > Lepidosauria > Squamata > Eublepharidae > Eublepharis > Eublepharis macularius. Next base: position 14,151,348 of record NC_072802.1, read on the forward strand.
GGATGGGTGGTAGCAGTTTTTGCTTTTGTGCTGGTTTTTGCAGGCAGTGACCATAGGTTAGCCTGGTCCTGACATGCTTCGGTCCTGCAAACCTGGTACTGCTTAAAGTGCAGCAGTTGACTCTGCTTGCCCACATTTGGTTTGGCTCCTTTATTTTTCTGGCAAAGCTCCTGTGCTGGCAATTGTTTTGCGACCACTCCATGTTCAGCTAGGAAAATGTTCATTCACCACTGCACTTTCATCCTTGGGAAAGCCTTGCCTGTTTAATTTCTGCCTGCCATGTAGCTGTACAGGAGCTCTACCAGAACAGAAAAGCTCAGCCCCTGGAGACTGTGGAAGGGGCAACATTTCAGTAGTTCAGCCCACGAGACTCTTGAGGGCTTGGTATGGTTGGGATGTCTCTTTAATTCACAAAAGACTTCTCCGTGCAGTTGCTTAGCACACATTAGAGAGCTGGAGCAGTGCAAAACCGTTGTTAAAAGCAAGTGGTGGGCTCTGTGCTCCAGCTGTGTCTTCCACTTCGGATGCTGGTTTTTACTGGATCACAACTGCCTGGTCTGCAGCCATTAGCAGGTGGTGCCTGCAAGCGGAGAAAACGTCAGCTGTGGCTGTCTGCAGAGCAAGCGAAAAAGACCAACCTGGGGTCCTTCTCCCCTAATCAGGTGCCACTCCTAATGATCAACTACTGAAGTAGTCATTCCATAATGAGCACCACTAGCACAAACCCTCCTTGGTTTGGGGGCTGAAATGTTGGACGTAGCCAACAGAAGTTGGATTGAATGTTCGTTATGCCTATTTAATCTGTTCAGGAAAGCATTTGAAAGCAGAATTTGCCTTTATAGAAAGCCATATTCATGTTGATGTACTTGACTGCAGACCTTTCCTTGTGAATCCTAACGCGATAGTCCAATGGCATTCTTGCCTGTTGATTTCGGCACCCTGTGTTGTGTATCGCTGGCATTCAGCAGGATACAGTATTTGTTTCATTGTGTCTCCCATGGTCTCTTCTTAGAATAGTACAGGCTGTGTTGCCATGGTGCAAGCCACTAAGAATTGTTCATGTTCAGTTTCCAAATGTTGCCTAGCAAACGGCACCCCTAGAGAGAACAGGTCATTGCATCAAATGAAAGCTCAACTACATATTATGACTCTAAAAAAAATTGCAAATGCAATCTCCATGATGGTTTTATCAAGGACTAGAAGGTGTAGGAAAACTTCTAACACTTTCCTCCCCTGCTATTTTCTCACTGGAGACCCCCCCCACCTTTTTATACCCCCCACTGCAGGGGTGCGGGGGAATGCAGGTACCTGTTAAGCTTCCCCAGTGGGGGGGAAAGAAGATTGAAGGTGGCTTTTTCTGGCCGAGTTCCTCTGCTGGGATGCAGGGAGGGGTGGGGGGAAGCATTGATGGACCAGGGGACGGGAGGACCCATGGGGAGGGAGGTTTACATTCCCCTGGCGGAACGATGCGTCCCCGTCCCCCCCATGAAAAGAGAGGAAAAGTTAGTTTCCCTGCTCCTTTTTCTTGGTAAAGCCATCTTGGAGGATGTATTTACAAATGGAAAAAAATCCTGAACATGTAGCTGAACCCTAAATGTCTTTGCAATCTCAGAGCTGGCCCCTGCCACCCAAGGCAGCCGTGCCATGTGCTCTGGTGAATGCACAGCCACAAGGTTACAACCCAGAACCTTTGGCAACCATATAAGAGGTCATAAGGTACACCTCTTCAGTGGTGCCTCGATTTGTTGGATTCCATACAATAAAAGTCCACTCCAAGTTGTTTCAGCCAGGCCTGCCTTTTGTGTCCCAGAAAGGTTTGGAATTACATTAAATGGCCAAGCAGTCCAATATTTCAACCCTAAATGCATTGATCAGGCCAGTGGAAAGAAATGCCATTCTGTAATTTTTCTGCTTTGCAGACTTTCTCAGGTTTCTCTCAAAAAGAGGATGAGGGATGGATGTTTAAAAAATTGCAAAAAAAAAAAAGTGTTTTTGTTAAGTTGACACATTTTTGGATTTGCTGGCCAGGTTCCTTGATGGGGGAGGCCAAACATTCAGTCTGGTGAAGCTTTTCCCATCACTCCATTTCCATTCTGGAAAAAGGTTCAGCCACTGAAGTTCTGGCCACGCACTAATTAAAGCCCCAGGAGAACTTCCAGGGAAAAAGAGACGGAAAGAAACGCTGTGCCCCGGAACAGAGAGTGATACTTGGCAAAGAGTGTGCCCCGTGTGAGCATTAAGGCAAACTCTTCTAGGTGTTATGAAGGTTTCGTATGAGGGAGGGACTGTCATCCTCTTTTTCATTGTAACTGTTGATGTATATACTGTGTGCACATGAAGTTATGTTCCTTTTTCTAATAAAGCAAAAAGCGAAAGGATGTCTGTCTTGAGTATAACAAAACCGAATTCAGTGGCATCTTAAATACTAACAACGTTCACCCCAATGTGAGTTTTTGTGAGTTGGAGTTCAGTTCCTCAAATGCAATGGAGAGAAAAAATGATTTCCCTCGTTTTTATTCAGAAGATTAGAGAAGGGAAGAGCAGGAAAAGGAGAAGTTGAGCAAAGAGAGAGGCCTTACGTCATAGAGCCGGTGTGAACGAATGGCTTAGGTTCTGAGTCCGGAGACAAACAAGATTTTCAGGAAACCTGAGCCTTCTTCAGATATGGCTTTGGCTGTTAAGCATATTGAGAGGGGTCAGAGGGTCTAGCTTCTCTGTCCTGCAGAGACGATAAAAGTGCCGTAAGGGACTGTTTAGGGAAGAAGCAATTTGTAGTGTGAGAGAATTCATTGACATCAGTAAAAGGTTATGTTATAATGGTGGTGGAAAGTGCCGTCAAGTTGTAGCCAACTTTTGGCAAACCCTGCTGGGGGTTCCAAAGGCAAGGGACTAACAGAGAGAGTTTGCCGTTGCCTTCCTCTGCGTAATGTCCTTGATCTCCTTTGGAGATATCCCTTCTACTTACTAACCAAGGCTGACCCCTGCTTAGCTTCTGAAATGTGACAAGATTAGGCTCGCCTGGGCTATCCAGGTCAGTCACAGCAGCAGCACACACACAAAAAAGCATATGTCCCATTTTTAGGTTTGGTGTAGTGGTTAAGAGCAGCAGGACTGTAATCTGGAGAACAGAGGTTTGATTCCCCACTGCTCCACTTGAAGCCAGCTGGGTGACCTTGGGTCAGTCACAGCTGTCTCAGAGCTCTCTCAGCCCCACCCACCTCACAGGGTGTTTTGTTGTGGGGATAATAATGACATACTTTGTAAACCGTTCTGAGTGGACGTTAAGTTGTCCTGAAGGGCGGTATATAAATCGAATGTTGTTGTTATTTATTTAATTTTTATTTATTTTATTTTGCTGCCAGCAGAAGCACCTTGATTCAGATTGTGGTTTTTTATTCTTGATATTTGACTCTTGTTAATAGCAAAATATGTATACATCACAAACAGACCAAATTGTCCTGCAACAAACAATTGGGATACCATGGGGAAAAATACACCGTGCTGGAACCTGTATGTTGTCATCATCCACCCTGCCCCAATTGCCAGAGGCTGGTTAAGCCCCAAGAAGGCCTCCTTCACAACCTCAGGCCCACAGAAATATCAGCTGGAGATAAAATTCCAGACTAGACATTTATGGCCATTTTTGGGTGAGCTTCAGTCAGTCTAGAGGCTGCCAAGGAGGACTTCTCATCATCACCCTCTTCTAAGAAAATGATCTCTCCCCTAAAGGTCAGATGTCATGACTGACAAGGGCTGTTCAGTGACAAAGATACTGGATTGGAAAAAAAAATGCCCTATCCCTATAAAATGGGCTGAATAGGATGTATTTACCAAATGATGTTATTTACCTCTATGCCATGAAAAAACTCCACATATGAACCTCTATTAAAAAGGTAATAAAGGAGCATCAACATGTTGCTATATGGTGGTGGTGGAGGAAAGTGCCATCAAGTCATAGCTGGCTTACGGCAACCCCTGCTGGGGTTCCCAGGGCAAGAGACTAACAGAGGTGGTCTGCCATTGCCTGCCTCTATGTAGCAACCCTACTGTTCTTTGGAGGTCTCTCATCCAATTAGTAACCAAGGCCAATCCTGCTTAGCTTCTGAAATCTGACACGGTTGGGCTTCTCTGGGCTACCCAGGTCACGTCATTGCTGTATAAATCATACAAAATATACTAAGTGAAAGCACCTGGTCATAATCTAAAGCAACAAAAACAATTTAAAGCTTTTTAAAAAACTTTTAATTATAATAATAATTATGTTTATTGCTTTTCCGTCTGAAGCCATAAGCCATACAAACACCAACAAATTATGAACTGTACACTTGAACGTACCCAATTCACATAGACATAACTCGTCATTATCACTTTAAACTATCTAAACCCATGAAAATCTTGTTTCTTTATCACTGTGGATAAAAAGGAAACCACTATAGCAGAGGTTTGATTGTCAGGAAAGTTATCAGACAATAACACTGAGATTGCCCAAGGAAGGAAGGGAAGCTTTTCTTTTAACATAATAGGAATAATAAATCTCTCTCTTTCCTTACTCCACTTAGGGCAAAAAACTATTATATGATCCAAGGTCTCTAACTTTCCTTGTCCACAGTCACAAACTTGTTCGGAATAAGGGAGTCCAGAGAAACGACCAGAAAGCACTTTAGAGGGGAAGGAGTTAAGTTTAGCCAATGTGGAGGCTCTGCGTTGAGCTGGAATCTTTAAAGAATAGCAATAAGATGGAATAGCCTCTGGGGGTGAAAGTCCCAGGGATAAGCCTGAACATGTACGTCTGGCTCCCTGGAGAGTACAGCTGTAATCGAGATCCTTTAGTTTTAATTTTATAACTCTGACGGCCTCATTTGTCTGTAAAGATGTTATATCAATATCCAGAATTTTTAGTTTCTGGTTAATTAAATTAGTTCGGCTACTCTTATAGGTATCCTGCAAGATCAAATGTGCAAAACCTACTTTCCCTGAATTGTCCTTGTAAATTTCCTTGTTGAAGAATAACTTAAAGGCTGTAATCCATGCTCTCTTCTCAATTGAGGGTTGGGCGAATTCCACCCTAAGTGCAGTACCTGCTACGCATCTCGGGACTGCCGCTATCTCCCTCAAAAACGTGTGTAGAGGGGTGTCAAGGTTGTCGGATACACCTTCAATCCACACTCCACACCCATAAAGTATCTGTGGGATAACCTTAGCATTAAAAATCCTAATGGCTGCTGATATATGTTTTGCTCCTTTGGAGTAAAAGAATTTTTTAATTGCCATTGATGAAATGTTTGTGGCCTTCAGAGCAGCCTGAATATGTGGTTTCCATGATAGATTGTAATTAAAAGTGATACCAAGATAACTAAAGGAGGGGACTCTCTCCAAAGCCCCTCCCAGTACTCTTTATCAATTTGGAGCCGTTATGGAAGGACCGGGAAAATCTCAGGACTTTTGATTTAGCATAATTAACTTTAAGTTCCTCATTATTACAATATGTGATAAATGCGTTAATTAGTGATTTTAAACCTAATTCTGTTTTGGAGATGAGAGCGTCGTCTGCGTATAAAAGAATCGAAATTGGAGTATTTGCTAGATAAGGGGATTGTTTGGTATGTGATTTCACAAATGGAATCATATCATTAATGAATAGATTAAATAAGGATGGAGCCAGCAAACAACCTTGTTTCACACCTTTATCGGTTTGAAAACTTGGAGTTAACTGACCCTGCCAGTTGTACCTATTTTGGGCAGAAGGGTCAGTATATAAGTTCATAATTAAATATAAAAGTCTTTTATCTGTTGTAGATTCTGACAATTTATGCCACAATCTACGATTAATAGAATCAAATGCGGTCTTCAAATCCATGAAGGCCGCATAGAGTTTACCTCCGGAGGGTGCCAAATATTTGCTTGCTAGATGGTGTAAAACCAAACAATGATCCATAGTTGAGGCCCCTGTACGAAAGCCTGTTTGTTCAGGGTAGAGTACTGCTTCTTGATCCATCCAATCCGTTAACCTATCAAGAAGTTGTGCCGCAAAGATTTTCCCTGGAATAGAAAGTAGACTTATAGGACGATAGTTATGAGGGTTGGACCTATTACCTTTCTTATAAATTGGGATTATAATTGAACGCTTCCAGTCAGATTTTCATGTAGCAGTATAGTACAGGTGGCCTGGAAACAAAGCCAGCCTAGTATTTCCCTGACAGGCTAGTTTTCTATGTGGGAGGATTTTTTAAAAATTCCTTTCTTAAGTGATATAGCCTAGCAGAGGCTTCCTTCAGGAGAACTAATGTTCTAAATGGAGTATCTTATTCAGACAGAACAAAAAATACTTGGGCAGCCAGTTCTGTTTGTTCTGCAGCTTCTGCCTTGGCAAGATTTTGCCGTTTCAAAACATTCTTCCTAAACTGGCTGAAATGAAACACTCATATTGACTAAATATAATACTTTGGGACTCTTTTTACAAAGAGACCAAGACCTTCTAGACCACAGGTTCATGTGTGCAATGGCAGGCTGTCATATATGCCTCCTGCATATCTGCCATGAATGTATATTGGCTCTGCCTCTGGTCTCTGAGAGTATAGGAAGTTCTTTATTGCTGCAATGCCAGTAAGTTATCTCGCAAATGTTTACTTTCTCGCTCCGCTGAGCCACTGTCCTTGACTGCCACCTGAAAGTGGCTTGAAATGTATCCTCCTTGAGAACCAAAGATAAATTCATCTTTCTCACTGTCTACTCTAAAACAATATCTCACTCCACCTCCCCCCCATTAACGGTCCTCCTTCCCAAAGGCAGGCATATTCCCTATAACTAACATTACTAGCCCCACATATGTCACTTCTGCCAATTCCACTGTCTGAGCACCTTGTACTGAATGGATCTCTAATAAAGTTACTTCATCTGGAACACCTGTGTGTTAACTGAGGAGAACTTGGGGATCTAACTGCCAGGGACTGACATTTTGGCAGAAGTCCCTTATTTCTTCCAGCCATCCCACCACTCGGAGGCACACTGATTGGAACACCACTACAACCCATGCCACCTGTTCAACCCCTCCACGCTTTGCTGTCACTAGGGATACCAGTAACACCAGGAGGGCCGGTTATCCCACCATCTGGAGGTGTACCGATGGGAGTGCCATTACAACCCATGCCACCTGTTCACCCTCTCCCAGCTAGCCCACTAATGGCAATGTCGGCCGCACCAGGACGGGTCCCGCATGCGATAATGCCCCAGCAGGGGTTGCAGAAATTAGAGGCACAATTCAATGAGGACCCCAAAGGTTTGGGCTACTTTATAGTGCAAGCCATGGAATTTTTTTGAGAATGGGGACACGTCTTCCCAAATGACCCCAGCCAGGTAAGCCATCTAGGATCACGGTTGGGGGGGTCAGGCAGCTAAATGGTACGTCATGTTATACAAGGCCGGGGCCCTGGAGCTTCAGAACCTTGAGGCATTTGTACGAGCGTAGAAGGCTCAGTTTGAGGACCCGCTGGAAGGAGAATGGGCCCAGACGCAACTAAAGCAGATGCAGCAAGGAAACCATCCAGTCCGTGAATACGTTGCAGAATTCAGGCAGTATGCAGCGAAGGTGCTTGACTGGACTGAAGGAGTCAATATTGAATTTTTCCGGGCCCGCCTGAACCCAGACCTGGTGGCTAAAGCCTTGATGCAAGATGATCCTGCCACCCTGTTGGGATGGATCCAACTTGCCTGCGAGGTCAAAAACAGAGACCTGGGCTGATTCCAGACGGCCCCCTGCCTCGCGAAACGTCGCGCGTCGTCGCGCGTTGTTGCGCAGAAAACGCGAAATATCGCGTTTTCTCGTGCGAGTTTTGCGCGACGTCGCGCAAAACTCGCACGAGAAAACGCGATATTTCGCGTTTTCTGCGCAACAACGCGCGACGACGCGCGACGTTTCGCGAGGCGGTCAACTAATAGGAAGCCTCCTGTGGGATCAGGGAGAAAAGAGAAAACCTTCAACCCACGTTCCCCAGATACAGAGCGAGCTATCCGTAGGAGAAGGGGATTATGTCTACAATGTGGAGTTGGCCATTTCATTGCAGAATGCCCAGGGAGCAGAAAGAAGCAGCCGGAGAGGAGCCGCTCCACAAACCCAGCTGCCCCGCTGGCCGGCAAGCCACTAAAAAGAGCTAAAAAGAAAAGCGAAGTAGCAACCAGCCTCAACACTGTGGAGGGGCCTAGTGAGGAACCCTCGAAAGAGGAAAAGAACCCCAACCAACCTTCAGGAAACACCAGCAACCTGTCGTGAGGAGGCCCCGACGACAGGTCCCGCAGGAGCTGCCACCGCCTGAAGTGAGACCTAAAGGGGCCTTATTTTACATTCCAGTGACTATAGTTACTGGCATGAGAAGGACCCACATTTGAGTGCAGACCTTAATTGACTCTGGATGCACTCGGGATCTGATTGCCCCGGCACTAGTCACAGGGTTGGGGCTGAACGTGTGTAAATTAAACCACCACACTGTATTTGAACAAATGGACGGGTCCCAAATGAAAGGAGCCCTGGCCAAGGTAGAAACTGAGATAGTCCCAGTGGGAATAGGGAACCGTTGGGAAGCCAGAACTTTTGAGGTGACTGACACCCCCAAATTCCCATCGGTGTTGGGAATATGGTGGCTATGGGACCATGACCTGTATGTGAAGTGGAAAACCGGAGAACTATGTTTTGCGAGGGGGGATTGTTGAAGTCATGTATGGAACCCAGAGTGAGGACCTAACACACACACCCCAAGACTGCTCTACTCTCCTAGGGAGCTGAACTGAGGAGAGGCTGCTGCAGACTGAGGGAGCCAGCAATCTGGAATGGACACCGGAGACATAATTAAAGATTCACCAATAACATCCATGGCCGAAGTCTCCCCTGGAACGCGCCTTGCAGGAATCAGGAGCAGAAAACGGAGAAATGCCGGCCTGTTTGCGGTTGCTGACAAGATGATCTGTCAGTCAGCGGATGAGCACAAGGCCCAGATCACAGAGTGGCGCATTGATCGTGAGAGGAATAGGTGGCATGAGGAAGACAAAAGGCTGCAAAGTGAATTCATAGAGGAGATACGGCAGGAGCGAATTGACTTTAGAGAGGTGTGGAAGCAGAACCTGCAGGCCATGCAGTCTGCTGTTTCCACTCTGCAAACCCTTGGAGAGATGTTGGTGAGTCAACAAAGGGCTAGGTCGCCAAATAAAAGAAAAGCGGAGGATAACGACTCACAGGACATCGCTCCGAGGTCAGGGACACCGAGACGTGCCTGTGTTGGACGGGCTCGAGAAAGATTGACTCTCTAGCGTCTTGTGAAAATGTAACGGCTATGTGCGTTGTGTTGTTTTCCTTCTTAGGATTTCCACTGTTTCTTTTTGCAGTATGCTTGTTTTGGGGTTGTAAGTTCAAATCAGTGGGTCTCATGTTACACATGTTGTGAATGTTATAAATGTTAGAACAACATAAGACTTTGTAAAGCTTTCACACAAACAGTTCCAACTTTACTGAGAAAAATATGAAAAGATCTTGCAATAAAAATAACTTAACTGCAAAAAAAAAAAAAAAGACTGCTCTACTAACTCAGGAAGAGATTGAGAAAATTCCTCCTGAATACCAGAACTTGAGCCATGTGTTTGGCAATGAGGAAGCTGACGAACTCCCCCCCCCCATAGGACTACTGACTGTGCCATAGAGCTAATCCCAGGTCAAAAACTGTCAAAGGGAAAACTTTACTCAATGAGCCCAGGGACGCGTGAGGAATTGGATAAATTCATTGACAAACATCTGGCCAGAGGATTCTTCCACCCGGCTAGCTCCCCTCATGCTGCACCAGTACTGTTCCGCAAAAAGGACGGGGGAGGTTAAGACTGTGTACCAATAATAGGGAGATTAATGCTGTGTCGATGTCCAATGCTTACCCCATCCCCCTAATCAGAGACTTGTTGGGAGTGGTGTCTCAAGGGAAAATTTTTTCGAAACTGGATTTATGAGATGCGTACTTCCAAGTGAGAATAAAGGAGGGGCATGAATGGAAAACAGCCTTTAACACCCCCTTGGGACAATTTGAATACAGAGTCATGCCTTTCGGATTACAAGGGGCTCCGTGGGTGTTCATGAATCTAATTAATGAAGTACTACACAAACATTTGTATAAGGGTGTGGTTGTTTATCTTGATGACGTTTTGATTTCTTCACAAGATTATGAGTCCCATGTAAAACTAGTATGTCAGGTACTTGCCACATATGCCTCCTGCATATCTGCCATGAATGTGAAGGGGTTCTGCCTCTGGCTTCTGAGAGTGTGGGAAGTTCTTTATTGCTCCATGCCAGTGGGTTATCTTACAAATGTTACAAATTTTACTTTCTCTTTCTCGCTCCGCGGAGCCAGTGTTCTTGACAGCCAGCTGAAGCTGGCTCGTGGGGCGCTCCTGCTGAGAACCAAAGATAAGTTCATCTTTCTCACTGTCTGCTCTAAAACAAAAAGAGTCCAGTAGCACCTTTAAGACTAACCAACTTTATTGTAGCATAAGCTTTCGAGAATCATAGTTCTCTTTGTCAGATGCATGCAGGACAAGAAGAAACTGGTCAGATATATAGGTAGAGAAGGGAGGGCGGAGTAGATGCCCTACTCCACCCTCCCCTCTCCACAGCCTCTGCACTAGGTCCAGCCGTGGGGTCTGTGAAACTGACAGCCTCTTTCTCCTGCTGCCCAGGCTGTCAGTTCCACAGACCCTTCACTGGAACCGGTGCGGGGTCTGTAAAACTGACAGCCCGGGAAGCAGGAGAAAGGGGCTGTCAGTTTCATACACCCTGTGCCAGTTCCAGCGCAGGGTCTGTGAAACTGACAACCTCTTTCTCCTGCTGCCAGAGTGGCAGGAGAAAAGGGCTGTTAGTTTCACAGCCTCCGCACTGGGTTCAGCCGTGGGGTCTGTGAAACTTACAGCCTCTTTCTCCTGCTGCCCAGGCTGTCAGTTTCACAGACCTCACACTGGAACCTGCGTGGGGTCTGTGAAACAGACAGCCCCTTTTTCCTGCTGCCCAGGCTGTCAGTTTTACAGACCTTGCACTGGTTCCAGCACAGGGTCTATGAAACTGACAGCCCGGGCAGCAGGAGAAAGAGGCTGTCAGTTTCACAGACCCCCCGCTGGAACCGGCATGGGGTCTGTGAAACTGACTGCCCCTTTTTCCTGCTGCCTGGGCTGTCAGTTTTACAGACCCTGCACCGGTTCCAGCGTAGGGTCTGTGAAACTGACAGCCTCGGCAGGAGGAGAGAGGCTGTCAGTTTCACAGACCCCACACTGGAACTGGTGCAGGGTCTGTGAAACTGACAGCCCCTTTCGCCTGCCACTCCGGCAGCAGGAGAAACATGCTGTCAGTTTCACAGACCCTGTGCTGGGTTCGGCCAATGGGCTGGAACCGACGTGGGGTCTGTGAAACTCCGAACCGGCCATGGTACAGCTGGAAAAATTCATTTGTTCTGGAAAGACAAGGCCCCATGGAACACGTTTCTCTTCAAACGAACTGGCCGTTCCGTACAGAATTTTGTTCCATGGTTCATTTCGTGCTCATCTCTACACCCAAGATTTGCCCTATATGACTAATGTTGGGCATATTAACAATGACCAACTGACCAGTTTTCCTCCTGTGAGTTTGCTATGCAGAAATAAACCACTAAAGCTAAACCTGGTTACTTATACATTGTTGCATATCCAACTGTATTTTAAAAAAGGAGATCTGCTGAGACCAGTTCAAAAGTTGGCAGCCCTATCAAGAGCCTACAATGGTAAAAAGATTATCGTTTTATCATTTTCAAAACCAGGTAATATTTTTTATCTAGTTATTTTTTCCCTTAGGATTCCCATCTTTTTCTGAATGACAACCTGCATTTTTCAGAGCTGCAGAATGGTAAAAAAAAATCTGCTTTGTCTATTTTATGAAGATGCGTTGAAAATAGCTCGACGGCTATCCAAAAAAGCACCGATTTTGTCAGGGGAAAGGGACAATCAGACCTTGGGCAAGTGACCCAAGACCTCCAATCACTGCCTTGTGTTTGTCCTATTGTATAATGCTGCCATCTGTTGTGTGAACTGGAGATACTCGGCCCAGCTGGGATTGTTACTTTGCTTTGGGGTGGGAGATGCCGGAAGCTTTTACTTGGAAAGTAGGAAAGAGATTTGGCTTCAAAATAATTATGGTGCTGTTGAAAAGCCTTTCCCCTGTCACCATCACCTTAGCCCAGAAGGAGACAGTTGTACATAAGAGGTTAGTTCACCATCTGAAGAAATATCTTTCAACCCCCACATGTTTGGAATTCTCCATTCATTGGGATTTTCAGGTGCAGGGTCTGAAAGGGCTTCTCTGTCTTTAAGAGATGTACAGAAGGCAGCTGATGTGCTGCAGCTTTTCCCATTACACTGGTGCAGCGGTGAGAGAAGCCAGGCCCCATCTGGTGAAATTTCTCCTCAGCCTCCCCTAAAAGCACCAGAGGTCTCTCATAGTAGGGACTTGTCAACTGTAATGATATCCAAATAGGATGTTAATACTAAAGCTACAACTCCTGCCTGACCCCTTTAACTGCCTTAAGGAAGTGCACATCTCTGTTCTTCTACCAGCATGGTATAGTGGTTAGAGTACAGCCCCCAGTGTGGGATGCACAAGCACCAGGGCACCCTCTGACACCTTACCTGGCACACAACCAGTGTTTTAGCGTGTGAGTAGGGGTTTTGCCCAGCAGGGCTTCGGAATGGCCACTGGAGATTTGATTGGCTGTGCTGATTTTTTTTAAGTTGCAAGAACATATTTTAAAATAATATGTTTGTTTTAAAAGGCATCCTGTTAAACAGAGTTTCTGTCTGAAATGCTGATGAGATACTGTTAAGAGTTATGCATAACTCCACTCCCTGACAGTTTGTGGTCGACCCCAGCTCCTGCAGCAGCCAGTTTGGAGGTTGTGCCCCACACCCTATGTCAGAATTCCAAAGGTGCCTACCAGCTCAAAAAGTTTGGGGACCTCTGGATTAGAGTATTGGACCAGGACTGTAGTATCCTCTTGGGCTGAAATCCTATCCAGCTGCAAAATTGTACAAAATGGGGCCAGTCACTCTCAGCCTAACCTACACCACAAGGTTGTAAGGATAAAATAGGGAAAACCATTTATGTTGCCCTGAGGTTGTTGGATGAAGGGTGGGGTAAACAGCCTAGGCCTTTGAACCTTTGTATAAATCCCAGCACCCCCCTCCATAGCTGAAAACTGAAATGGCAGCCATGGATAGTGTAAGAAACAACAACAACACAGGCGTTGGTATACGGTAACCAGTTAAACATGGAAAGCTCTCTGTTGCTGCAGATCCTAATGGCCAGTCAGTGTGATATGCAAACCACAAGGCAGATTATAAAGTGTGCCAGAACACAGGAAGTATCACTGCATTAGGAACTTTCCCAGATTAACAGCTCCCTGCAGACAGAAAAATATCAAACTGGGGAAGGATTCAAACCTAGGTCAAGGCTGACCCTACCCATAAAAATAAAAATAGGCAATTGCTTGATTTGGCCACATTGATCCATGCTCTAGCTCAGTGTTTTTCAACCTTTTTTGTGCAAAGGCACACTTTTTCATGTAAAAAATCACGAGGCACACCACCATTAGAAAATGTTAAAAAAATTTAACTCTGTGCCTATATTGACTATATATAAAGTAATTCTCTTGAATAGGAATCAAATAAACACAAAGAAATTATTTTATAATTACTTTATTATGAAATAATAATACTTTATTTTATAATTGTTCATATTTCTGTTTACTTATTATCAAAATGAACACAAAAGAAATCAAATAAACACAAAGAAATTTTCTGATTACTTATTTAGTGCGAAACCTGGGCCTGTTTGGCTGAACACAAAGATGATATTCTGGCAGGAATCGAAGAAAGACACACACGTAGCTCTTCGTCAACAGCTCTCAGTCTCTCTCTGTCTTTAGTTTTCATAGCAATCAGGCTTGAAAAGCTCATCTCACACAGATATGTAGTGGAAAATGGGAGCAATGTCAAAATAGCTTTGTTTGCCAGAACGGGAAACTCCTTGGCAGTATCCAACCAAAAACTGTCCAAAGGTAGATCAGCAAATCTTAGCTTGAAACCACGATTTTGTCTCAGTTCAGTTAGTTCCTCCTGCTCCTGTAAAGTCATGTCCTTTCCACCAACTGATGCTGAGCTATAGGGGTCCCTAACCCAATCAAGGCATTCAGTGGAGACTGAAGAGAAATAAAATGACAACTTCTCCTTGAGAGTTTTTAAATGTTTAACTATTATCTCACACAGTGCAGCAGTGTGAACACCTTGCCATTGCTTGGTGAGTGTGAACATTTCAAGATTGCCACTTTCCACGTGTTGATGCCAGAGTTGCACCTTTGAACGGAATCCATTTATTTTATCTGTACTTGTAAGCAGGTTTTCATTTCGGCCTTGCATTCGTGTGTTCAGTTCATTCAGATGATGAAAAATATCTGCCAGGTATGCCAGCCTTGCACACCACTAATCACTTGCAAGCAGCTTTGCGTAATCTGACCTCTCATTTGTCAGAAACACTTTAACTTCCTCCCACAGCTCATACACACGAACCAAGACCTTGCCACGCGACAACCACCGGACCTCCGTATGAAACAGCAAGGTTTTATGCTTCGCTCCCATCTCCTCACACAAAGCTGCAAACATGCGACTTTTCACGGGTCGTGACTTTACAAAGTTTACCATGCGCACAACATCATCCAACACAGGAACTAGGTCTGCTGGTAAAGTCTTGGCTACGAGGGCCTCACGGTGTAAAAAACAATGCGTAACAATCACATCTGGATTTCTTTCCTTCACTCTGCTCACAAAGCCTTTGGTGCGCCCGACCATGGCTGCAGCTCCATCGGTGCAGACACTTGTGCAGTTTTCCCACTTAAGTCCTCCTTGTTCAAGGTATTCTGATATGACCCGAAAAATTTCTTCTCCTGTTGTTTTTTCTGGCAATGCCTTGCAAAAAAAGAAGTTTTCTCTAATTGCATCACCATCCACAAAACGCACATTGGCCAAGAGTTGAGCATGTCCACTGATATCAGTAGACTCGTCAAGTTGCAATGCAAATTTCTCACTGATACGGATCTTTTCCAAAACCACACTTTCGATGTCTGCAGACATGCCATTAATACGTCTGGAAATTGTGTTGTCTGAGAGAGGGACTTTGGCTATTTCCTTAGCTGCTTCAGGTCCGAGCATCTCCTCTACAATAGCTTTGCAGGCGGGAAGTATTAATTTCTCTGCCACAGTGTGCGACTTTTTTGACTTGGCTATAAGTTCAGCAACTTGATAGCTAGCTTTAAGAGCTCTTTCTTTTACCTTTGTGGTTTTTCTCATGAAAGGTGCCTGTTTCTCCGTGTTTTCACGCAGGCGAACAAAAAAGTCCGCATTCTTGTTTTGAAGCGAAGGGTGTTTCGTTTGGAGATGGCGTTTAA
This sequence comes from Eublepharis macularius, assembly GCF_028583425.1. Classification (NCBI taxonomy): domain Eukaryota; kingdom Metazoa; phylum Chordata; class Lepidosauria; order Squamata; family Eublepharidae; genus Eublepharis; species Eublepharis macularius. The sequence continues at coordinate 14,166,833 of NC_072802.1, forward strand.
GTTTACTTGGGACCATAGCACTGTTAGATAGCTTTTCACCACACACCACGCACCGTGGAGTTGGTTTCTTTGCATCTCCGGTGAAAGTAAATCCAAATGAAATATAGCTTTCGCTATATTGCCTTGTGCCAGAGAATTTGCTTGAGCTAACCATCTTTGCTTTCTTTTGATCCCCACTCATACTTGGGCTCTCATCTTGCTCCGAATTTTGTTCAGAGTCCAGTTCTTTCCTTTTCAAAAACTTGTCCATCACTGCAGTATCTGCTCCTGTCTCACTGTCACTCAGTACTTACTGCGCTTGTCTCCTCCAGATAGCCGCTGTCCGTCACACTCAGCGCTCTTCTGCTCATGTCTCCTCCAGATCCATCAGTCAGCGCTCTTCTGCTCATGTCTCCTCCAGATCGATCACTCAGCGCTCTTCTGTGCTGCGTCCGCGATAATCCTCCAGAGTCCAGATCCATCGGCGCTCTTCTGCGCATCGGCGATCTACTGCGATGTCTCCTCCTGTCTATTTGAATCTAATGATTGGTCTATTTGTGAGCCGAAGCCGCATGTTACGGATGAAATTGGATTTTTTCTCACGGCACACCAGACAATGTCTCACGGCACACTAGTGTGCCGCGGCACAGTGGTTGAAAAACACTGCTCTAGCTTTATCCGGCTAGATTACTGTAATATGCCTTACCTGGGACTGCCTTTGAAAACTTCAGAAACTTCAGTTGGTCCAAAAGGTGGCAGCCAGATAGAGATGGGCACGAACCGAAATATGAACGAAGTTCAGCACAAACTGGGCTGATTCGTGGTTTGTGAAACGTTGGTTCATCAGAGCCCATTTCTGGCAAATCGCCAGGAACTTTAGGCTAGTTCGTTTGGTTCGTTTTTCGGTTTGTCACTGCAGACAGCCTGGTGTCAATCAATCAGTTTCCTAGGCAATGGGGGATGGGCTTTCTGCAGAACTTCTGCTGACCCAGAAATGACGATTTGCTGACCTGGAAGTGATGTTTTCATGAACCAAACCAATTCGGGAACCGGGGCAGGTTCGTGAAAGTCTGTGGTGCGTGGTTCGTGAAACGCAACAAACCACGAAACGCACAGTTCTTTTTTCCCCAGTTCGTGCCCATCTCTACAGCCAGGTTATTGTCAGGGCCTGGTTACGAGGATCATATCACCCCTGTGCTGAAAGAGCTGCAGTGGTGGCCCATCTGTTTCCAGGCATAGTCCAAAGTGCTGGTTACCTTTAAAATGCTAAATAGTTGGGGGCCAGGATACCTGAAGGACTGCCTTCTCCCATATTGACCAGCTTTTAAGGGAAGGGAAAATTACTCTCTCAGTACAGCTTCTCCATTGACTGGCTAGATTCTAATTTTGGTCCTGCAGGGGATAGATGCTGCATCTCTGTTCCCCTTTGATAGCTGTTGTTTGGTTGAGAAACATTTTTCTTTTAAAAGCTCCTGGCTAAAGTGTCAGTGCTGCCAGGGATTGAGAAATGGTCATCAACAAGGTAGCCCCAGCATGAATGAAGGCCATGAGTAAAGCCGCCTGCCAACACTAAAGTGGAAAACAGGGCAAAGTAAACAGTGTTTGACATTCGGTTGGCAGAACAAAGTTCAAGACTGGAGTTGCAATGGTGTTCTGTGGAGGGTGACTGACGGCCTCTCTGGAGATAAAAAATGGAGAACGTGCCAATTGGGAGATAAATAGAAGCAGGGAAAGACAACATCTCAGTGGTTTCTGTACCTCTGGCAGCTTCACTTCAACCAAAGGTTACAGGATGAAAGACCTGGTGACTAATCAAAATGCTCTCCGCCTACCTGCCTGCCGGTGGAAATGGGCCATCACTCACATAAAGGAAAAGGGTTCCATTTTTGGATTACCCATTTGAGTTCAATTAAACCAGGAACACTGGATTTTCTACATGGCTGAATATACTGGCTGCATGGGATTTTTTTTTTAAGTCTGAGATTTATTTCTCATTGAAAAACAGCATCTACGCTTTAGGATCACAGGAATTAGAAGATTACCTGATCTTTGATTTTCATCCTCTGGCCCAAAATATTCATTCTGTAACAAAAGATTTGCCTACTGACTTCCACAGAGCAAGCTGCCAGGGCTCAGTTCCTGGTCAGTTGGCAGGCAGCCCTTCCTAGGATCAGAAAAACAGAGGCCTAGCAAGTGCATGGTCTGATAAAGGCCACACCAGCGTGCCACCTTATTCCCCTCTTGAGCCTGACAGTGTGTGACAGATGGAAATTAGTTAGGTAAAGCTTTCCCTATCCCTGAACCTCCAAACATAAAAACATAGAGCTGGAAGGGGCCCCAAGGGTCAACTGGTCCAACTTCTTGCACAATGCAGGAAATGCACAGCTACCCCCGCCTCTCGTTCCTTGTACGGTGACCCTTGTTCTATGCACAGAATAATTCCAGCTGATAAATTTCTGCCCAGCTTATACCCTGCCTTGAGTGGGCTCATGGAGGAATGAGGGGAAATCACTAAGTTCTTGTACGTAGGAGAAAACCATCTTGATTTCAGGGAGCCAGTACCTGAAAAACGAGAATAAAATGCATAGGCAAACCTCCATACACAAGGCCTTCTCCACCTTGAGTAAGTTGGTTCATTGGTCCCAAAACTGTTCTAAGGAGACCGTTTTAGATCTGGATGGATCTTAAGACGCCAGCTTTCTGGATTTTAACTTAAATGAATAAAGAGCCAAGAATCCATTACTCCATTAAACCAATCTACTAGTACCACCACGCAAAACTTTAAAACCTAACAATAATAATCTAAATAACCGTATGGCCCTCTTGCCTCTGTTTGTAGACCAAGGAGCCTCCACCTATTTGAACACGTGGGCACTTTGGAAATTTTGTGCCTAAGTAGTGGACACCTCTATCAAACAGTTTCCATGGTAGGTGGGGCCAATGGGAAGAGGTTCCACATTAAACATCCTCGTATGATAGAAGCAGCTGCTTCCAAGTAGGTACTCCCTGCAAACACCACAGTGATGCCTTTTGGGCTCTTCTGAAGCACCTCCTTCTCCAATGAAGTGGAAGCAGGCCAGGAGCAGCTCTTTGCTTTGGGGAACAGATACTATGGAGAAGAGTAGGCACCAGGAAACACATTGGCAGGAGCTGTTCCGCCCACGGTCACCATAGTAGAGATCACTGTTGTAGACGCTTCCCCCAATCGCCTTTCAAACAGTCTTCTGTATTTTTGCTTACATGTCATTATTGCTTCCGGCTCTCTTGGCCCTTTTTCTAACTTGAATTAGTCCTTTTTTGCACTCAAGTGACCGATGCTGGATGCATTCCAACTGAGGCCTCTGCACTTTCCTGCCCAAAAGCCCTGGTGCTTCCCCTCTGCCTTCATCAGCTTCCAACTTAAGTCATAGATCCAGAGGAGTTAACCATGTTAGTCTGTAGTTGCAAACTAGTAAAGTCCGTGTCCGGCGACGCCGGACTTTTGTCCACCCCCAGCCCTGCAGCAGCAAACACCCCCTTTAGGCCCTGCAGCACAGCCTCTGGCAGTACCTCAGTTGCAGGAACCCCTCCAGGCCTCTCCCACCCTTAGGCCAGTTGCAGCCGACGCCCAGGCACCACTCTGGGGAACAGCCTGCAGCCACTCCGCAGGCTCACCCGTCTCCTGCAGTTGCCCAGATGGCTCCACTTCATCCAGGCTCACAGGAGGTTGCCATCAGCGCAAGCCAGGCAGGCACAGGCCCCAAGGTGCCAAGGGAGCCACTGGGGAGGGTTCAGAAGCAGCAGGGGCGAGCCAGGCAGAGAGCAGACCAAATGGCCCACCCTAGGCGGGGATGGAGTGGGTAGGGCCAGGAGACTGCAGAGTCTACCCACTCCTCCTATCAGATAGGCTGGGAGCAGGGCCAGTCAGGGAGACTGGGTGGCGATTGGGGGCAGAGCCAGGGAGGTGGGGCCAGGGGAGGCCTTTAAATTCAGGTTCCTGTGAAGGCGGAGGAGGATTTTGCAGGGAGAGACAGCTGGAGTGTGCTGCTACTCCCAGGGCAGGAGAAGGAACAAGGTGGTGCAACCCCCTTCCCTGCCAATCTGAGGCCGGAGGACACCTGCCTGGAGAGCTGGTGGGATGGCAAGCAATCAGGAGAGGGCGCCAGTGAGGGAGGAGCCTCACAGTCCAGTAGCACCTTTAAGACTAACCAACTTTATTGTAGCATAAGCTTTCAAGAACCACAGCTCTCTTCGTCAGATGCAACCATTAGGTTGCATCTGACAAAGAGAGCAGTGGTTCTCAAAAGCTTATGCTACAATAAAGTTGCATCTGATGAAGAGAGTTGTGGTTCTTGAAAGCAGCTGACAAAGAGAGCATCTACATCTGATGAAGATTGCTGTGGTTCTCGAAAGCTTATGCTACAATAAAGTTGGTTAGTCTTAAAGGTGCTACTGGACTCTTTGCCATCTTAAGTCAGTGAAGCTAATTCACAGTCACTTTGTCTAGGGGCCAAAAAGCTTTCCCTTCTCCCTTCCCCGCCTTCTACATCAATTAAAATGAATTTCCAGTATTGTAAATACAAAGAAGGATCATATTTTGCCTCTGCTCTCAGCCTTTTAAGGGACTGCTGCATTTCCTGGGAGTGAGCCAGGCCTCTGCTGTGCATTGGTTCCATCATCATACTCATTGAAGACTGCTTTTTAATGCATTTTGTGTTTTAATTCTGTTTTTAACAGCTGTTTTTGATATTTTCATTAGCCTCCTTGAGCACCTTTGGGAGAAAGACAGCTAATAAATACTTTAAATAAATAAATATAAATAAATAAAGACTGCCCCCTGTGGCTCCTTGGGTGGCTCGGCATAAGAGCTGTCCCTGCCTTGAGAGCATGTCCCTTTATCTTGAGAGCATTTCTCTCTCCCTTGAGTCACCATGGTTTGTAACTAGGGATCCCATTCCTCCGGTGGGGGCAAGGGATCCTCCGCTTTCACCCTCTGCCCCCCGCCTCCACTTACCCGGCCAGTGAAGGAGGAAGGCACAGGAACGGGGGTCCCGGGTTTGCTCCCAGGACAGCACAATGACATCACTGACATCATCACACCTCCCCAAGAGCACTCCCATGCTTCCCAGCAGGCCGATTTGGGCCCTGTTTGAGGCCCAAATTGGCCCAGAAATGGCGTCATCCTGCAGCCATGAGGACTGCATGCAAATAAAGCCTGAAGAAGGGAAGGAGATAAGATCCAGGTTTCCCCTCCCCCCCCCCCACCGCTGGGAGGGCAAGGAGACCTGGCAACCCTGTTCATAACCATTGAGTGACAGGCCCATCCTCCATAAACCTATCTAATCCCCTTTTAAAGCTATCGGTGTCTGTAGCTATCACCAGGGCTTTTTTTCAGCTGGAACGCAGTGGAATGGAGTTCCGGAACCTCTTGAAAATGGTCACATGGCTGGTGGCCCCGCCCCCTGATCTCCAGACAGAGGGGAGTTGAGATTGCCCTCTGCGCCGCACAGAGGGCGATCTCAACTCCCCTCTGTCTGGAGATCAGGGGTCAGGGCCACCGGCCATGTGACCATTTTCTCCGAGGGCAACCCCCTGAGTTCCACCACCTCTTTCCCCAGAAAAAAAGCCCTGGCTATCAGTGTGTTCTCTGGCAGTGAATTCCACACGTTAATCACAAACAGCTATGAGGAGGGGCCTGTTTTGGCACTTTAAAAGCGCTGGGGGGCGACGACAAGATTCCCTGTTCTCTCTGTGCAATGGGGGCCCTTGCTGCATTTTAAACAGCTAAATTTGCCTTTAAAATAGCATCGGCGGCCACAGTGAGGGCCTGTTGCCAGTGTAACATCTAGTTTGGGCCCAAATGGGAATGCGGCTCTGGCTAGGCGGGTGGGGCCTTGTGTGACCCATTTCTAATAAAGATTGAAGCAGGAAAAAACATCTACAGAGAAAAGATGCTCTTTGTTCTTCAATCTGACTTGCTCAGCATTTTATCACAAGTCATCAGGAAGTGTATGTGGAAATACTTTCCGTCCTTCATTGTTTGCACACAGGCACTTGCGCTGCAGGGGAAGAGGCTTCTGCGTCTTCCTGGGTAAACGGGTGGCTTGGCAGAAGACAGCATAATATGGCTGCTATCTGGACAAAGGGTCGGGATCAGGGCTGGTATCCAGCCAAGGTGCTGGGTGTGGAGTGTATTTTTCTACCCAAGTCAAGCCCTTTGTGCCTGGTCAGCTTTTCTGTTGGAGCTGCCGGCCAGGGGCAGCCAGCAGTAAGAATGTCTCCATTCATTTCTGAAGCACAGAAATCAGTGCAAACTTCCATATGAAAGCATTAAGCCAATGCATGGTCTGCTTCCAGGCAGGGACTCCTCCACATGCCCCCCCCCCGCCAGGGCTTTTTTTCAGCTGGGACGCAGTGGAACGGAGTTCTGGCACCTGTTGAAAATGGTCACATGGCTGGTGGCCCCGCCCCCTGTTCTCCAGACAGAGGGGAGTTTAGATCACTCTCCACGCCGCTCAGCGGAGGGCAATCTAAACTCCCCTCTGTCTGGAGATCAGGAGCTGGGGCCACCGGGCATGTGACCATTTTCCCCGAGGGTAATTTAAACTTTTAAAAACTCCCCCCTTGTTCCAGCTGACCCGAAGTGACGTCATTGTGCAGTCCTGAGTTCCACCACCTCTTTTCCCAGAAAAAAAAGCCCTGCCTCCCACCATGCCAGAAATCTCATTCTGTCCCCCTTTCCATACCAAGCGAAGACATAACGCTGCACTGTGGCTCAGCTGGAAAATGGAGACAAAAGGCCTTTTGAAGTGTTAAAAGGGAGGATCATGTGAGGCAACTAGCTGCCCCGTGCCTGTTTGAAAACAGAGCTTAGCTCCATAAACCACTCCCTGTGCTGTGGTGGCTACATCCAAGTGGATGCTTCACCTGCAGCTACCTGGTAGGTCCCTTTAAGCCAAGTAAAAAGTATTGATTAAAATTTGATAGAGTTGGGAGTGGACGATGCCAGACCTGCCTTCTAGGCTGCCACTTGGCTATCTGTGAATTAGGTCCTTGTGAGAGCACATTAGGGAAAGACCACTGTTCAGTGGCAGAGACCTTGCTTTGCACGCGGAAGGGTCCACATTCAGGCCTTGGCCGCTCCAGTTAAAGGATCTCCCATAGCAGCCACTGTTTAGGAAACATGGTTCTCTGCTGGAGAATCCATCTAGAGCAACTTTGTACAAGTTCCCATCATCCCTCCATAATTTGGGCTTTTCTGCTATCACCGTGAGGGTTGGACAGTACCTTGGAGAGCTGCCTCTGAAAGATAGCCTTCCTTCCAAGGCCACATGCTATCAATTGGATGGGATTGTCAAGATTTACTGCAGTAATCATAGCATGGAATGGTTAAGCCCTTAAATGTTTGTAGTATTCTGGAGAAGGACATCTGGACTGGAGAGTGGCTCTCTCAGACTTTGATTCCTTCCACACACAGGATGGGCACCCAGTTTATATCTCAGATTAACAGATCAAAGGAAAACCAGGCTGTCTTCATCGTGCTTCTTGTGCATAATATTTCAGGAATATTTGGTTAGCCATTACTGAGTGCTGGATTAAACATTTTTTTGATCTAGCCAAACAAAACAATTATGGCCATTTCCACATGGAGATAGATTTCTCTGCCTTTGCTTTGAAACTACGCAGAAAAAGGCAGGGGAAGTTCCTCCAATCTAATCAGTCAAGCAAATCGGGTGGAAAACCGCACACGGAGGGGAAAAAACCAAATCTATGGAATGAAAATAATCAGTGCACCACCCGCCCACTGAAGACTAGCTTGCTGGAACATGAATTAGGAGTAAGATCTTGGAAGCCCCCATGGTGGAGCATTTTATTGGCTGTCAGCATAGGGAAGATTATTTCAGATGTATGGTTTTATATTCAGGAAGTAAAGTTCCACAATGGGTACTGCAGAGAACTTTGTTACGAAAGGAGGCTTTTTGGATACATACTTTGGATACCTTAAAGCCTAGGGGTCTTAATAATGAACTTAGTCTATTTTGCTTTTTGCAACTGGAGTGATTCTCTTGTACAGAGTATATTTTTCTTTGGCATATTAGTGAATCTTAGATATATTTATACTACTATACTATGTCACTTTAAACACTTTGGCAGTGTGTGCAACTGTTACAGCTTTAATGATCAATTAACGGGTGGTGTTGTACACAACCGCAATTGACAATATATTGTCTCTCCGTGTTGTATAAGATTGTACCATTTAATTGGTAAGTTTTATCTGTTTGTATGAATATGATTCTATTGTAAGAGACTTTTTAAACATAATATTTATTATAACTATTTATTACAAACATATATTATGATAGCATATTCTTGGTGGATCCTTTAACTGCTTCTGAGGAAGTCACTGGACGAAACATCAGGTTTCTTTCGCCATCCCTGCATGTTGGGCGGACGGGCAACGGCTCTTTGACATCCCGACTTGAATGGTACCACCTATAAAGACAAAAACAAGAGAACAACATTAATCAGCTTACCATTTACTGTGGGGACTTACCTTTTTAGATGTCCACCCTGCTTCTGATTCTTCTTCTGCACCTGTTGGACCATAAAGATTACGTAGTTGATTTGCAAGCAATAAATGTTATATAGAATATTGGCGGCTTACACTGTATTGATGTTGCATATGCCTTTATACTAGATGTTTATTTGTCAGTGGAATGTCCTTTACTCACATGTCTGTTATGTTTATGATTGTTCTTTGATATTATACAAAGCACTTTGTTACTTTATTACATCTATTGTGAGTTAACTGCACATTGATTATTTTCATTGCGTTGATTATTTTCATTGCATAGATGTGTTTTTTTCCTCCATGTGTGGTTTTCCATCCAATTAGCTTTGAAACTGGCTTTTTCTTTTAAAGAATGCACACAACTTTGTGCTCTTTCCCTGTACTTCATATGTGTCTTCCTAAATCTGCTCTGCTCCAATATTTCTGGGAAGAGTACAGCCCAAACATGTCATCATGCTGTCTAGACAGAAAGGTGCACATTATCAAAGGTCCTGCTCACCTCAGAGCCATTTTCCTACCATTGGTTGTTCATGGCCTCCAGTCTCCCTAATGCATCACCACAGGGTCTTGCTTGGGGCTTTTAAAACAAACTGGTAATTGCTCTAGTGTTACAACACTAGAACAGAGATCCCCAGCACGGTGCCTGAGGGCACAACTATGCCTACCAACATCTTTTCTGGTGCCCGCCACATGTTTTGGGGCTTTTACAAAGCATGGCTTCTGATTGGCCATTGAAATATTGATTGGCTGTTCAGGTTTTTTAAAACATTGTTTTGGCAGAACCTGCTTCCACAGCGCAAGGATCTTCACTGTGTGACTGAAGGTAAGCTGTGGCAGCCATTTTGAGGCTGGCTCCATCTCCTGCAGCAGCTTTTTTGTGGCAGCCATATTGTTGCTGGGACCACCACCCTGTGCCAGAATTACAAATGTGCTGTAAGGCTCAAAGAGGATGGGGACCCCTGCACTAGAGTAATTACCATTTTTTATAAGCCCTCAAAATGTCCTCTGGTGACATGGCTGGGGAAACGATCAGATGCAAGGGATGATGGGAAAGTGTGCAGAAAGCGCCAGGCTTGAAGCTCTGTTGCCCAGGGCATGCATGATAAATTGTCTTTCACGGCTATGCCCCTGAGAACCCTCTTGTGCACATGCATTCTCTGTGGTGGCCCCCAACTTACGGAACAGCCTCCCACTCTCGTGGCTAACTATGCAAAATCAAATTATTCAGGAGGGCTTTCTCACACAGATAACGGGGCTGTGTTGTAAGGAAATAGTTAAAGAGATGGTTAGAGGGATAGGGACTGTAGACTATACTATTGTGCGCTCTCTGTTACTGTAGTTTATTATGTCATGTTCAAATTCCTTATGTATTGTTTCAACTCCAAATCAGATTTCAGCTTGATTTCAAATTGTTCTGCAACCCGTACCTTATTGTATTGTTTATTGATGTCTCAGCTGTTGATTGTGTTGAATTACGCTGTGTGTTCTGCCTTGATTCTCCGTGAGAAAGGCACACTATAAACAACATAAATAATAAATAAGGATTCCTTGTTAATTTTTTAGACCCACTTAATGTACTTGGATTTCTCTGTTTGCAAATGGTTCTTTTGCCCTGGCCAATGATAAAATCCTAACATTTCTGGCCAGATGGGCTTTGCATGGTATCTGAAATTACTGTCAACAAATGTATATGAGTCACTTTATCTGCAAAACACATTAGATCTCAGTTTGTACCATGATGGACGAAAAAAGTTCATGCAAACAACGTGGCCGGATGGGGGCCAACTCATCGGCCAACTGGAGTTGTTTTCAGCTCCTTTTTGCTCCAGTTGTGTCTTTAGCAATAATCATATTGCCTAACCACTTCCTGATGTGAGATTCAGTTCCTTTTTCCCAATAAAGACAAATGTCTAAATTTCTGGCATGTGAGATAAAATTGAAGTGCTGAGCAGAGTTAGGTTTGCCAACTCTGGGTTAGAAAATTCCTGAATATTTGGGAGTGGAACCTGGGGAGGGTACGATTTGGGAAGGGGAGGGATGTCAGCAGGGTATAATGTCATAGATTCTACCCTTCAAAGCAGCTATTTTCTGCAAGGAGGCGTTTCTCTGTCATCTGGAGATCCAGTGTGATTCCAGGAGATCACCAGGCCCCGCCTGGAAGTTGGCAACATTACTGCTTGATAGGTAGTGTGATGCAGAGATTAGAAACTCAGGCTAGGATCAGGAAGACGTGTGAGCAAAGCCCAGCTCAAATACCAAGTTCACTGGTTGACCCTGGACCAGCCTCTCCCTCCCACCCAAACACATTTGACATGATTGTCGTTATAATCAAGTGGAGGAAACGGGAATCGTTCGTGGAGTGGAGGAAATGGGAATCGTCTTCCTACTTGAGCTCTTTTGGAGGAAGGATGGTATACAAATGCAACAGATAGCTCTCTGAGAGGCTAACACATATGCAAAGGGCATAGAGTTACCAGATCAAAGTTAGGAAATTCATGGAGATTTGGAGGGTGGACCCTGCAGAGGGCAGGGTTTGGGGAGAGGAGAGAGCTCAAGAAAGGCCATTTTCTTCAGGGGTACTGATCTCTATGGCCTGGAGATCAGTGTAATTACGGGAGATCTCCAGCTATCACCTGGAGGCTAAAAAACCAAGGCAAGGGCACACCGGTAGGAAACACCAAAACCAAACAAAACAAATATCGGTGTAAAGGAACTACAAGGTTCCACACCTCACTTATAGAAAATATCTATTTTTTCTTTTTCTTTTAAAGTGCTCTAAATGTGCATACAATAATGACCAATAGATAACAATAAATAACAGACAATAAATTTCATAGGTAAAACGTACAAACGTATGACTGAGTCCAACTTGTAGAATTTAGTAGTCCTTGGTCCTATAAGGAATAGATATATACTGCACAACCATCAAAGTTGTCAAACGCTGTCTTCCACCTCCACAATGTAGCACAATGGCTGCAATATAGGGGTTACTTCCACCCCCATCCAAAGTGCAGCGTGCTGAGAGGTAGCTTCAGCTACGGGTTTTAGCTATCAAGTTTCCAATACCCGTTTCGAATATTTTTAACTTCCTCAGGCTTCAATATTAAACCACAATCTCCTTCTCTCTCATGGCTCACAGCAGAACCACAAGTGACAAAAGGCACAGATTGGACACTTGTCAGCTTCCTTCAAGTTCTGATGGGAAATGTAGGCGTCCTTGTTTTGCAACTTGGCCCTCTGACTGCTGTCCAATGGACTTTTCAACTGTCACTTGTCCAACATTCCGCCAAGCTGCCTACATTTCCCGCCAAAACTTGAGGGAAGCTGACAAGTGTCCAATCTGTGCCTTTTGTCACTTGTGGTTCTGCTCTCAGTCAAATAATGCAGTCGGAACAATGCCACATGTAGTTCCTTTACACCGGTATTTGTTTGGTTTGGTTTTGGTATCACCTGGAGGCTGGCAGGGGTAGTTTTAACCAATGGGCAAAGCCTCCAGAGCTATCTCCACCCTATAGCCTGGCCTGAAACCAGACTGAAAAGGGTCTAGAGCAGATGAGTCAGCCAGGAGAACCTGGAGTTGTTCTGCAACTGCTCTATCATCTTGCCCAAAAAAGCCAAATTAGAGACTAGATGATAACTAGCCACATTATTCTCTAGCAATATTTTAAAAGTAATGGATGGATGACCGTCTGTTTTAGCGATCAAGAAAAGGCACCCTGAGTCAAGGGCTGATTTATGATGGACATGAGGGACTTGTTGATATGATACTTATATGAATGCAGTAATCAAGGTGGACAATGATCCAGAGTTCAGGTGAGTAACTATCGCCCCCTGGCCCCCACACCACCCAGTTTTATCTTGGGGAGACCTGGCAACTCTGCTTCTCTTTCGCCTGGACTCTGTGGTACCCTATAGAATACAGTCTAGGGTCCAATCTAGTCCAGTCTAGTCTAGTATGGTATACCATAGCGTCTGCTCTATGAAGCTGCCATTTCCTCCAGCGGAGCTGATCTCTGTGGTCTGGACTGGAGATCAGTTGTAATTGTGAGAGCGCTCTAACCCCTTCTTTGAATTTGTTAACCCTAAACTACTTGGTTTGGACCCAGCTGGTGGCAAAATGGGCCCTGGAGGGGATGCCAGTCTCCTCTAACACCACGAATGGCTGTGAACCTCTGTGGTGCACTAGTGCCCTTCACGTTGTGCCACCTCAAGCAGCCACTTGGGTGGCATGGCTGGAAAACACCCTGCAGTTGAGCCCTTCTTTTTCCACACACAGGTATAGGAAACTTCTCTAACTTTCAAACAGAGCACTACTGATAGTGCAGGCAGGGGCTGTCAGTGTTGTCTGAACTGCTGACTCGTTTCTTACTCGCGCATTTGGTTTCTCCATTGCTGACTGTGTCCAGATAAGGGAGCCCCTGTTTAGCTTAGCATTGCTGTGTAAAAGGTAGAATGGAGATGCAGATATTCTGGATCTAGGTTGGAGAAACATTTGCCGTTTGCCATGCAGGTGCTAAGTAAGCACCAAAAAGGAAGCTGTGATCCAGACACAAATTCCATGAATTCTTGGCAGGGGAAAGAAAGGGAGATGCTGTTAAAATGTATCAAGAATGCTGATGCTGAATATCTCTCTTACATTTTTTTCCTGCTGCCTGGATGCTTTTATTTTTCGTTTTTACTCTGCTCTTGATGCTCTTTAGCTGCATCTAGATGGCTGTTTAGCTCTGCTTTGGCCTCCAGCCTGAAAACGTTTCACAAGTACTGCTTTTATGTGCGCAGGTTCTTATTGCCCAGATATCTGAATGTGCGTAGTTCAGCCATGACCCTGCTCTCCCAGTGTATGTGGTCTGGTTGTCTGGAAAAGAGGTCTAAGGAACGGAGCGTGAGATGGCCACGAGTGTCACGGTCTGAGTGGGAATGTAGTGCTGTGGAAAGTAAGATACCTGGCAAACGGTTCTGGAATATTCGGATCGTAGTTAATTAGTATCATCTGAGCAGTTTCAAACTGTTATTATTATTATTTTGCCTCTCTCCTGACTTTTCCCAGTTTCTGTCCCGATTTTTATTAAAACAATGGCTTCCAAAGGAGCTGACAGGAATCAAAATCTAATAGAAATGATGATTGCACAGTGTTTTTCTGGAAGGGAATTTGCAGCTGAACTGTATTCAGGCACAGTGGAAAGGTGCATGGCTGTTTCCTGTCACCCTTCCCCTGGCCCCATAAATGGCATCTGGAGAAACTGGGGGGAGCACTGGATTCAGGCCCAATCCAAGGACCCCGACTGCTTCCTGGCTTCTGTCTGATGGCCTAATCATTGGTGGAAATTGGGAGGATCCAGGCATGCAAGAGGGAAACCTGGCTTCTTCCTGTCCCCCCCTTGACTCTCAACAGCATACAGACACTGCTACTGCACTTATATCTCTCTGATTCCCTTTTAGGAGATGAAGCACACTGATATTTTAGGTAGCATTTTTCCTGGGATACTTTGGCTTGGAGAGATAGGGGTAAGGGTCTTATCTCGCTGCATGCAGTTGCAGGACATGGTGTCCTCTGATAACATTGGCTCTAGAATGCATGCCAGTGAACACATGGAGGAAAAACAGGGTTTCTCACCTGTAACTGTTGATCGTCGAGTCTCTTCTGTGCAGACACACATTGGGACTGCGCAGGCGCAGGCCAGCCGCGGAGAAGATTCTTTTAGCTTCTAGAAATGTGACGGGGACGTTCGGGCCCACCGCGCATGCGCGCCGGTGTTCCCGCCAATTTCGAAGTACAAGTACCCGAACGTCCCCGGCATTCCCTCAGTTCACCTGAGCCGCCTGAGAAACAATGGAGAAACCAAGCACTCACAGCGGGGCAGGCGGGAGGGAATGTGTGTCTGCACAGAAGAGACTCGACGATCAACAGTTACAGGTGAGAAACCCTGTTTATCGTCGTCGTCCTTCTGTGCAGCCCCACATTGGGAGAATAGCTAGCATCTCACCAATGGGGGCGGGTGTGAGTGTCTATGAGAACAGAGAGTGCAGAACAGCCGTGCCAACAGCGGATTCACGGCGTGCATTCACGTCTATGGAATAATGTTTAATGAAAGTGTCAGCGGTAGACCACGTTGCAGCTTGGCAGACGTCTTGGAGTGGCACTCCCCGCAGGAAGGCAGCAGAGGCAGCTTGTGCTCGAGTAGAATGAGCAGTAATCGACAACGGGCACCCAACTCCAGCTTGCTGATAACAAAGTTTAATTGCAGACACAATCCAGCGAGAAATGGACTGGGCAGAAGCTGGCGAGCCCTTGCGAGGGCCAGAGTAACATAAAAACAAGGCAGGAGACTTCCTGAAACACTTGGTGCGATGTAAATAAAACAATAAAGCACGTTTCACATCCAATGTGTGTAGAGTACGTTCCTCTGGGGAAGAGGGTGTAGGAAAAAAGGAAGGAAGGACCACCTTTTGACGCAGGTGAAATTTTGAAACCACCTTGGGCAGGAACTGCATACTAGTGTGGAGCATGACCGTACCGGGGAAAAATTGCAGGAAGGGGGGGTCACACCTCAGAGCAGACAACTCCCCAACCCGCCTGGAGGAAGTGACTGCAACCAAAAAGGCCACCTTCTGTGTGAGCAGAGGCAAGGGACAGGTAGACAGGGGCTCAAAAGGGGAGAGCATCAGACGGGAGAGCACCAGGGTCAGGCTCCACTGAGGAATAGGATGGGCCCTAGGAGGAAAGGACTTTAGTAGGCCCTTCAGGAACTGTTTGGACAGCCAATGTGCAAACACAGTCCTCCCATCAATCTGCTCATGGAAGGCAGAGATAGCAGCCATGTGCACCTTAACACTGGAGAACGCCAGGCCCTGGGAGCACAGGTCCAGGAGGTACTCCAGAATGACAGGCAGCGGGCAAGTGAAAGGGGAAACCCCTTTGGGGGCTAACCACCTAGAGAAACGTGACCACTTCCTCTGGTAGGACAACCTGGTAGACGGTTTTCGGGCATTCAGAATCACATTAAGCACCCTAGTAGAGAGGCCTAGTCTGGGGCGCAGAGGAGCCAGGCAGTCAGATTTAGCACTGCCACATCGTGATGCCACACTCCGTCCCTGAGTAGCAGGTCTGGGGCGTGTGGCAGCGGGAGACACCGCCCCTGTGACAGGGAAAGTAAAAGGGGGAACCAATCCTGGCGAGGCCACCGAGGGGCAATCAGGATACAATGGGTTCGGAAGGCCCTGATCCTGGAGAGGACCTTGTGAAGGAGCGGGAAGGGCGGGAAGGCGTAAAAGAGCCCTGGAGACCAGGGTATCTGGAAGGCATCCCCCAGTGAACGATGGCCAATCCCGGCCCGGGAGCAAAACAGCGGGGCTTGTCTGTTGTGGGCTGTGGCAAAGAGGTCGACCAAAGGCGTGCCCCATGTGCGGAAAACCTTGTGGAGATAAACCGTGTTGAGGGACCACTCGTGCTGGGGCAAAAACACCCTGCTCAGCGTGTCTGCTGCTGTGTTGTTCTCCCCCGCAATATGAATGGCCCTGGGCAGGACGTTGTTGGCAATGGCCCAAGTCCAGAGTGTAGTCGCCTCCTTGCAGAGCTTGAGCGAGACCGTTCCTCCCTGCTTGTTGAGATAGTAACAGGCCGTGGTATTGTCCAATAGGACCTGCACCCGCTTGTTCCGAATGACATCTGCAAAAGAAGCAAGGGAGTAACGGATCGCTCTAAGCTCTAACAGGTTAATGTGCATGCTCATTTCAAGGGAGGACCAAACACCTTGAGCAGACAGGTGTCCACAACGCCCTCCCCAGCCTAGATTGGAAGCGTCCGTGAAGACGGTGACCTCCGGCAGGAAGGGACCAAAAGGACAACCCCTGGACAAATTCTCAGGGTCAGTCCACCACACCAATGTCCGCTGTACCACCCTCGGGACGGAAAACCCACGGTGTTGACTCATAGTGAGGGGGTTGAAAACCCGAACAAACCAATTTTGTAGAGGCCTCATGCGCAGGCGTGCAAAACACACCACCCCTGTGGAGGAGGCCATAAGGCCTAACAACGTTTGAATCAGGAGGGCAGTTTGGAACCGGTTATGCACGAAGTGGCGGGCCAGGGAGGACAGCCTGCTCAAGCGGTCCGGGGGTAGATAAGCCCGGCCCAGCAGAGAGTCAAAGTGGACCCCAATGAATCTAATGCTCGTACCAGGGGACAGGACCGACTTCCCCAAATTGACCACTAGCCCCAGACCGTCTAGGACGGACAAGGTGAGGGCGATAGAGGCCCGGAGGGAGTCAGAGGAGGGACCCACCAGGAGCCAATCATCCAAATAGGGATAAACAAAACAGCCACTAGACCGTAGATGTGCCACCACGGTGGCCATACATTTAGTGAACACCCTGGGCGCCGAGGCCAGGCCAAAGGGCAAGGCCGTGTACTCATAGACAGCGCCTCCACAGGTAAAACGGAGATATTTCCTGTGGCCCTCAAAGATGGAAATGTGGAAGTAGGCGTCTTTGAGATCCAAAATGGCCATCCAGACGCCTGACTCGAAGAGTTCCAACACCCGGGACAGGGTAAGCATCCTAAACTTCTCCACCTTCAAGTAGGTATTAAGGGCCCGAAGGTCCAAAATGGGACGAGACCCCCCATCTTTCTTATCCACAAGAAAGTATCTTGAGTAAAACCCCCAAGGGGAAGTAGAGACATTGACCACCCGGACAGCACCTTTGGCAACCAACTCCAAAACATTATTCTGTAACACAACATTACAACAAGAAGCACAACGGGGTGGGTGTGAAAGAGGGGGTGCAGTGGTAAACGACAACTTATAACCACGGGCCACAACAGAGAGGACCCAGGTATCCGTAGTAATGAGTCGCCAACGGGGCAAGAAAGGCCGTAGCCTGTCCAAGAACAGGAGATTAACAGCGTCCTTGGAGACCAACTGGGAAGCGTCCTGGTCTAGTCAGAAGACCGTGGGCTTCTGCGCTGAAGTCGAGGGCTTGGGCGAAGGAGGCTGCTGTCGTCCCTTGGACCGGCCGGAGCGTCTCGAAGAGTGGCGCTGCTGGCCAGAGTAGGAACGGTGGCCATAGGATTGACCGGAGGGGAACCGTCCTTGGCGCTGGTGGAACTGCTGGTAGGGGGACTGATAGGACCGGAACCTGCCGTACCGATATCTCGGACCCGTCTGCGGAACCGAAGGCGCAACCCCGAGCGACTTGGCCGTCTGCTGGTTCTTCTTCATAAGAGAAAGGGACTCATCCGTTTTCTCTGAGAAGAGCTGAGGACCTTCAAACGGAAAATCCTCGACCTTGGCCTTCTTCTCGGGGGGCAGGGCAGTAGATCGAAGCCAGGCGTGCCGACGCAAGAGCACTGAGGATGCCATCGCACGCGCCGCGGAGTCGGCAGCGTCCTTGCCAGCCGTCATCTGTTGCTTCGACAAACGGAAAGCCTCAGCCTGGAGAGCCTTGACCAAGTGACGGCGATCGTCGGGGAGGTCAGAGAGGTAGGACGACAGACGCTTCCACAAGAAAAGATTGTAAGAGCCCATTATTACTTGGAAATGGGCGATCCGGAACCCCAGGGAAGCCGAAGAATACACCTTCCGACCAATTCCATCCAGCTTTCTCCCCTCCCGATCCGATGGAGCCGAAGAGGAGCCCCGTCGGAACCGAGCCTGACCCTCCTCGGCCACGATGGAAGAGGGCTTCGGATGGGCAAAGAGGTAAGGGCAATCTTCCTGTTTGAGGCGATAATATTTCTCAACCTTCTTGGCCGTAGGCGGTACAGAAGCAGGGGTCTGCCAGAGTGCCAGGGCATTGTCGACGAGATCCTCGACAGGAGGAAACGCCACCGAGGCAGGAGAGCCCGAATACAACGGCTCCAACAGCTTACTCTTGGGTTTGGAGGTCGTGGAGGCGACGTCGAGCTCCAGTGCTGCGGCCATTCGGACCATCTGCTCTGCAAACACCCTGTAATCGTCATTAGGGGACGATGAGCGGAGCTCCCCCACAGCATCATCAGGGGAAGGGTCAGAGGCCGCGTCCGACGAGTACTCAGACGGAGACGCCAAGCCCTCATCATCCTCGGAGTCGGAGAAAGCTGCTGGGGTCTGCGTCGGAACCGACGGGCGGTCAGCCGGAACCGAGGTAGAAGGCTGGGGTGCCGAAAGATGGCGACGCGGCTGAGTGGCAGGCGGAGCTGGAGGCAGAGTGGAGGGCGCCGGAACCGTGGCCAGGGGCACCGAAGGACCAGGCAGAAAGGGAGCGGACTGCTGAATCCAAGCCACAAAATCCTGCCAGGAGGCCACGTTCCCTAGGCCCGGGACAGGCTGCCAAGGAGGCAGAGCAGCAGGCAACGGAACGGACCGGTGAAACGGCGCTGGAACCGAGAAGACTGGCTGCGATGGAATGGAGACCTCCGCCGGAACCGGAGCACACGGCAGAGAGCGCTCAAACTCCTGGAACGCGTCCGAAAATCCACGGATCGACTCACAGTCGTCGGGAATCACCGGAGGAGGTGTGTGAGGAGGCGACGGGGTATGGAGGAGACTCCGGACGTCCTCAGGAGGAGGGGCCGGTCCAGGAGAGGAACCAGCCAACGAGGCCGGTGCCGGCGACAGAGCACGGCGCTTGGCCTTTGACTTGGCCTTTGCCTTCTTCGGCGGGGGCTCCGAAGAAGCCTCGGTGGCCACAGGTTTCGAAGAAGGCTTCGAAGAAGCACGTTTCTTCGCCTTTCGACTGGACGGAGCACTCACGGAACCGGAGGCGATCGAACCGTCCGGAGCGGACGCCTCCGTCGGAGCCGAGACGAGCGGTTCCGACGAGTGATGAGGAGCCGGCGAGGGGGCGACAGAGCTGGGCTTGCTCCCGGACGACCCAGAGGCTTTGGGCGGTAGAAGGTTGGCGTCCCAAAGAAAGGCCCGGAGCCTGGCCTTGCGGTCGTTCCGCGCTTTCGGAGTGAAGGCCATGCAAAACTTACAGCGCTCCACGACGTGCCCCTCGCCCAAACAGATGAGGCAGAGGTCATGACCATCAGAGTGGGTCATTTTAGTGCCACACTGTTGGCATTTTTTAAATAAAGCGGAATGGGACATAGTGGAGGCGTTTCCCAGTCAGAAGGAAACGGCAACTCACAGCTAGAAGAAAGTCGGAAGACACAAGCGACAGCTGAAGAACCTTTTCGAACGGCGGCGAAAAAGGAACTGAGGGAATGCCGGGGACGTTCGGGTACTTGTACTTCGAAATTGGCGGGAACACCGGCGCGCATGCGCGGTGGGCCCGAACGTCCCCGTCACATTTCTAGAAGCTAAAAGAATCTTCTCCGCGGCTGGCCTGCGCCTGCGCAGTCCCAATGTGGGGCTGCACAGAAGGACGACGACGATCTGAAGTTTCCTTTGGTTGAATTAATTAGTTAGCATGTTTACCAGCCACTTCTCTCCCAAAGCAGCTTACAACAAATAACAATACAATTTGAAAATACAAACAATGGCAATAAGAACAAATGACATTGGGGCACTCCATAATCTGACAGTCCAGTTGTCCAAGGCCACAGGGCACGAGCCACAGGCTAAGAGCCAAGATCCAAGAGCCCTTTGGTTCATGTCCAAGGGCTTGTGCCCCTGGCCAAGGTACATATTTGAGAAAGGTAGCAAAGAGTCCAGTAGCACCTTTAAGACTAACCAACTTTATTGTAGCATAAGCTTTTGAGAGCCACAGCTCTCTTCATCAGATGCATGCTACAATAAAGTTGGTTAGTCTTAAAGGTGCTACTGGACTCTTTGCTATTTTGCTACTGCAGACTAACATAGCTAACTCCTCTGGATCTATGACCATTTGAGGAAAGAAGAGCCACAGTGAAGTTCCTTCTCCCACATTTAGGGTCCATTCCCCTTTATGTGTAAACCTGAACAGATCTGGCCAAGAGGGGGGGTTGAATATCAGACCTTAAATGTGTTCTGGCATTGAACCACAACCTGCGATTAAATCAAGAGCTGATAATCTCCTGATTAATTCAAAACTCACGGTCTGAAAGACTGCAGTAACTGGTATCTTCTCTAAAGATGGCCACCTGTTCAACCCCTTACAGTATTTTAAACTGAGTGATTTTTAAGGGCAGAAGACTACATTATGCTTAATGCTGAGGTTTTTCAATGAGCAATTGGTCAGACAAGAGCAAAACCCCTGTGCTTTGCAGTGCTGCTCTACCAGGGCAACCACTCCCAATACAACCCTGCTTCAGAAACCTTGTCAAAGCCTCCATTGTCATGATGATACAAATGTGTTTGTGTGTTTGATGCAGTCACCAGTGGCACATCTTTGGTAATGCAGCCCAAGTGAGTGGGTTGGACTCATTTCAGTGCTCTAAATCCACACATGCTAATTTATATGCATCCATGCACACTCATGTATATACGTGTTTGGGTGTTGAAGAATTTATGTAAGGGAGAATAGACTGCAAGGATGCATTGCCCCATCACCCAAAAAGCTCCTTGTTGGGATTTGTCCTTGGAAGATGTGTCTGTCAGAAACAGAGCCAAAATACACAAGATGCCCGACATGCGTTCTTCACATGTCGGGTCCCACAAGGTTCCATGGGTAGTGTAGTCTTGCAAAGAACAGCTGCTACATACGATTCTCCACTGGGGAAAGAGCGATAGGCGGGATTCTCTGTCTCTTGCAAAAAACCTCCACTTGGATTTTCCTCCGGGAGTTCGAGGGCAGGGTGCTGGTGAACATAACAGGAGGCAGGAAATCCAAGGTGGCTTTTTGCAAGAGAGAGAGGGAGAGGGAGAATCACCCCCCAATGCTCTTCTCCTCAGTGGAGAATTCCATAGCGGAATGTCTCGTGTAGTTTCCCTCTCAGTTTTGTAGTTTGAATATGCATCATTAGGACTTGGAATTAGGCAGAGCTTTTGAAAGTGAAGCAGCTTGGGGTTCATATACACTCTGTGATCTGTTGTCCTGCTAAAGGTGTGTCCGTTTGCTTTCAATATGCTCTGTTCATACATGTGTTTTAAAAAATCACAATAACACTCACTCATCCAAAGGAACAGATTTGAAAGTTGTGTATGGAGTAGAAGAAATTGATAGAGCTCCCCCACTCACAATAATAGCGTCAGGATTCTGGCCACTAGCTTAGATGGTTTTAAACGTGGATTGGACAAGTCAATGGAAAATGATAGGTGGCTATAAGCTATGGCTAAATACAGCCTCCCTTTTCAGAGGCAGTATACCTCTGGATGCCTGTTGCTGGACAGCAACCAGAAGGGGAGGCTTGCTTGTGGGCATTCTTGGGGCATTTAGTTGGCCACAGTTGAAAATGAGATACTGAGACTAGCTGGACTTTTGGTTCGATCCAGCTGGACTGTTCTTAGGTCATGCTACCTCTGGACCTTCCCATCACTGGGGGAAACAAAGAGCACATAAATAAAGTGATAAAAAATAAAATATTAAAAATGGTAGTTTTATGTCATCCACCATCTTGTATTCAATCTCCCACTTAAGAATCTATGCAATATTCACCAATGGCTTTGGGTCTCTGAACTCTCCCATTTGTGACACTCCCTCCCTCTCGCATACAGCAGACCCGTGAGAATTGTAGATACTGGCCGTCGTCACACGGGCTTTTATTTAGCGCTAAAATGGCGCTATTTCCCGGCAAACACCCACCTTATTCCAACACTGTAGCGATTTTCTCTCTTCTGCTTTGTGCTTGATAGTCGCGCTATTTTGTGCCTCAGTGTGAATGCCTCACATCGATGTATTTCGCCTCGCAATGTCCTATGCCCTCCCTTCAATCCCAGAATCCATTTCTTCCTGCGACTCCCCCTTTTTTAATTTTATTGTGTCCTTACAACGCCATAACGACATAACACAATGCAAACTTTCTGCTGAAGTAAAAATGACTCAATCGCCATGGCAGAGTCTTCAGCGATGGGGATCATGTCAGACAGAGAGTTTTCTGCGGGCAAAGGGCTATTTATATAATTTCAAAGTTGGAAAAACAAAAAGGTCGTAATGTTTTGCTCTAACGGAATGTTTATATGCTGTTATTCCGTTATAGCGGAATTAAACGCCAGAATAATAAAAAAGGGGGGGAGGAGCTGCTTCTGCGCGATTAGAGAGAACAGAACAGAGTGCCTTCGGTGTGGAGAGCTGGTGGCGCGAAGAGCCGTTAGGTGACCCAAAGAAACGTTACTGTGCCGATAACAGGTAGAACGCTATATGCTGTAAATTTAACGGAAGAGATGCCCTTGTGACGACGGCCACTGTGTGATGGCTGTCCTTGGTGATCACACCAGTGGATTACCCAAATTAGGAAGAAGGAAGATTTCGGTTATGATGGTTATGTTGGTTGGTATGTTGGTTAATGGGACATACAAGCTGGAGGCAGCTATCCAGAGTGAGATAAGGGTAAAGATGACAATATTGGCTTCCAAGTTTCTCTGTCTCTCTCTCTCTCTGTGTCATGTCTACTTAATTTCTAGTCCAACTTCCTTGATGAGACTCCAGGCGAATGACAGAATCAGACATTAATGCAATAAAGGCCAATATATCCATTAAACAATACAAAAGGGTAAAGAACTATTTTTTAAAAGGACATTAAGACTACATTCCTATTTTTAAAAAAGTGCTCTCTTGAACAATTGTTATACTGCCAGCCCTTATACTACCATCCTATTCATTCTCTTAATAAAAATATCAACCACCCCAAACAATTCAATTTTGCACATTTTAGAGAAAGCAAAAAGCCAGCAGTAGCCCTCCCGACCTCGTCAGGCAGCCCATTCCGCCCAGCAGAAGCCGCCACAAAGACCGCTCGAGTGCATCGACCTGTTGACCATACCCATTTACAGGGTGTCCTGTCCTGATAAAATCTTGAACATTTCTGGAATCTGGTGTTCCACCATTAAGCTCCATTTTGTGGCTAATTCTGTGCACTTTATCCCAGCTCAGCTAAGAGCAGAAGGGGCATCCTTTGCAGGGAAGCTCCCTTCTGACTCATTATCTCCTTCAAACACACACTTTCTATCTTACCTATTCCAGCAAGTTCATTATCACCTCCGCCCTTCCATGGCACTGGAGCATGGCCTTCTGCTCTGGGTAAGATGCCACTCATTTGCTCGCCTGAGCTTGAGCCTGAATCCCACCACATATGCCATTCCATTGTCTTGGAGTTTTGAAGGCAAATTCTGCCTTTGATCATTTATGTATTTATTATTTAACACGATCGTCACCCAGCTTCTCAAAATAATAATAATAATAAAATGATCCTGATCCCCTCGCCATCACCTGCTTGTACCCACTTCCAGCTGCAGCTTTTACCCCTCCTTGTATTTTTATCTTGTCTACTCTTCCAGTTTTCCCTCACCCTCATACACCAAGGTCTCCTGTCCCAGTGTTAGTTCCTATTTGTGGCTGAATGTACGAGAAAGGCGTCTTCTGGCTCCTGGGCTCCCTCCCAGCAACTGGCCCCCTACGTTCTGTCTCTTGGTCACACTCCAGTATGAAACAAATATAATGTTGAGAATTCCTTTACATGCATGCATAACAAAATACCTTTCTGCTGTAAAATATGCAGCACTCTTAGGGCCATTTGTGTAAAGTTCACTTTGAAAAGTAAAACCTTGATGGTCTTGTCCTGGATTTCAAAATATCCAGTCAGCCCTCTCTTGACAAATTTTTCATGTGCTCTCTCTATTGCTGTATTATTAAATAGGGGAAGCAACTACATGTTCTTGCAAGTGCCCTCTGCAAGATGAAAGCCGCACAGCTCCCTGGCATATACACTTGAATGATACATGTGGCTGTAAACATACACTTGCCATAGGAAGTGCTATAGTACTTTTATAGGTAAACTTTTCATGTACCCGTAAAAACTGCAGTGTGCAACATTATCTTTGTTATTCTCACGCAGAAAGAATATGATCCAGAGGAGTTAGCCGTTGTCATGCCTCAGGTGGGGTGAGCCACCTTACACTGCCACCACTCTGGGACTTAGGGTCCCTTGGGAAGGCCCAGTGTACCCTCCCAACCCTTCTGACCTCTGTAGGTTGGCCAATAAACAGGCGTGAGGACCCGGCAGAGTAACAACAAACAAAAGGATTTATTTACAAGGAGGGCAGTGAATATCAAACAAACAAGCAAGCAAGATGCCTTAGCAACAATAGATGGGTGAAAGCAAAATAAAGAAAAGGCCCTAGCATGACTGAACTCCCTGTCCTTCTGTCTGCCAGACCTGTCTTCTCACCCCACCTGGATGAAGGCCTCTCCCCCTAGCAGAAACCTCCTCTGGCCAGCTCCCTGTGAGGAAGAACGCAGGCTTTTTTTCCCCTCTCAGGCTTATACAGCACTGGTCCCCTGTGTTCTGATTGGCCAAAAAGGGCGCCAAAACAGCCCAGGGGCTCTGGGGAATCATAGGCAGGCTTACTCCCACTGCTAACAGGCTTCTGAGGCCTTGCTCGGCCTTCCTGGCACAGCTAGATCATGACAGCCATGTTAGTTTGTAATAGCAAAATAGAAAAGAGTCCAGTAGCACCTTTAAGACTAACCAACTTTACTGTAGCAGAAGCTTTCGAGAATCACAGTTCTCTTTGAGCCAAGCTACAAGTGACGCTTAACACAGGTTGGACACTTGTCAGCTTCTCTCAAGTTTTGATGGGAAATGTAGGCATCCTGGTCTTGCAGCTGTAATGGAAAGCCAAGCTGTAAAACCAGGACGCCTACATTTCCAATCAAAACTTGAGAGAAGCTGACAAGTGTCCAACCTGTGTAAGGCGTCACTTGTAGCTTGGATCTTTGTCAGATGCATGGAAAGAATATGCACGCTGAGACAAATATCACTGAGTTCAATGGGACTTATTCCCGGGCAAGATTTCACAAGATTGCAGCCTTAATGACTTTAATCACTCCTAAAAGGAGAAATTAGCCATGCTGGTTAACATCTTCACTAGTCCATGTTCAGGGTCTATAGTTGCCAACCTCCAGATGGGGCCTGGAGATCTCTCAGAATTACAGCTGATCTCCAGACTACAGAGATCTGTTCCCCAGGAGAACAATCCCTTCTTCAGAGGGTGGACTCCATTGTGTTTTGATTCATTTGTCACCAGTGTCTTTTAGGGCAAGTTTATAGCAGTTTTCAGCACTGTGTCTTGTTTTCAGGAGTTAGCCTGCGGCTGATTTCTCACAGAAAGGACGCAAGAAGAGCTAGACTGAAAAGACAAGAAGGAATATGATAAGTTTTTAAAAATGTGATTATATCAGTCTATGTTCTGTTCTTGAGCTTCCAAACAGCTTTTGTAACTATTTCGGGCAGATTCTGGAGAGTAAAGATTATAAATGTTTTAGAATAAATAAATAAAAATACACGCAGATGCATATAGGCATCTCTGATTATATCCACTGTTCCTGTAAAACAGTATACTGTGCTAGATAGGGAGATTTGGATTCTGTTCTTACCCTTGTTAGATTGAAGGTTAGTATTCTGACTGACTCTGTGACTAGCGACATCTGTGGCCAGTCTACGGTTGCCAACCTCCAGCAGGTGGCTGGAGATCTCCCAGAATTAGAACTGGCGTCCAAACGACAGAGATCAGTTCCCCTGGAGAAAATGGCTTCTTTGGAGGGGGGACTCTATGGCATTATACTCAGCAGAGGTCTCTCCCCTTCCTAAACCTCAGCTCTCCCCAGGCTCCACCCCCAATAGCCAGAAATTCCCCAGTCTGGACCTGGCAACCGCACATAAAAACGATCCCACAGAGTTTAAAGTAGGGATGTTGCTATGCAATTCTAAACGAAGTTACATCCTTCTAAGCCCATTGAAGCCAACGGGATTAAAGGATGTAATTTTGTCTAGAATGTTTCTGCCAGTTGCTTAAAGGAGTCAAGGTAGGGATATTAAATAAATGGTGAACAAGATAATTTGGATAATTTGCATTTCAGAGAGAATTCTCCCTTTAACTTTAACAGGAATCTGTGAACTAAATCACACATGCATTGTAAAACCTGAAATGTAACTGAAAATCCAAGACAAAAGAGGAAGGAAAGAAGCAATACTATTTATATAACACTAGTTTGGTGGGAAAGCAGTTAAAGAAGAAACAAAATATAACACTTCTTGCATTCAGAGTACTTCAAAAACATGAGCTTGTAATTCTTATACCAGCCCTAGGAGTTAGTAATCAGTTCAGAAATGCTAAACAGATGCATTTACTGTTGCCTGTCTGCTTTTTATTTGTGTACAGGAAGTAGGAGAAAACCTCTAACGATGTGATCCTAAGCAGAGTTACTCCAGTCTAAGCCCATTGAAATAAATGAACTTAGACTGGAGTAACTCTGTTTAGAATTGCACTCTAAGAGTGCGAACTTGGGATGTGTAAATTTGTTGGAAGCAACAGGTTAAGAATCTCATAACTAAAGATAATTTGTAGAATTGGCTGTATCTTTAGGCAATTTCAATTAAATTCTCTCACAAGTCTAGTAAACTACCCTTAGGGAGGCCTTGAGTTGTCTTTTAAGCACACGCCTTTATGCATAAATCTCCCCCCCACCCCGAGCGTCATTAAATAAAACCTTCAGAGTAATTTTCTTGTTCTCGTGGTCCCAAAGGTGTGGAACTGGTGTGATATAGCCTCACCCCTCAGAGCTAGGGTTGCCAGCTCCAAGTTGGGAAATTCCTGGGGATCTGGGGGGTGAAACCTGGATAAACCTGGAGAAAGTGAGATTTGGGGAGGGAAAGGACCTTGGCATGGCATAATTCCACAGAGTCCACCCCCCAAAGTAGCCATTTTTTCCAGGTGAACTGATCTCTGTGACCTGGAGACCAGTTGTAATTCCGGGAGATCTCCAGCCATTACCTGGAGGTTAATAAGGAAAGTAACCACAATGGCCTCCCACGGAAAATACTAGCAAATGGGGAGCGGGAAGCAAAGTCCCGCCCGGGAGAAAACAATTAACAAGGATAGTCAAATAATCCACAAATTCATATAATCATAAAAATTATTATACACTTAACCTCAAACAATTTTCAGTATCTAAGCTACAAGCTTATATTCTTCTGTAGTGTATAATTGTAACTATATAGACAACATATACATTTACTGTTGACTATCCTCATCGAGATACATTCATGTAAATAATTAACATGCAATTATAAGCCCATAAGTCCCACACACAAGACCCCAGGAGTGTAAAGGCAATTAATATCAAGGTAAGTCTGTAGAATTCAATAAACTTGAAATAATGTGTCTTCTTTTTCTTTTACAGATGAAACATTGAGAAGATGGAAATCCAAAAAGAGGATGCCCAGAACTAGGGCCGGCAGATTTTCACTCAGCTCTTTGTCTGCAGCGACTTCATCAGGGGCATTCAATCTATATCTCTACACAAAATATATAAAACATATATACAACAGACTCAAGTATTATGAGCATTATTTTAAATCCAAACAAGGCATTTCACCAGCCGTCTGCTTACCCATGTTGATCTTTTTCATGAGCGAACCATTTACAACACCCAAATTATCCATAATTACCTGGAGGTTGGCAACCCTACTCAGAGCTGTAGCTCCCATTGCAATCTACAGAGGCTTGACTGGCCTAGGATTGCCAGCTCTGGATTGGGAAATTCCTAGAGATTGGACAAGGTGGGGTTTGCTGAGGGGAGGAACCTCACCTGGGTATGATGCCATAGAGTCCATCCTTCAAAGAAGCCATTTACTCCAGGGGAATTGATCTCTGTCACCTGGACATCAGTTGTAATTCTGGGAGATCTCCAGCTCCCACCTGGAGCTTGGCAACCCTACTGCTGTAACACTGCAGTGTGGCTTAGCTAGGAAATGGAAACAAAAGAACTTTTAAAAGGTTAAAAGGGGGATCATGTGTAGCAACCAGCTGGTAAAGTAACAAACTAACAACCAAGAGAGAAGACCTCCACTAGAGGCTGAAACAATTAACTCAATATATCCTGTTCAGATTTATATTAATAAAATGCAAGTGCTATAAGTGCAAAATTCTGAGCAGTTTTTATAGACTGACAATCTGACTGCAAAGCAGATGGAAAATAATCATATGCCAATCACATATTTTTCTTATCAACAGGGTTCATCAGTCGGCTTGCAACAAACCAGATACAAGGTAAGTGTTGTCTAGTAGTAATATAGTCCAAACCATTAATAAAGTCCTGTTTTCTTTTACAGATGTGAAGACAGCCATGGAGAATCCCACGTGGTATTCAGACTGTGGATTTTGCAGACTCTGGACCGGCAAAATTGGCCAACCGGCCTGCTAGCTGTTTATTTCGCCCATTTCAGGGGGCTTCTTCGTGGGCCATATATTTTATTCTTTCTTGTTCATACAAAAATACATACATCCAGGGCTTTTTTTCAGGGGGAACGCGGGGGAACGGAGTTCCGGAACCTCTTGAAAATGGTCACATGGCTGGTGGCCCCGCCCCCTGATCTCCAGACAGAGGGGAGTTGAGATTGCCCTCTGCGGCGCAGAGGGCAATCTCAACTCCCCTCTGTCTGGAGATCAGGGGGGCGGGGCCACCAGCCATGTGACCATTTTCTCCGAGGGCAACCCACTGAGTTCCACCACCTCTTTTCCCAGGAAAAAAGCCCTGCATACATCATATCGGTGGAAGGCTATCAGTTTGGAACCTCCAGCGCCTGTGCCTGTTTGAAAGCAGAGGTTCCCTTTCCTCACCTTGCTTAATAGCCACTGATCAACCTGTCCTCCATGGATCTGTCTAATCCCCTTTTAAAACTGTCTATGCCTGCGGCCAACAGCACATCCTCGGGCAGCAAATTCCGCATTGTGTAAAGAGGCATATCCTTTTGTCCATCCTGAATCTAGTGCTCGTCAGCTTCACTGGATGCCTTTGAGTTTTAGTGTTTGGGAAAAGTTAGGAAAAGTTCCTGCCAGCTAGCCCCTGACTATAATCCGGCTGCCATGTTCTGAACTGGCTGAAGTTTCCGGATTGTTTTCAGGGACAGCTCAGCACAGAGGGTATTACAGTCGTACAACTGTGAGGTTGCATAAACGTGGACTAGCTGAGTCTAAGAAGGGTGAGGGCTGGCCAACTATCTGAAGAGGTGATTGCGTCTCTTTTCCTATGAGTTGCCATGCCAGTTAAAAGCTGGGGGTGGTGTCTGCCTTTTCCAAGTGAGGACAAGGGCTAAGAATCAGCTTTTTGAGTGGGGGCCCCTACTTTCTGGACTTACCTTGGAGATGAGGTAAGCTGATTCACTTCCAAGGTGCGGAACGGACTTTTTACAAAACAGCTAAATATTTTATCAGCATTCTCCTGAGATTACTTTTTGGGCTATTCTGTATTACTACATTGGAGAAGGGCTGTAGTTCTGTAGTAGAACATATACTTTGCATGTGGAGGGTGCCACATTCAATCCTTGGCATTTCTAGTTAAAGGAGCAGGGGTAACTGGGTGTGTGTGTGAGGAGGAGGCAGTTGTGAATTTCCTGCATTGTGCAGGAGGTTGGACTAGATGACCCTGGAGGTCCCTTATAACCCTATGATTCTATAATTTGAAGTGTTGAGATAGACTCATCTCTGCCTGAAACTCTAGCAGAAACACAGTCAGAGCAAATGACACTGTGCAGAATGGATTAGGCTGGCATCAACTGCCCATTATTGTATTTTATTATTTGGTTTTATTGATAGTTTTATTATTCACTGTTAAACTGCCTTGAACATGGGAAAGAAAGATGATATAAAAATACTAGTCCTTAAATAAAAAGTGAAGCACTTTTAAGCTCCTCTGATTTCCACTTGGGTATATCTGAGCATGGATGTAGCTCTTCCATTGCAAGCCAATGGGGCTGAAAAGTTGGTTGAATTATGTCTAGTATATTGTGGATTTTTTTTTACAAAATGGTGTATTAATTGAAGAAAATGTGTATAGTCTACCTTTCTTCCTAAGAGTGAATTCTAGCTGGCTTCCAAAAGAAAAGCAAGTTTATTTATTAATTTACTTTGTTTATAGTCTGCTTTTCTTGCTGGTAGTGTTTGCATTAGTAGGCCTAACAGACAAATGGATCTTGCTTTTTGAGGCAAATTGTTACTAAGGAAACATGAATATAATGGTTTCACAGTTCACAAAAGGTGCATTGAGAGAAGGAAAGGAAGGATGAGAAGAAAGACGGGGAAGAAATGAGATTCTATTGGAAATGATATTTTTGATATGCCTAATGAGTTATGGAAAGGTATAATCTTATTAGTGCATACCCAAGCTATTATGCCTACAGTGGGAAATTATAATGCATTATAGAGCTTGTCATTTCTTGAATGATTGTTTAAATCTAGTTTAGTTACTGCCAAACATCATTACCATCTGATTTGTAATTGCTTGATGGCCTCATTCCCGGTGCTAATGGACCAGGCCCCACATCATAAAGTCTCCATCACTCTTGGTTGTATCTAGCCAGTTTGTGGGTTGGCTCAACAAAGGGTCTGAATAGCACATGCATTGAACCATTTTTGCCTTTCTTTTTCTCTGACTCTCTGGCCATTTCCACATGCAATTACTTTCCCTGCTTTTTTCGCACAATGGTGGTGTTCGTGTTGATCCTGCTATCATCAAGCAGCGTTCACGTTCCTGCTCAGATTGCATCTGTGTGGCGCTATCATTAGTTCACATGCCTCTGGAATTGGTTAGGATTTGTGCTATATCGCTGTCCACACTCTTAGAAATAAAAAAAAGTAAACAGTTCAAACGCAGAAACCGGACTACTTTAATGGGCGGTGCTTACACCGGCCCCAAGAGTTAGGAGCCTGGGGGTGATTCTGGATGCCCTCTTGAAAATGGACGCCCAGATCATGGCAGTTGCCAGGTTGTCGTTTTTCCGTCTTCGACAGACCGGGCAACTCGCCCCCTATCTCTCGACTCGCGACTTAACTACAGTGGTCCAGGCAATGGTCACCTCTAGGTTAGACTACTGTAACGCGCTCTACGCAGGGCTTCGCCTGAACCTGATCTGGCGGTTACAACTGGTCCAAAATGCGGTGGTGTGGGTCATCACCAGAGTGCCTTGCACTGCACATATAACACCGGTATTCCGTCAGCTGCATTGGTTACTGGTGCAGTACCGGATCAGATTCAAGGTTTTGGTACTAACCTATAAAGCCCTATGCGGACTGGGACCGGCATATCTACAGGACCGTCTCTCCCCATATGAGCCCCAGAGGACACTTCGTTCTAATGATAAACAACTGCTACTGGCCCCTGGTCCCAGGGAGGCCCGTTTAGCGTCGACCAGAGACAGGGCCTTCTCGGTCCTGGCTCCAACCTGATGGAATGCTTTGTCTAAAGAGATCAGGGCCCGGCCAGATTTGCTATCCGTCCGCCGGGCCTGTAAGACGGAGCTGTTCCACCAGGCATATGCTTTGGGCCTCCCTGCCGGCCACCTAGAGATAATTGCCCCTACAAAGGGTATCTACCATCTGCCTTTGCCATATATTTCTGGAGGTGGTTGGGTGGTGGTTGTTGGTGAAATCTGCTGCCATATGTTTTTTAAAAACCTGCTCCTATATTGTCTGTTGTGTGTGTTTTTTTTAAATATTTAAGATGATTTATTGGTTTTAAAGGTATTGTATTTTATATTATTGTATTAATTGAAATTCACCCTGAGCCTGCTGATGCGAGGAGGGCGGAATACAAATTGAATAAAATAAATTAAATAAATAAATCAGTGAGTTTTTCTTTTAATAGAAAATTGTGTAGTGCTGTCACACCAGCAGCTATTCCTTTTATATGTGAGATTGCAATAGTGCAAGGAAGGCTGATTTTTTTAAAAAAAAAATTGGAGCACAAATTTCTACAGGAGTGCATGTGGACATGTCCGACTCATGTTCATAAGCATTCCTTGGAAGAGCGGGAAAATTCGTCCCTAGGAAGCAGAAAACGCAGAAGAAGGAGTGGTTTAGGGGGTGGTCTCTTGAGAAGCACTTCTAAGCATTCTCATGCATACCTAAAATAGTGCAAAAGTCACGTTTCTAAGTGGAAAAAGTGGGAAAATGTTCTCGTTTAAAGCGCAACAATGATGGGAGGATGACAAGATTGTGTGGATCGATTGCGAGGACATGTGTGCTGTGGTGAGTATAGTGGCACAGTAGTGATACTGTGGCGCTAATATAAGGACATGTGGAAACAGCCTCTCTTTCACACACACACATATACACAAAGTAGCTAAAGTGCTGGTTCCCTCCAAATCAAGTAGTGGCGGCAATAGTAAAGAATGAGGAAGGGAAACCCAGAAGACCAAAAGTGAGAGGGTATCTTTGGGACAAACCATGTAATGCTGGGGTGTGCGTGTGTGAGTCACATTCAGATCTCAGGCATCTCAGAGGTACAGAAAGCTGCCGTGGGGGTCAGGGTTTGATGTGGCCAGGACCATGGCAGTGAAGGAGGGTTAATTCTGCCTGCTCTAGGGGTAATTTCCCTAACTGAAATGAAAGGGAATTTCCCTAATTGAAATGAAAGGGAAAAAAAGCAAATCAGGGGTTATGCCTGCCTTTTCTCCCTCCCAGAGCTTAAAGCCATGTCGGGAGGGGAGGAAAGATCATTTCCCAATGGGAAATGACAAGGAAGAAAGAATTAACCTCCCGTTGCACCGTGAGACAGCCCCATTCCACACACCCCTGGCTGCTTTTTGCAGCTCAGATACATTTCTGGTGTGATCCATCACGGCTCCTCAGCACTGTGCAAGGTCTGGCCCTCAGAGACTAATTCTGGCACAAGCTTTTATTGGCTTTTTGAATGTGATGACATCTTTTTCAGTGTTCTCAGCAGATGAAAGATTAATATTTTCAGTGAAGCCGCTGAGGTGTCTGCCCTGCGCACATGTTCACAATGCATTTGCACCCATTGGAGATGGAAAGACACACATTCTCATGTTCTAGGTGTTGGAAGCAGTTTAGTCTGTGGTAACAGGGTATGTTTCAGTGAGATTAAGTACGTGATGCACTGAAGTTCAGATGCATTCTGAAATCAGCTCGGCTGCATTTACAATTACAACCCAATGTGGTTAAAATGGAGCAAAAGCCAGTCTTTGAACCAGCCCTCAATTCAAGAGTTATGTATTATGAAAACTATATGACATTATCTCAGGAAGGAAAAGGAAATGTTGAAATGGCAGGTCTCTGTGAATGACACTCATGAAATTCTTTGACAAATTGCCCAATATGTGGTTTTCAAGCCAGGGTTGGTGTTTTAATACCTCATTTGTGGCTCTTGAGCACTTATCTAGAAGAAAGAGGCAGAATTAGAACCCATACCACACATGCTGTGGAACATTCTTGCAACCACACTGGCCACTGAGTGTACAGGAGAAAACACTTCATATGGCGTTTGGTATCTTCCTCTGGCCCTGATGTCAAAAGTAGTCATATTTCTGCAGGACATACTGCAGAGAAAGGTGTATCACTATTTAACAGCACAGGCTAAGCATGCTTAAAGTCCCTGGTCAATTCCTATAAGAGTTCAGCTATTCCTATAAGAGTCCTAGGCATGGCTGAGATTTTGTATTATCAGACCCAATTCCTAGGGTCAGGACTCTAATGGTGATTGGCTCCCTTAGACTCCAGTCATTTTGCTCTGTGCCTTCCCATCTCTAGCCATCCCTCCACTGGATTCATAATGTTAATTAACACTGCTCACTGTTAGTAATACCAGCAATCTTGGTTCTTCATCTCCTCTTCCCATGTGGTAGTCTGTATGGCATGGACCACCATATCAGGGAGATTGTGAATTTGAAAGAGTGACTCCTCCTGCTTTCTAGGGGCTTTCTGGCCCTGTGCTCCTTACTGACCCTGTGCTCCTCAGACACTGCTAACTTCTGGAAAAAGAGGTGGTGGAACTCAGTGGGTTGCCCTCAGAGAAAATGGTCACATGACTGGTGGCCCCACCCCCTGATCTCCAGACAGAGGGGAGTTGAGATTGCCCTCTGCACCGCTTGGCGGCGTGGAGGGCAATCTCAACTCCCCTCTGTCTGGAGATCAGGGGGCGGGGCCACCAGCCATGTGACCATTTTCAAGAGGTTCTGGAACTCTGGGCCAAGCTACACATGACGAATGACACTTCAACGGCAAGTGGATTGATTGGAGGGCAAGTGAACAGGGAGAAATACACTTGCTGTTCAAGTGTCATTCGTCATGTGTAGCTTGGCCCTCTGTTCCCCCGCGTTCCCCCTGAAAAAAAGCCCTGCTGCTAACAACTGTTAAGGGAGGAAGAGCTATTGAGCCAATATACATGTTTTGTGTGCAAGAATTTAGAGCATGTTTTGTGTGTGGGGGGGAGGCAATCAACATTTTGAGGTAGGAAATTCCCCTTCTTTGCTTACCTGTGTGGAGTGCATTCTGCTTGCATCCCAAATTGGAGGAGTGAAGGCTTCCATTTAGTGTTTATGACCAAAGATGGAGCACCTGGAAGGGTTATCCTGTAACGATTTTTGTTTTCCTCCCTGACTGTGCAAAGTGCTCCCTTTTAGTACAAAGTTTCCTTTATCTAAAGTTCACATCAACAACGTGTGTTTCCTGTGGTCAGAGAGATGTATCCTTATGCTGTGCACTGTCATCGGAGATATAGATGTCCTAGCTAAGGTTTATATAGTGCTTGGCTGCAGTCCTCCTAAGCTGCATTCTGCTCATTCCCTGGGATGCCATCAGCAGTGCTAATTTCTGACATTTACACTGGCACAGTTGTGCCAGTGCCAGGTTTATACTATCTCTGTGTTACAGCAGCACAGGAACTTAATTGCCATCTGAAGCAATTCCCAAATGGATTTAGGATCATGCCTTCAGTCTTGCAAAAAGATCCAACACACTTTTCAATTTCTGGACTGATGCATGGAAATAAATAAAATCCCACAGAATGGCTCATGACCCATAGGACCCTTTTACAAGGTGGAGCTGTTTGTGGCTTTCATAATGGTGTGTTTGCAGAAATTTAGTCTGACTTTGTAGACAAGTGCAGTTACCCACAGAGGATTTCAAATTATCTATAGTAATAGATAATTACCTATAGCTAACTTCAAAAGAGTGCATGTACCAGCAGACAGCTGGCAACCATGCTATGAAGAAGAGATGCTTGTGGAAATTACTATTAATACTGCTGAGTAACCTATTTGAGGAAAAAGACAGATGGGGATGCTATACGTCAAGGCAGAAGAAAGTAGGGAACAGATGCTGTTTCATTTAGGGAACGTTTTCTCTGAGCTTATGACTACAACATGTGAGATGTTGCTTAGACATACAGAGAATTTGGTAAACGATGGCTAAATTCTGAGGCCTCGAAGAAAAGGTTTACCTACACTTATGAATAACACACAATGGCCATTTTCACACTGCTTACCGGCCATGGAACATCGCACCAAGCTCCCGGAACAACAGGGTCTTCCTGGCGCGATTTTGCGTAAGAACCGTGAAATCGTGCCAGGAAGACCCTGTCATTCCGGGAGCTTGGTGCGATGTTTCGTGGCCAGTAAGCAGTGTGAAAACGGCCACCATCTATTTCTGCATTTGTAACAGGAGCATAACATCAGGTTCAGTTCTTTTCTTGATGTCTCCTGTTAGAGGATCTTCAACAGCAGGCATTGACTTTCCAAGGTCTGCCTGTGAACCACTGCCAGTCAGGTAAAAACCACTAATCTAGATGGACTGACTAGGGGCTTGACAAATAGTTCCCTATGTCCAGTCTTGTTTCGCACATAATTGTAGATATCCAAATAGGAGTCAACTGGTTGTATATCCAGAGGAGTTAGCCGTGTTAGTCTGTAGTAGCAAAATCAAAAAAAGTCCAGTAGCACCTTTAAGACTAACCAACTTTATTGTAGCATAAGCTTTTGAGAATCACAGTTCTCTTCGTCATCTGACGAAGAGAACTGTGATTCTCGAAAGCTTATGCTACAATAAAGTCCGTTAGTCTTAAAGGTGCTACTGGACTCTTTTTGATTTTGAACTGGTTGTATGTAACAGCTATCACAGACCATGGATTGAGATTTCTTATAATAGTTGGCTCTACAAGTGACGAAAGGGGATATTTGGTATATTTGAGGATTAACTATAGATATGCATAGGAGCAGAAAAGCAAACAGAAGTTTTGTAAATTGTGATGCACTTTTGTAATATGAGTACAAGAAGTAAAAAATGATGTGTGTGCTTGACTGAGAGAGACAGGGTAGGTTTTCATGTATAAGAGTATGGAAGAGATGTTCTCCTTTTTATTGGGAGACGCTTTGTGCCAACCACCCACTTTCTTAAACAGCGTGACTCAAGAAAGTGGCAGGGGTCGTCCTGTTCTCTCTTCACTGTATGGTGGGGGCACACCATATTTTAGCAGGATTTGAGTCCAGTGGCACTTCAGAGACCAACAAGATTTTCAGGGTAGAAGCTTTCACTAGTCAACTTCCTTGAGACCCATCAGTAAAGGGATAGGGACCATAGACTTTACTAAATTACTACTGTCCTTTAAGTATGATAGACTCTACCACTATTGCTATAAGTATGATCTTATGTTGCTTAACATGTCAGAATTGCTCATGCTCTGTTTCAGTATGTCTTCAGCTGGTTTTAAAGCATTGCAAATTGGCATGTATATACTTTAAATGTCTTTGGAACTGACTGTACTGACTCACATTGTGTAATCTGGCTTGTGTCTGGGTGAGAAAGGCAGACCATAAATATCGAAAAGGAAAAAAAAAGAAAGAAAAAGAAAGAAAGAAGCCACTGGACTCAGTCTTGCTGTTCTACTGCAGAGCAACAAAGCCTGAAAATATCTCCTGTATTTTGAGCGTGAAGAATGTATGATAAATAAATTTTCTATTTTGATCGCGAAGAATGTATGATATATTTTTAAAATTACGCAAAAATTCCCAGCAGATAACTAGCAGAGGTGGGAGGGAGCTTTCCCTCCGCTTTTGTACTTTCAAAAGGTGGCTTTTTAAATAAATTAAAAAAAAGGAAAAGCAACATTCAGTCTCCTGCGCTCTGAAGCGGTCCGCCGCTCTTCCACCTCCTCAGCGCTTTGCCCCAAATCCTCTAGTGCAGAAGGAGTCCCGTCTAAACCCATTACAATTAATGGGCTTGGCCTAGAGTCATTATTGTCTGGGGCGGTGAGGGGGAAAACGGGGCCTGGCCGGGAGCTCAACCAGGCGCTCTGAAATCGGGGCGTTTTATCTCCCTGCCCTGCAAAGCCACCCTCGGGCGCCGACTCTGAGAGGACGGCGGCCCCGCGGCCAGGCGGGCGGCTGAGGGGGAGTGACTGGCGCGGGCACGGAGGGGCGGCTGGCTGGCTGGCTGGCTGGCTGGCTAACGGCGGGCGGGCGGGCGGGAGGAGCGCCATGGTGGCCGCCGGGTCACCTGACGCCGCAGCTCCGCCGCCATTTTGCCTGGGAGTGGGAACGTGAGAAGGGAAGGGAAGGGGCGAGAAGAGCGTGGCAGGGAGCCGAGCCGAGCCGAGCGTCCCCCAGGCGGTGAAGCCGGACAGAGCCGGGGCTGGGAGGCCGGCCGGCCGGCGAGGGAGGCGTCGTCGGCGTCTCGGCCGCCCTCCAGGGGGGTCCCCTCCGCTTGGCCTCGGCTGAACCCCTCGGCAGTCCCCGCGGGTGCCAGCAGGGGCCGGGCCGGCTGGGCCGGGCCTCGGTGGGGCGGCGACCGGCGCTCCTCCTCCTCCGCCTCCTGCTCCCGAGGGGGGTTGCGCTGCTTCGGCGTCGGGAAATTCCTCCTCTCGCTCGCCTCTCTCCCCTCGCCGAGGCCGAACGGGCGACCCGCGACCATGATGTCGGGCCAGTCGATCACCGACCGGATCACGGCGGCGCAGCACAGTGTCACCGGCTCGGCCATCGCCAAAGCCGTCTGCAAGGCCACCACCCACGAAGTCATGGGCCCCAAGAAGAAGCACCTCGACTGTGAGTAGCCGCCGCCCGGCCCGGCCCGGCCCAGCCGGGGCGAGGCGTGACAGTGCCACGGCTGGGGGGCTGCCCCGGCCCCCGGCTGGCCTCCCTGGAGTGGGGGGCGGCGGGGAGGGGGGGAAGAGGGCGCTGATCGGCTGAGCTCAAGATGAAGAAACGCACCGGGGAGCCGCGCAGGAGAGAGGCATGTCGAGGAGGGGGGAAAGCAAACGGGGGGATTTCCTTGGGGAGGGGGCCTTGGGGAGGGGGCCTTGGGCATTTCCAAGCTCAACAACTGGAGAGCGTTTTCGTGTGGGGAGGGGGTAAAGAGGAGGGTGGTTTAAGTTTGGGGGGCTGAGGGGCAGGCGCACCTACTGGCAAGCTGGATACTTTAATGGGGGGGGGGATAGTATTCAGTGGCGAGATTTAGTTCGAGGGTCGAAATGCAACTGGCAAGCCAGACAGCACGGATTCAAAGGGGTGTGTGTGTGGGGGGGGGGGGAGTTGAAATGCAACTGGTCACCTGGTTAGGATGGTTTGGTGGTTAAAATACAAGTGGCGAACTAGGTGGGGTGGGTGGGTCGAAGCATCCTGAATAATTAGGGTCCAGTGTCTTCTTGGCAAGCTAGCTGAGATGGATTCATTGTTGGAGTTGAAGAAACACACACTGGGCAAGCTGGATAGGTTTAATTTGGGGGGTTGGAAACATGCACATTGGCTAGCAGAGTCATTTCAATTTGGGGTTACTTTACCAGCAAACCAGGCAAGGATAGATTCAGTGTGCCTGAACTGGGTGCTGGCAGGCAAGGAAGTTTTTTTTTTCTCTCACTGGGGAGGAGTCCTTCTGTTCTGCTGTTGCAGGGCATTAATGTCTATGGGCACATCAGCCCTTCTCATAGTGCTCCTGGAAAGGTTGTAGACCTGTCATCTTTGTACCTTTCTATCACTTTTTAATATTACTGGGTATCTCATTGTGGCTTTGCTTCTTGCTCATGTAAGAAATGTTTTCAGTAGGAGTGGGATTCTGGCAGCATTGCAACAGTTGTCAGAAAGGAGGACACACCAACAGCTGCTAAATTCGATAACTGTAGTCTTCAGCCTTATCTGACGTCCTGCCCACCTTTAATCCCATTTTATGATACGGACCTAATTTATATTCTTTACTGCATATTTCCATCTTTTGCCTGTTCCCTGCAGGATAACTAGACGCAAAAGAGGGCAGCAGGGCTCCTGCAGTTTTAACATTTGTAGAAGATGGTATTTCAGGGGGTGCAGCTTATCATAACAGTGAAGATGCACCTGTTGAAACCTCCTCTGCTACAAAACAGTCACTGGGGCTGTGTCTTCTTTGCATCTGGTAATTCTCATCTGTTTTCGAATATCACAGCATGACCTGGATGTAGATGTAGATGAAGAATATTCTGCAGGAGGAAAAAGGAAAGCAGTGAGAGAGGTTATTTTTTTCTTTCATGTATGGGCTGTCCGTGGAATAGGACTTGTCTGTGCTACGTTTAGCCCTTGGAGTTGTTTTACTCATTACTGAAAGCAAAATGCTTGAAGCAGTCTAGCAGAGATGGTTCTTTTGCTGCTAAACCAATGACTAGAACATCAATAATCTCTGTGATGTTTTCCTCTCACTTTTTTACTGCAAAAAATTTACCCTGTCTCTCCAGAATAACTGAATTTTAAAAGTGTGTCTTGTCTTAAGAGGTCAATGAGTGAACACTCAGTCAAGAGACTCTCATCCTAATGGAATTTGCCTCCAAATAAAGAACATTCTTGACCTGATGCCTCTGAGGTCTGACGCCCTTCTGTTAACACTTGGACCAGATAAGATATTGTGGGTCTGGTTGCTTCTGGCTTAGCTGCTAAAATAATCTCCGACATTCAGCCTTACTTTATACATATAGCTGAATACTGCTGTCTTGAAAGAAGAAAGTTTTCATTCCAAACAAAAGTGGAATAGCATGCGAGCCAGGAATCCTCCAGTCCAAATGTCACCTATTGTCACCTTAGCTACAGGTGCCCATGGTTGTTTTGAGCAAGCTGCTCAGTAGTAAGATGCTAATATGGGCCTGCTTTCAGCATTGTTGCAAGGTTGATGGTGCTAATGTATGTGAAGCACTTAATATTTCTGTAGCACTTTAGGGTGTTCTAAGTGCTACTCTTGCTGTTTCATTACTACATCTTGTTTCTTATTTAATTAGACAAGACACGTTGCTATAAGCTGACTGCTCAGGAGACCGTCTAGTTGCCTCTTGACACAGAGGAACCATGTTAATGTGAAATGCACTTGGCCTCGTGTGTATTACAAAATGCTTCTTAGACCTTCTGCTCTTCCCTGGTATAATTCTGGCGCTGTGGAGGCAGACTCCTCTCGATCACATCCTTCTGATTTTCCAGGGGCACTCCTTTCACTTGGGAGTTTTATTTTGCAGTGAAATAATTCTGTGTGACTGTCTTTACTTCTGCACTTCTGGATTCTGTTTCTGCAAATAGTTGTTAATGGCCGCAGCCACAGAACTTCAGAAGCCTGGCCCCCTCTAGTATATTCTAGCCCTCTTCCCTGTACTTTCAGCTTTCATTTAAAAGCAAACAAGTGAAAACAAGCGTCTAGTCTTTTATGTGTGTAGCTATAGCTGAAAGCAAGCCGGCAGTATTCAAGCCAATTGCTCGCTGAGCACTAATGTCACCTTCCACTATTCTGGCCACTGAATGTAAAGGCACTGTGGCAAATGACAAGCACTTGAGCATTCATTCATTTTATGGGTATTATGTACTGTATATTTTATTTAGGTTTTTCAGATTTTCTCTTGACTTGGGATGCTTCCCACAGCGTACTCTTAATGCACCTAGTCCAGTAA
Source organism: Eublepharis macularius (assembly GCF_028583425.1). Taxonomy (NCBI): domain Eukaryota; kingdom Metazoa; phylum Chordata; class Lepidosauria; order Squamata; family Eublepharidae; genus Eublepharis; species Eublepharis macularius. The sequence goes on from NC_072802.1 coordinate 14,208,099, forward strand.
TTTATGGCTACCTGCCTGTTGTGTGTGGTTCTTTCCCATTATCTGTATAGTCCATGTTTATTTCACCCCTTCTCCAAGTAACTCATGGTTCTTCCTTCCCCTTTTTATCCATGCCCTGTACGTTAATTTAGCATGAGTGAGAGTGAGTGATATGAGGTCACTGAAAAAGTTCCATGGTAGAGAGGGACTTGAACCTAAGATTGCCAGATCCTAGTCCAACACTCTGACCACCATGCTATGCTGACAGCACCATGCTATGCTGATACAAAACGTGTATGTTGTTTCTTGCGTATTAGGGAGCTGCTTGAGTGTCTCATCTTCAGTGATCACAGGCTCAAGCTATTTTCAGTTTGTGATCAGAAGTTCTTTTTTCGCTTGGCTTCTGCTGCTAGACTAAAGATCAGATTTGAGCTTAAGATCAGTAAGCAAAAATGTACCAGGAAACAGGAAAGCAGTGGCGCTACAACATTACTCAATAGTTTTGAAAGTATCAGTAATAAAAAAAAATGGTTTCCTCGCTCACATTTCAGTCTGTGATGTGATGTAATCTCACTACATTGCAAAAAGCAAACAAGATGCCTTTCTAGAGTTATGAGTTGGCATCTTAGTGTTCCAGGACACTTGATAACACAGTTATGTTCTAGGAAAGAATTTTCAAAGGGAGAAACCAGTGTGTTGAAGTTGTATGCAGATTTGGTACTGTAAAATTTTGGCTCAGTAGAGACTGGGAGGAGGTTAGATTAGGTTTATGTACTGTGTGGGGTTTATGTAGTACGCACAATTCAGTTTGCTTTGCCAGTTGGGGGTGACTTGCACCCATTCTGATAGAAATGTTTATAATCTTCAGACTGGATCTGGTCTTCATATATTGCTTAGTCTTATTTTATAACCCACTACACTTTTCTGCTTCTACACGTTTGTATATAATACAGATTTTATAATATGATGAAAGTAGTTTTTTATCACAAAAGCTTCAGCCACAATAAATCTGTTAGTTTGTTAGTCTGTTTTGACTGCAATGAACCAGCTAGCGTAGCTGCCCTCTACGACTATGATGAAGCTCAGTAGAAGCTGTTAGGTGTTCTTATGATTTCTTACACATTGTGCCTGGGTGTCAATGTAGAAAAAATCTATAATGTGTTTAATTTTCTCTGTTTCCTTTGTTTGGGAAACTCCACTTATTTATGGACAGCTGTGTAAGCGCTGTTGAGGCTCGTATCTGAAGTTTATTGCTATCAGTGGGAAATTCGCAGCAAAGAGGTTAGTAAACAGGTCTATGATTTTTTCATAGAATTTGTATCATATTTATTGTTTTCCAGACTAGTTGGTGTGGTGTTAACATGGGTTAAAAAAAAGGCCCTATAGCCGATATATATCTTGTGGCTCACAAGTTATGAATTTTATACAGAGATACAGAGATTTCCCTTGCGTTTTGCTTCCAGCCCACAGCAGGATCTAAAATGTTTGATCATTTTTTCATTCCTTTAACCATCTGAAGCAGGAAGAAGCTAGTCATGTGTGCTTGTAGTAAAAAGAAAAGTAGATAATGTGTCTTGGACCAGTGCAGGCTGGTCTAATTAGAATGCACAAGAGAGGGACTGATCAGAAGCCTAGCAAAATCGATGAGAAGTGTTTCACACACTTCAAAGTGCCTTGGCTGAAACCCTGTCCAAGCACGTCATGAAATTTTCCTACCACGTGCAGTAAGTGATACTTGGACACAGCAAGGTTCCCGAGTGTTAGTCTTGTTAAGGATTACTCTGTATTTCTTCACACAGAAAGATAACCAGTCAGTTGACGGCCTCCTAGGTTGAGAACAAAATCTATTGTCAATCTTGAATGCTTTGAAGAATGACCGTATTTTTTCTATCCACACACAAGCTTTTCAGTGTCAATTGGTGCTGGTTTTTCAGCATGTGTCTTAAACGTAGAACATTGGGTGTAGGTTGGCCTGCTCCCAATCTTTATCTTTTGAGAACAAAACTGCCAGTATCACAATGCCTGTATATAAATTTATATTACATTTTGAATACTGTCTGCTGTTATAATTGCCCCACCCCAAACAGGAGATTGCAGTAGAGCTAGAAAAGGGAAACCAAAAAAATAAAGCAATTGGAGCACCCACCCTACCAAGAAAGTCTACAGAGTTAGGTGTTAGTTTAGAGGGAAAAAAATGAAGGGGGAACATGATATAAAATTACGAATAGGCAGTTGAAATATGCTATATATGGAACTGCCTTTGAAAAGTTCCTCTGCATCTCAGTTGGATCAAAATGGAACTAGTTGCTGTAAGTATCTTATGCCAGCCGTAATGTGCCTTCACTGGCTTCCAGTAGGTTTCTGGGCCCAATTCCTTTCTGAGCTTACATGAATGACCATTTCCTCCCACATTAACCTCCATATATACTTGGGTCAGTTGGAGAGACCCTGCTTTTCGCTTCATCTCAGCGGTTCGACATGCAGCCACTTATTGCAGGGTTTTCTGAGTGGTGGCGCCAAGGCTATGGAAATCCCTCCTCTGTCATATGTGTTTGATCCTTTCTCTGTTGAACTTCAGAATGCAGGTAAATGCAGGTAGGGTGAGATCTACCACCTGCCCACTGGACCCTTGCCCGTCATGTTTGGTGAAGGCCAGCACTGACAGGCTTCAGGCTTCCTTGGAGGCCATTGTTAGCCTTTCCCTGAGCTCTGGGGTTTTTCCTGGAGCGTTGAAGGAAGCGGTGGTATGACCTCTTCTGAAGAAACCATCTCTGGACCCCTCCAACCTAGCCAGTTACCGCCCAGTCTCAAACCCCCTATTTCTGGGAAAGGTGATTGAGCAGGTGGTGACAGAACAGCTGTTGGTATTCCTGAAGGATTCCTCTATCCTGGATCCAGTCCAGTTCAGCTTCCACCCTGGCCATGAGACGGAGGTGGCATTGGTTGCCCTCACAGATGATATTTGCTGACACCTGGATCGAGGCGCTGCTGGTGTTACTGGATCTTATGGCAGCATTCAGCATAGTCAGCTGTGATCTATTGGCCCACTTCCTCACCAGTGTGGGGATACGTGGGACTACCTTACAATGGCTAGTCTATTTTCTCCACGATAGGGGACAGAGGGTGGTGCTCAGGGAGCAGTTGTCACCGTGTTACCCATTGGTATGCAGTGTCCCCCAGGGGTGATGCTCTTCCCAATGTTATTTAACATCTATATGAGTCCCCTTGCCCAGCCAGTGTTAAGTTTCTGGTTGGATTGTCATCAGTACACTGATATCCTCCAGTTATATCTGTTGATGGATGGATTCCGCCCCAGAAAATCTGACCAGTGCGTTAGAAGCTGTGACTGGGTGGTTAAAACAGTTGACTGAAACTAAATCCTGTGATGATGCAGGTCCTGCCCCTGGGCTGTGGGTGGTTGGGTTTGGAAATTTGGCTCCCGGCCCTCAGTGGGGCACTGCTTGTGCCCGTACCGATGATAAGGAGTCGGGCGTGCTCCTGGATGCCTCCTTATCAATGGAGGCTTAGGTCGCTGCAGTTGCCAAGTCTGCGTTTTTCTGCCCACTTCAGCCAGGCAAAGTGTCCCCTACCTCTCGACCTGTGACCTAGCTACAGTGATCCAGGCAATGGTCATCAGGCCTACCCTTGGGTCTGATCTGGAGGTTGCAACTGGTCCAGAATGCAGTGGTGCATGTCCTTAGGGGGACCCTGTTTTGGGCACGCATTACATCTGTGTTGCACCAGCTACACCGGCTTTTGGTGGCCTTCCAGATCAGGTTCAGGGTTTTGGTTTTAACCTTTAAGGTTCTTAGCGGACTGGGACCAACATATCTACGGGACTGCTTCTTACCATACGTTCCCTGGAGGGTGCTCTGTTCAGTGGATAAACATCTACCGGTGATCCCTGGCTCTAAGGATGTTCATCTTGCCTCAACCAGACCCAGGGCTTTTTGGGCCCTGGCACTATCCTGGTGGAATTCTGTCTCTGTGGAGACCAGGGCCCAGCGGGATTTGTTATCTTTCTGCCAGGCCTGCAAGACAGAGATGTTCTGCTAGGCCTATGGTGGTTGAGGCTGGCCTCCTATTGAGATAGGGGTCTGCATTCCCCCTCCTTTGATTTCCGCGGTCCACTTAACCAGCTTGCCACCCCTCCCCATCCCATGGGTTCTGAAGTTGGGTTCTGCAGTGAGTGCTGCATCAAGAGCCTGTTTTACTGAAACTAAAGTGTTGATGTTTTTATCATATATATTGTTTTTACCTTTTATTGTAACTTTTAAATGTTGTTATCTGTTCTGAGCCCACTTGTGGGGAAAGTGGACTATAGATCTAATAAGAAGAAGAAGAAGAAGAAGGAAGAAAGACTATTTTTTGTGAGACATTTGGGTTGAAATGAGGACATAGGGATTACTTTTTCAACTGTGTTCTTATCTTGGCGCTATCTTATATTTGCAGACAAAAAACTAATACCTGTTTTTAATTTTTTTACATTTTGTCACTTTTAGGTTTGTTTGCCAATTAGTTATATAAAAGTTTTCTGTAAGCTGCCATAAGAGTATAAAATACATAAATGTTCAGGGGCAACATGCTACATACTCCTTGCTGGGTGACAGCATGAGCATTTTCTGGAGGAAACTGATGGTCCGTGGTTGGGGAGGGTGGTGGAGTTGTTAACTGTGCAGTGTAATACAACACAGATCTTGTTTTATGCTTTGGAGTCATAATTTTATGTAAAGTGTATGCATCGGAACAGATCAGCTTCTGCTTTATAATAAAAGCAAGATCTTAGAATAATATAGTTTTAGCATACAGAATTGCCTAGTTTACTCAGTTTTCCCAGTACTCGCTGATGGAAGATTTGTTCTGGTTTGGAATCTTTCAGAATATCTGAAGTAAGTGCTCAGCCCTATCTCTCAAAAACTGGGCTTTGACACATATCTAGGGTCTGACCATGAGTGAATACTGAGTTATCAACCTGGTAGCACTAAAAACCTTGCCACTTAACATGCTAGGAGACTGAATTCATGCTGGTGCTATCTAGGTATTACCCAGCTAAAAATGTTGGCATTGCCTATTATCTTACAGATGTGATAGAATTTTGAGGTGCCTACTTTTGTATGAGTCATTGTATAGTGGACAGATTATTGACCTTGAATTGGAAGAGATCTTTCAGCAAGCCAGTGTGCCTCAGTCTAGAGCAAAATAGGGTAATCCTGGGCTCTTTAGAAGAAATGTGTTAAAGTAAATGGGCTTTCCACCTATCTCCAAATATTGGGTGTTTCAGTTCAAGTAGAAGTATTGCTGGCTTAAAGCTAGGTATCTTTTGCGAATGTATGGCTGTTGGGACCCAAATATATAATAGAAAATTATAAGAAGAACCCTGTTGGATCAAACTGTTGTTCTGTCTAGGTCAGCATCCTCTTTCACACAGTGGCCAAGCAGGTGTCCTAGAGAGCCATCAAACATGGCACAGGGACCAAGATTTCCCCCCGATGCTGCCTCATAGGACTGGTAGCTCTAGAGCTTGATAAAGGGAATTAACACTGATACCAAAAGCCCTGTACATGCAGAATTCTTTCTGGGACTACATTAGATCATTATTTTCTGGATGTGGCAAGTCAGCACAACCTGCTTACAAACATTTATCAATATGTATACTTTAATGTGGATGCCAAAGCCCTAGAAAAAAGAAGCAGGAAAGACAAACTGAAAATAGTGTTGCTTCACCTATATCTGTGAAAATCAGAACTGAGTAAAATCATTCAGAGATGGCTATGTGCATTATGCAAAGTACATTTAAGTGTGTGCGCGCTTTCGTGTTCACTGATGCTTTCTCTGTATGTGATATTGGAGGAATTCTACAGGTCCTCTTGTATTTAGAGTTAGCTTTTGAAAAGGGTTAAAGCTATTTAGTACCCTGACCTGAGTAGCCCAGGTGAGCCTGATCTTGTCAGATCTCAGAAGCCAAGCAGGGTCAGCCTTGGTTAGTAATTGGATGGGAGACCTCCAACAAAGACCAGGGTTGCAGAGGCAGGCAATGGCAAACCACCTCTGTTAGTCTCTTGCCATGAAAACACCACCAGGGGTCACCCTAAGTCAACTATGACTTGCGGGCACTCACCACCAAGGCTATTTAGTATACAAAAGATGCTGGAGTATGTCCATTCGGAATTATTATTTTGGGAACTTTCTAGGTTTTATTGGACTGGTCAATAAAGGAATCATTGCCACTTGCATGCTAAAAGATATGTCATCTTACATTTTACTCACTGTGTTTGATGTGTCCTTCATGCCATTTAAGATAATTATGTGAAGGAGGTGGTTTTGAGCATCTTACAGTTTTTATGAATTTTATATTTAGATATTTCATGTCTGAATTTAGAGAGAAAGTGTCATACTTTCAATTGTGAACTTTTTTTGGAAAAACAAGGAAGACTTTGGACCACAGATGCAGGGGTAAAATTGGACTTTGAGTTTATTTCTGAACTTCCCTTGAGTTTTGTTCCAGCTGAATGGCAACACTGTTTAACATGTTAGTGTTGGACTTTGAAATGTTATTGATTCTTCCAAATCTGATTGCCCTTGGGGTAAAATACTGCTTGACTGATGTTTTCAAAATTTAGACTGGGATTGGCTAACCCTTGCCGTTTCCCAGATATTGGCATCTTGCATTCAGACAGGAGATTATCACCTGGTGGCTTGTGTTCTGCATCCAAGTCCCAGGCCCTCTTCCCTGATACTAACCTAGTGGCTCTGGCTATCTTAGCTCGCGCACACAGCATGAAATGAATGGACCCCTCAGAGTGGACTGGGGCAGAGATCTCTTGGATATCCTCACTTTGTGCAGAGACAAATGCCTGTGAAACTAGAACTAGGGCACAAGGCTTTCTCATGCTTCTTTTGGCCAGGAGAGAAACTTGTTTCACTTTAACTTTCTGCCACCAACATAAAAACTTTTGAAGCTTCCTGTCATTTTGTTCAGGATCTGATAGCATAGATGAGGAATATGTCCTTTGTACATAAGATGGTGAGTTTATGCTGGGATACTTGTTAGGCTTTAAGGTGTCACTAGACTCCTGTTTATTTGCTTTGCAGTGGACTAACACTACTACCCCTCTAGAAAAGGCTTGTGAGATTCATGCAGGGCTTCCAGTGGCAGGTGCCTTCCCCTGCATAGAATGAGAGGCCATTGTAATGAAAAGGATGCCTGCCGAGTGTTTTTTAACTTGCATGTCCCTTTAATGACGTAACGGGGAGGTCACTGCCCTTGGCCATGTTTGTGGTAGCAATCCATCTCCTCCAGTGGTAAAGATGTTGGCCACTGGTTCATAAATTGTGATTGTAGGACATGTAAATTGTGTCTAGTCTACCAGTGTCCAATCCTCATGGTCTCCAACACCTGAGTTTCTTTGCAGCAGAAGTCCAGTGTGGTCAAGACAGGTATTTGAAATGCACGTCACATTTCCTCTCCTTAATATCTTTTGATGGTCCTCTCTGGCCCTCACAGTCCAGAACAGCAGAATAGGGAGTCACCAGTGGAGATATTTCATAGATGCGAGAAGATTGTTCCTGAGAAATGAATGAATCTGCTAAATGGTTTAGGAATTCAAGTTTCTGGATGTAGGGAAATCTACAAAGCTGGCATGATTATATTAGACTGGAAATTAACTTTAACAGCAGCAACAAAAGAGCCCTGAGACTTTTAATGTGAAAAGCTAGCTAATCTTGCATAGGTCCATTTGTCATTCTTGTTTAATTTAATGTATTTAATTTAACGTATTTCCTTCCCTTGTGTTTCTACCCAATGGGGACCCAGAGCAGATTACGTCGTTCTCCTCTCCTCCATTTTATCCTCACAAGAACCCTGTTGGGTAGGTTAGGCTGAGAGGGCATGACTGGCCTAAGGCCATCCAGTGAGCTTCCATGGCAGAGGGGAGATTTGAACCTGGGTCTTCCAGATTCTAGTCTGACACTCTTAACTACTACATCATGCTGGCTCTCAAATCTTACATAAATGATAGTACTTGATTAAAGGTGAGTCTGGTTTCTGTTGCTTGTTGCCTTTGTTTTGGATTTGAATATTTGGTCCTATTATCAGAAGTCAGTTACAGTAGTCTGTCTATGTTTAAATAATCTTCTTGTTACATATTCAGATTATTTGAAATTGTAATTTAAAAAGTTTTGATTTACATACCATGTCTGAACATCCTGTAACGAGCGAAGCTGAAAAATGCCTCATGCCATGTTTTCATGTGGCCTGCCACCATGTGCTTAATAACTTCTTGCTTCCGCCGTTTCATTCCAGCACCAGATCAAGGTGATTTATTCAGCCCTTGTGGGTTATGTCTCAGCTAGATGGTCACAAGTTGTGTAGATCTATTATGCGTTTTTTATATTATGGAGCAATGAGGTGAGCGGACAAATGGGAATTGTCCTGTGTTGTGTGTGTATGTATATTATGTGCCATTAAGACACTTCCAACTTTTGACCTCCAAAACATTTTATCATGACAGCCGTACCCAGATCTTGGAGACAGAAGGACGTGGCTTTCTTTATTGACTCAGTCCATCTCATATAGGGTCTTCCTTTTTTCCTGCTACCTTCAACTTTTCCTAGTATTATTTTTATTATTATTTATTTATAGTCCACCTTTCTCACTGAGATCCAAGGCAAAATACATACTGCAAGTGAATACAATATAATCAATAGCTAGGACAGCCACTGAGCAAAATACAATATGATCAGCAATTAGAAAATTCAAGGAAAACAAATACAAACACAGAGATGAAACGTTTCTGAATTAAAGCATAATTAATTAACATCATCTCTTTTAGCAAACTGGAACTTCCTAGTAGGTGCATGACTACATCAGCAGACAGTACCCAGTAGCCTACGCGATAGTCCCTGCTCCTTACCAAGGTATCTCTTTGGGCTGTTCCTTGCCACACAGCCCTGTAATCTGAGTAGAGGGCCCTCCTGAATAATTCAGTTTTGCATAGTTTGCAGAAAGCCAGGAGATTGGGAGCTTTTCTGACCTCATTTTGTCATTTTCGCTTCTTTGAAGAATTCAGGCTTGATTTGATCTAGAACCCACTTGTCTTTTTGGCAGTCCATGGTATCTATAAATCTCTCTTCCAACCCCACATTTTTTTAAAAAAATGAATTTTATTGAAAGTTTTTGAAAAACAAACATTAAAAAAGAAACCAAAAACAAAGAAAGAATAGAGAGATGAAAAATAAAAAAAAATATGTATAGGAAAAGCTTTTGATTTTCTCGATGATAAATATTAGTACGATTACAAAATTCACAATTGTTCTATTGTTATCAGAATAAAACTTCTCATTTTTTAAAAATCCTATTTCCCCTCTTACTCTCCAAACCCACAAATCATCCATTTTTTTCAGTTACATGCAGAAAGTCAATAAGGGGTTTCCAGTTTGCCATAAATGTGGATTTTGAACTTTTTGAACAAATCAGTCTTCCTGTCAGCTTTGTTGATTGTCCAACTTTCACATCCATACCATACAAATGGGCAAATCTGCAGTATGAGTTACTTGGTCCTGTATTACCTTGTATAAAAATTTGAGGAGTTGTAGAACTGGTGCTCAGATGGTTGAAATAATCTAAAGACAATCCAATTTCCTGCATGTGATAGGTTGGCTAGCAGTTGACCCTGGTTAGAAACTGTGTTTCTCTCCAGCTGTTTGGAAGAGTTAGGTGTTCATTTCAGCCCTTTGGGTTAGATCCAGTTATGCCCTTCTGCTCATAGCAGTCAACTTTTCTCAGGGGGACGTGCCCTGAGAGTGGAAGGGAATCGTTGCACCCAGCCCTTGATTTTTAGGTAAACATTTTAGGAAGTAGTAATATTTAATGACCATAGTTGATTCTTTAAACTCATGAGGATTTATTCTTGGCTCTTACGATGAGCTTTTATGACCAGTTTTTTAGCTCAAAACATCCTATGTTGGTTTTTTTATAACAATCTGTAAAATCACTGAAACAATACTTTTATTTGGATCAACCAGTACTTACAGTGTACTACATAGGTGAGTTACACAAGACCTTTTCTTAGAAGGGATTTTTATGAAACATTTTGAAAGGGTAGCAGTGGATGCTTTTAGTGTGATACTGGCCAAAGTTCCTCTTTGTGTTGCCACAGCTCTCCTTGCTCTGTACCAGCACAGGCAGTCTAGGCTTCACATGCTCAGGTGAACCTAGAGTTGGGAGACCACACAACCCAGCTGATATGTAATGACTATGTTGTAGCTGGTCGGCATAATTCCAACATTTTCTAGCCAGGGTATAGGGTACAACCGGCTTGTGACTTCTCTTTGGAGGCTGTTGTGTTTGTCACATTGGTTGCTAAGCTATAATATTGCTGGGTATCACTCAACATCTCAGTCACCGTCGCGTTTCAGGTATAGCAGAGCACTCAACCCGCTACATAGCACCCTAGAGTTGTGGATTGGGCTTTAATAGAGGAAACCAGAGTTCATTGAAGTCTCAACTTGCATATATGTATGTTGGGACAAAGATGCCATTGAAGAATTCCCTTTGAAAGTATGAAAACCAGTCACAAACGAAGGCTGCTTCTAAGCACTGACTGGAGCTTTCTGGTCCCCTGTAAGGTAGATGACGTAGGGTAAAAATAAATAGCATTCCTTATATTAGCAAAGCTGGAGACTAATTATAGAAAGCACAGGAAGTGCAAAGGAAATAGAAACACACAGGGTGGAGTTGCTTAGTGTTTTCTGATTGTTGGATGTTGTGTCCCCGTTGTGCTATCTCTGTTGGTGCTGGAGGGTGTCTGCGTGTGATACTTTCGTCAGTTTGAGAATGATTTTCTTCTTGATCTTGCAGATGATTCTGCCCATTTCCCCCTTATGCTGATTAGACCTAGAAATTCCTCCTAAAAGGGGCAAGAAGTGCCTGGTTCAAATTTCATCCTCAACACCTGCCTTTCCTATCCTTTAACCTCTTCACTACTATCCTTCACCGAAATAATAGCCACAATCTGTGTGACTGCAGTAGCTAATACTCATTCCATATTTTCAGTACCTCTCCCTTTCGTCCAGTCCATTGGTCTCCTCTGTATCCTTTCCTTCTGGGCCAAATAGCAACTGTTTGTGAGTATGTGACTTGTTTGGAGAAAATGGTGTGCGGGAGTTGGGATCCTGAACTGGACCCTTGCAATGGCTATGCGGCCTAAAAGCGTGTGTAGATCAATTCATGTACCTTTGGTCATGGTGTCTGCGGTGGGTCCTGAGAATGATACGCAAAATCCAGCATTTCTTACCCTATCCTTGGCAGGAGGTTGAACTAAATTATTGTGCCTGAAGAAAGATACCGTGGTGATAGTCTGAGATGATCGCACAGATTTGTTCTGGTCTGATCACTACTACAGCAGCAGCTTTAGATTTTTTTCTTAACTGTAACTTTTACTTAATGCTTTTGCCCTGGACAATCTAAGGAGTGTATAAAAAAGGTGATTTGCCAGGACATGTGAAGGGTTTCTTTGAGTAACTGGACTTGTTTGTTTTCTTAGAACTAAGTTTTTGAATTTTTTTTTGCGGACTTCTTTGTAATGAATCTCTTGCTGCCACATGCAACGAATTTAGGTTGGGAAATGAATCTAGAAAAACTCTGTAATGGGATACGATTGTTGTCTGATATTCAATAAAAAGAGGCATTTCTAAAAATTGGTCAGCTTGATTTATTTCCTGAAATAAAGGAATACGGTCGTAAACTGAAAAAGTCTTTCCAGCCTTCTTTTCTGTTGTTTCGTGCTATCACATTCTGCTGTGTAGTATTTGGTCAACAGATGAGATTTTTTCAGGTGGTGCTCTGGGGGTGAAGGACCAGGTCCTGAGAAAGGAAGTGCCCCCTCCCCCTCGCCCCCCTCCTCCCCAAGCTGAGACCTGAGTAGGCTAAATAATCACCCAGGAGAGGACTTTTCACTGATCCATATTGGATTTGTCAGAGTGTGTGACTGCATCATTATTACCCTATTTGGAAAGTTGGGGGATTGGAAAATAAAAGATTTGGGGGTGTGGTTTCAAAAGGGTGTCTAATGCCAGTTTTTGGATTAGAATCCCAGTCATCCATACTGTTCAAGGACTGCTGCATATTTGTCTGTGAAGCAGACAGTTTTGCTGTGTTGAAGAGTGAATACAAGGTGGTGTAAGTTTAGGAAGGATTCCAGGAGTTTTCAGAAAGCAGTGAGAGAAATTCTTTTCTTTTTGGTCTGGGCATGGCATATATCAATCGGTCACATAGTCTGGAACCTACTGCCCTTGATAAATTGATCACCTTTTGTCCTGCCAGGCCATGGCCTCCCAAGATAGTTCATTATTGTGGCTGGAAGGGCTGCAGTGGGGACTTTAATCTTTTGTTCAAATTCTAAAAGAAGAAGATTTGTTGTTGTAAAAGGTTTTAACCTACTAGCTGTGCACTGGACGGTTACTGGTCTTTCGCAATTGCTAGGCTTAGGCAGGAGTTATTTTTGAAGGGCATCAGTCAGGTTAATATATAGCTAGGCAATTCGTATCACATATTTGAAAATAAACAACTCCAGGCTAATTCTGGTGAACTGCAACACAGATATGATTTTGGTAAAATTGGAGGATTTAGTGTTAGTTGGTTAGTTAAGGATTAGCTTATGAATTGCGTGCCTTGCATTGAACGAACTTCTTGTGGCCGTCTTTAGTTCAGATTGTAAAGTCTGTTTTAAATTAGTATTTAGAAGAGAATAAAACAGTGTTGAACAATAATGCATCATATTGCTTTTATGAAGAGTCTATGTTCTTTAATTGGGTTAGGCAGCATGTAGGATCGTGTGTGGCTCTCGTCGGCAGTCCACGGTCTTCCCCAGGCAGCTGTTCAGTAGAGCTTGCTAGGGGGCGCCAGTTACCCCTCTTCTATCAGCTGGGTGAGGATAGCTTGGTCTTTTCATCCTCTGTCATTTGTGAAATGAATTTCTGCATTCGCTCTCCCACTTGGTACAAAAAAGAGAAAAAATGAAAACATGCTCACAGCTTGTGATTTGGGTTTGGCATTACCCAGCGACAGTATGGGGGAACTTTACCTGATTTTATTTGCTCTATTGGCCCTCAGGTATAAATTTAAAGGCTCTTCATATCTCCCCCTCACCCTATTTGATCTTGCCTCTTCATTCTGCTCACTGCTCAAGGGCTAACACCATCCTTCTTTGATTGTGATACAATTATAAATTACTCTAAAGTAAATGGCTTAACTGTAGTAGAGATTATGTTCCCCTGCTAGCTCAAATGGCCTTCATACAGATTGGTAAAAATTTCAATACTGCTTGACATCCTATCATGGAGGCTTTAAGTAGAAACATAGACCCAGCTGTCATCTAGATCCACTTGCTGTAAAATACTGGAAGTTCACAGTTACCTCCCCCCACCACTCCCCTAGGCACCCCTACTCTATGCCCAGAGGAAGACAAAAAACCCTCCAGGATCCCTGGCCAATCTGGTCTGGAGGAAAATTATTCCTGACCCCAAAGTGGCAACTGGCATTACCCTGGGCATATAAAAAAGGGCCACGAGAGCCTAGCATCGGCTCATCCCTTCCTGCCCTCCCCCTCACCATCTGTCTAAATTCATACTGAGTCCTAGAATCGCCATTGCTGTCAGTTGGCCATCTAGTCTCTTCTTTATAACTTCCAAAGGAGCGCCCACCACCTCCCGAGGAAACCTGTTCCACTGAGGAACCGCTCTAACTGTCAGGAAGTTCTTCCTAATGTTTAGCCAAAAACTTTTGATTTCATTGTAACCCGTTGGTTCTGGTCTGACCACCTTGGGCAACAATACAACTCTGCTCCATCCTCTATGTGACTGCCCTTCAAATATTTGCAGAGGGCTATCATATCACCTCTTAGTCATTTCCTCTCCAGGCTAAATAGCTCCTTCAGTCTTTCCTAACAGGACTTGATCTCTAGATGCCTCACCCATCTTTGTTACCCTCTTTTGAATATGTTCCAGCTTGTCAACATCCTTCTTAGCGCCCAAAACTGAACACAGTACCCCAAGTGAGGTCTAATCAGAGCAGAACTAAGTGATACCCCCACTTTGTATGATCTGGACACTATACTTCTACAACCAAAATTACATTTGCCTTTTTAGCTACTGTATCACACTGCTGACTCATGTTCAGTGTATGATCTGCTAAGACCCATAGATCCTATTCACATGCACCACTGCCGAGCCAAATCTCCCCCATCCTATAATTATGCCTTCGGTTTTTCCTACCTGGATGCAGAACTTGATGTTTATAACTGTTGAAATTCATTTTGCTAGTTTTAGCCCAGTTTTCCAGCCTGTCATGATCATCCTGAATCTTGATTCTGTCCTCTACTGTATTTGCTACTCCTCCCAATTGAGTATCATTTGCAGATTTAATGAGCATCCCCTCTATTCTTTCATCCAAGTCATTTATAAAGATTATGAACAACACAGGGCCCAGGTCAGATCCTTGAGGCACTCTACTTGTCGCTCCTCTCCAAGAGGATGAGGAATCATTTACAAGCACTCTTTGTGTGTGATCTGTCAACCAGTTAGAAATTCACTTAACAGTAGTAGGATCCAACCACATTTTGGTAACTTGTCAACAAGAATATCACATGGAACCTTATCAACTGCCTTGCTGAAATTAACTATGAAAACAGTTTTCCTCTGCTCCTACAGAGTAGTAACTCTCTCAAAAAAGGAGCTAAAGTTAGTCTGATATGACTTGTTCTTGAGTAACTCATGCTGGCTCTTAATAATCACAGCCTTCTGTTCTAAATGCTCAAGGACTGATTGTTTGATGATTTGTTCTAAAACATTTCCAGCTGTGGACATCAAGCTGATGGTTCGGTAGTTACTTGGCTTCTCCTTTTCCCCCTTCTTGAAGATAGAGACAACATACTCCTGCCTCTGGTTTTCTGGCACCTCACCTGTTCGCCAAGAATTCTTAAAAGATGAGAGACAGAGGCTCTGCAATTACATCAGGAAGTTTATTTAGTACCTTAGGATGCAATTCATCTGCCCCTGAGGACTTGATTTCTTTTAAAGAAGCAAGGTGTTTACATACCACCCCTATTCTTATCCTAGGTTGCAAGCAACTCCCTTCCTTTTGCCAGGTTGAGCAGAGTTTCTGTTGCAAGAGAAGACCGATGTAAAGTTGGAATTGAGCAGTTCTTCCCTCTATCATATGTTACAATTCTACATTCTTCTCCCTGAAGTGGGTCTATTACTTGCTTGTTCTTTTTCTTGTTCCAAATAACCCTTTGTTGTTGTGTTGTGCATCTCTCACTAGCCTAAGCTCATACTGAGCTTTAGCCTTTCTAATACTCGACAAGCACTGGCTATTTGTTTATATTCCTCCTCCTGTTCCAAGAGTGCTTCATGTGTTCTGTCCAGCAACTCTTCGCCTTGGCTAATATGATGAGCGTGAATAGGTGTGCCTCAAGCCCTTGTATCTTCTCCAGTAGGGCTACCAGCTTACACTTGGTACAAGTGTAATTTCTGTTACCCTCAGGTAAGATGACAAACATGGTAATGTTACTTCTTTTTTCAAGTCCTTCTAGCATGCACAAATGCTTCCCTCACAAGTCCCTTGCTCTTCTGTGGTGTACTGTAGTGGTCAAGATCCTGAGTAATGAGTTGGGAAGTCCCTGGGTTGAATCTTGCTTCTGCTGAAGTCACTAAATGGCTTTAAACAAGCATTTGTTTTTACCTGGCCTCAGCTTTCCATATGCAGCATGGAATAAGAACACTAACCTATCTGACAACAAAATAATGTACAAGAAGTGTTCTAGATTTTATGTTACGTTCTGTATTGTTCTTACCTTCAGTGAGGTACAGTAAAGAGAAAATGTCAAATTTCTCATTGGCACTTGGCCAGATTTGTTCACATAGCGACTTTCTCCAGTATCCTGAGAATGATGCCACTGCATAATATAACCTTAATTTTAGTTGGGGTCTGGGCTGGAGATGACATGCGTCTCTCTTAATATATACCAGAATACAGTCCCTGTGATAGAACTGTGTGGGAATTCCATGCCTAAGGATAATTTCCCCCTGTATGGGGGAGAAGATATGATTCAGAACAACAGAAACTTGGGTAGCCGTCATAAGCCCATTGGCATCAGTCAGTGGATGCCCTTTTCCAAAATGACTGTCACTCAACCTTGCTCAGCATCTATCTCATGATCTTCCA
Source organism: Eublepharis macularius (assembly GCF_028583425.1). Lineage (NCBI taxonomy): Eukaryota > Metazoa > Chordata > Lepidosauria > Squamata > Eublepharidae > Eublepharis > Eublepharis macularius. Next base: position 14,224,300 of record NC_072802.1, read on the forward strand.
TCCATAAAATATATATCAAATAATAGCATTTGAGATGCAGCAAAGCCATTTGTAATATTCTAAAAGCTGTATTGGTGATCCTTTTGAAGTTATACAGCAAGGTATCAAAATAAATGTGAAATGTAAGTATTTCAGTCTGATTGCATAGCATCTTCACCATTTTTTTTAGCTTTGTGGCACACTATGAAATTTCAAAAATATTCTTCTAAAACAACTTTCTGGTAAGATGATATGTGATAGATACTATGTCTTGCTCTCCAGGGTCTAAAACAACTTTCTGATAAGATATTATGTGATAGATACTACATTTTGCTTTCCAGAGTGTACTTCAGAAACGTAACTCCTGTTAGATCATCTGAGAGTAATCCTTTTTTGTGCCTAAGGAGTTACCAAGGTAAAGGAGAGAAGATTCTGAGTGAATCGAAAGAGGAGGTTTTAGACAACTTACTTCCAGAGCAAGCCCACAACTGTGGAGTGAAAGAGACCAAGAAAGAGCTATTTTCCTATCCAGGGCAGGATTCTGTGCAGCAGTCTCAGTTATGAGAAGCTCTAGTTCTTGAGGGGCTGCCTGTGGCATCAGTCTCCTCACTAGTGCTGTCTCATTCAAGAACCCAGGTCCCATAATTCCAACCCACAGCAAGAAAGTATTGCATTGATATGTTCGAGGGCGTTCCCTCCACTTAGGTGCAGAGTACAACTAGGACAAATGAACTGAGTAGAAAGGACAGAGATTCCACTCTCGATAGCAGGAATGCAATTGAAGGGGAAATGCATGAACATGTGGCTCATCTGGATTATGAATCTTGTGTTTTGGGAGCTGATTTCTTCTATCAGAAGCCCTGTTAGGAGCTCTGCTCACAGTTAACATGACCAGTTCTGTGATGCTGACATTTGGTCCGGGTGACATGCCTCTGAGTGTGCACGTGACAGCAATAAAGTGACACATTCAAGGACAAGCAAAAGTCTTTGCCTTATGAGACTGCTTACCTTGTTTCAAATTATGTACAACAACATTTACAGCAGTGAGAAGAAAACACATTGAATGTTATCACTGTACATGCTGTGAATGTAAATGCAAGAGCAGATAGTTATCGGCATCGTTGAATAACAGGCATTAATTTTAGTTATATTGATATCCTGTGCAAAGCACACTCTCTAGGTTGACATCAAAATTACAATGTTAAAGGATCAGAACATTTGCCACGCCTACAGTGGTGGTGTTTGAGCACCAGAGATCATTTGTTTTATCCCAGCAAGGATGGCAAAGAACTTGTGTTAAGTCTGGTGACAGCAGCCTTCAACTTGAATGATACTCTTATATCTTCATGGGCTAATAGTTGTGTGCTAATTTGTGCACTAATTTCACATGCTGGTGTGCTAATAATGCATGTTGGATTCCAATCACATAATTCGCACCCCATCTCATAGCCACCTTCTATATATGGTTACGCACAACTTCTTCAGAGTTTTGTCACATACGAAACAGTCTCTACTTCCCTTGTCACAGAAGATGGGGATTTTCACATTTGCTGTTTGTGTTGTGCAAGATACTGAGCTGAAACATTTTCAAGCACTTTTATTGGGAGAAATCACAAATACACACTTACTAGTAGCATCACTTTCTTGATCTTTGGGACAGTTTCATACCTGTGATTGCTTTGCTAGAGTCCTGGCTGAAATGCAGCCATAAATCTGGATTTGTCACTTTATGCCTATGCAGTTGTTTGCTAACCTAGATGTAGGTTATTTGCTAATATTTTTCTTTAGAAGCCTCTACTATGGTAATTCCTTAGAGATAAAAAGGATCGCTCTCTGGGGATCTAACAGTGTCTTCATTTACAGAGTGTCCCTTTTGCTTTCCATCACATAATTTCTTATCAGATAGTTGTTTTAAGAAGTACATATTTGAAATTTCGTAGTGTGTGCTACAAGACTGAAAAACATCTGAGAAGATACTAGGTAATCAGATTGAAGCTCCTATATTTCATGTGCATTTTGATACCTTGATGGGTAACTTCAAAAGGTTCAACTTTGATAGAATTTTGGGGATGTTAACATTAGCTTTGACATGGTCTATCCAACATGGTTTGTTGGATAGATCCCAGTACTGGAGGATGACTGGTGGCTATTTTGAGAAATGGCATCCACAGATTTATGGCAGCCTGTTCATGATGTGCCGTCTTTCTTTTTCCAAACTCATCCTTCTACTTCATACATATGAAAGTTACTATTAGGCATGAAATTCCTATAGAGGCTTGTTAGGGAGAAGACGACTAATTTTTTTCTTACCTCATTATTCCTGTGCTAAGTCTCCATTGATAACCATCACCATTGGATTTTTTTGCTGTGAGATTATATGACCTAATTCTTAACCAAAAATACAAGGCTATGAAAGAAGGATGCCAGAGAAGTTAGGGACTGAACAGCTACGAAGCAGAGAAGATTATTTATGTCAAGATAACTGAGAAAATATTTCTGGTGGAGTATGGTTTGAGTTCAAAGAAGCATCTGTACGCTTGGAAGGCATCTCCTCCTTACGGATGGGTCGCTTTATGCCTCCCACTGGAGCACTGCATGAGAAGAGTGAACCTGAACCTGAAGATGTTTTTCTGCTTGTGCAAGCGTCAGTGCGACTTCCAATAGAAGTGGAAGGCTCAGAACAGCTATGGAGCCCACCTGTTGTAGCACTCTGTGAATTAGCAGTATTGATGCACTGAGACAATGTTTGTGGGGTTATTCTAGTAGTTATTTTCCTTGATTTACAGCTACATTTGCCCAATTCAGTTTGAAGTAAAATCAGTGAAGGAAGACAAAAGTTTGGATCCTTTGACAATGTTCCAGGCAGGCCGGGCAGCCTCTGCCGCAGAACGTGGGTTCTCTGTGGCTGGCACTTTGGATCACTCAGGATTAGTCTTTTTCATGAACCTCTTGCACAGACAGAAGTGCTAGCAGCAGAGCAAATGTGCGCCATGACTGAGGCTGTCCATCACGTTTGGAACACAATCATAGGATCCTAGCCAAAGTTATGAAAGAAGACCTACCTGCATACGAGACCTGGTGTAGCATAATGGCTAAAATACGGAGCAGTAAGCCAAGAAGTGTCCCCCACCCCTGTTTAAATCATACCTCTCTGATGAATGTGCTGAACATATTAGGCCAGCCGCTAGTGGTAGAATTGAATTGAATTGTTTATTATGGTCATTAACCAGCAGAACAAAACATACGAGTAGGAAAAGTACACAAGGAACCAATACATAGAAAATTAGAAGATAACAGGTGTAATTTGTCACTGATCTATGATAGACGCTCATGGCTGCATAAAATCTGGTGACTCTGTCCATAATCCCGGGCTCAAAATCTGCAAGAGGGGGAGGTATATGATTCCTCTGATCCTACTAGATTTTTTTTGGTGGCTAGGAGTGGGAAAAAGTATGTACGAGATCACCATAGAAGGGGGCAATGCAGCAAAACATGCCCAACTGTTTTAGTTTCTTCACTTGCAAAGGGGCATATCAGCTTGGAGTATAATTGGGTTGCCAGTTATGAGCAGCATCTGTGAACCAAAATAAAACCACTTTGAGAGCTATTATGGTTTCGTTCAGGGTAGCAGTGATCCATGTTCGCTGTTACTCTCTGGGTGATCTTGGGGCTGTTGCTGTCTCTTAGCATAACCTATGTCACAGGGCTGTTGTGAAGGTAAGACATGGAATGGTGGAGAGATGATGTGTGTCAGTCTCATCTCTTGGAAGAAGGGTTTTCGAAGTAAGGGTTTTAGAAGCATGTTTCCTATTCGTCTATGATACCTACACACTACTTACTGAATTATATATGCAGTCTGTTATTTCTGTGACGCTTTCCAAACTTCTTTTAACTGAAGCCTCTCTCTGGTTGCTTTTTTAGATCTCATTCAGTGCACAAATGAGATGAATGTGAATATTCCACAGTTGGCAGACACCCTTTTTGAGAGGACGGCCAACAGTAGCTGGGTTGTAGTGTTCAAAGCTCTAATTACAACACACCACCTCATGATGTATGGAAATGAGGTAAGGCTGCAATCATTTGTAATAGAACATTGCATTTAATGGTTAGAAGGGAGTCTTAACAAGGTGCTAGTTACACTGATAATGTGACAGAACAAGTAAAAGGCATAACTATGACTTGTATGCGCAGCCCCTCTTCTGTTAGAAAATAAGTAGTCATGTGTACAAGACTAAATTTTGATGCTGAGTGCATGTATGTTTTTATTAAAAGCCTAAATTAATGAGTTAGAGAATGAATTGACAATACTGAGATACTGGTACAGCGTCTCACTACTACAGTGTTACAAGTGAAGCCATCATACTGAAATTCACTCCTTCACTCACAGGTACAAGTGCTTGGATTCTGTATCTAGCTATATATTTGATGTCCTAGAAGTGCTTATATAGGCAATCTGTACAAACCTGAGGAAGCTTAACAGGCACCTGTGCACTTTCTGGAGTTTACCCAACAGCTTTCCCACTGCACTGTGCCTTTTGTATGATCGAATTGTTCCTAGAGGATACCTCAAGGCCTAGTTCATTCATTATTTGGCCCTCAACATTCTATCCATGGTGTGAGGACAGGAGCAAATGGTGGTCTCGTGTGCTTCTTCACTCTTTGCTTTGCAGGATGGATGATGCGTAAGCTGAAATAATCCATACTGATTTGAAACACAGGATTACTCCAACTTTTTTGGGCAGAACCTGTTTCTTAAAGCATTTATCTTGTAGGGTCCAGGGGATTCAGCACTCAAACATGGACTTCCCTAGTGTAATTGATATTGTAAATGTCTTGAAATTGATCATAAAACTATTAATATCATAATGCTTTTATGTAAATGAATGGTGTAGTTACAATTGAAATTCTGCATACAGCTCTGGTTGCCCCATCTCAAAAAGGAGATTTAGATCTAGGAAATGTAGGAAAAGGGTTAAGGCGATCCTACAAGGTAGGAGCACATTCCCTACAACAATAGGCTGAGGTGTCTATTTTCCCCCACTTAGGTATGAGGGTATGATAAAGGCTTATAAAATAACGCATAGTGTGGGTAAAGTGAATAGTGGGGTTTTCTTTTTGAATGCCCAATGAAATTAATTTAGCAGCAGATTCAGCTCTGACAAAAGAGAGAATTTTCTTCACAGAACACAACTAATTTATGGTATGTGCTTCCACAAGATGTGGTGATCGCCAGATGGCTTTTGAAGGGAACTATACAAATTTCTGGAAGATAAATTTATTAACAGCTGCTAACCATGATGACTGAATGAAACCTCCAGGTTCAGAAGCCATCGGCCACAGTACCAGTTGCTGAGCACCAAGAGAAAAGGGCTTTCTGGACATATGTGGTTGGCCACTGTAAGAAATGCCTGCTGGACTAGAAGGCCCTTTTGCGTTATCCAGCAACATTCTTATTTTATGGTGAGCAGGGGATGAATTCCTCCTGATTTTACTGCTGATAGAATCCCAGAGCCTGGATGAATAGTCCAGGAGGCGTAGCCCTTTGTGGAAGATACGATTATTGGAGATGGCATTAATGGAGGTCCTGGCCTGTAATCTAAACTGTAAACTTAACTGTACTACCTTTTCCTCTCTTTATCCATATAGGCTTAGATTTTGTTTTGAGTCTTAGAATAGCTCTGTATGTGTATATCCTTTTCACAGCCATTATGGGATGGATGGCAACCACATGAGCTGAATTCCATACAAGGGTGTAATCAGTTCTATTGCTTTCACCACCCAAGAGTTTGTAAGACGTAGTCGTTGTCGATGTCGTTACATATTGGGGCATGTTGCAGTTCATTTCCTTTCCTGGGTAGTGATTACAGGATCCGTAGCTTTGACTATATCTCAGCTGCTTTCTTTAGTATTAGATACAGGGCTTTTTTTCAGGGGGAACGCGGGGGAACGGAGTTCCGGAACCTCTTGAAAGTGGTCACATGGCTGGTGGCCCCGCCCCCTGATCTCCAGACAGAGGGGAGTTGAGATGGCCCTCTGCGCCGCTTGGCGGCACGGAGGGCCATCTCAACTCCCCTCTGTCTGGAGATCAGGGGGCGGGGCCACCAGCCATGTGACCATTTTTGCCAAGGGCAACCCACTGAGTTCCACCACCTCTGTTCCCAGAAAAAAAAGCCCTGATTAGATATAACTTGGATCAGTGCAGGTGTCACCAATAAAATGACTTACAAACCAGCTTCTTTGTATGATTAAATCTATGAAAAGAAAATAACTGGAATCTTAACTCTCTCACCAACAGCGCTTTATCCAGTACTTAGCATCTCGAAATACACTGTTTAATCTAAACAACTATTTGGATAAAAGTGCCATGCAGGGTAAGGATCTTTTTCCCTCCCTTCTTTGGAGAAGCAGTTTGCAATACATGTTATAATTGTGTAGAACGAAAAAATATTAAATTGGTCTGTTAAGCCACTCCCTGTCATATTTTAGCATTACTCCTTAATTTGCCTGTTCTCTAGTTTCTTGTGTGTGATTTGAAATATTTATTTGGAAATAAATTGTATGTGTTTAACAGAATTTGCTCTAAAGAAAGTGTGCCAAAGAATACAGCCATTAGACTTCTTCCAAGAATATGAATGAGTCCTGTAAAGTTTAAAAAAATCAAGTGATTTAATTCACCAAGTAGTTGCTATAGTGATTAAAATACATTGGCTTTCAGCAAAATAGAACTGTTTTGTTATGTAGAAGTGTAACTTGAAATCTTTGCCCATGCAGCCCGTAAGCAATGTAGGAACTATTTTTTTGGATCTGAGAGAGACTCTTTTTTGGCTCTCTTTGTAGTCATGTAAAGATGCAATATCACTTACTTAAAAGCCAAATCTACAATTATGCGCACAATTAGTTTGGAGGTGACAGGCAACTCTGCTCAACAGACTACGGTTTGTGAATTCAGACAATGTCCATGTTGCAACAAATCACAGTCAGTTTGAATTGTGAATAACAAATTAGCAGTGTACCTCAGTTTGAAATTCCAGTTTTACACCAGCCAATAAGCCCCGGGGGCTTTTTTGGACGTCACATCAGACCTGTGCCTGTTCAAACCATGGTTTATTATAATGCCAGCCAGTGGCTCAGCTCAGTTCAGATATCATGCCAGACAGTGGTTAAAGAAACTTGACTATGCCTTGATGTGTTGACTGACTTGACAAACAGCAGCTTGCTGTTGACCAGCAACCTAGACTCAGACACCATGATTTGCATTAATTATGGTTGGCTGATATTTGAATCGATGAACCAGAGTTACAGTCAGTGCTCTGCCTATGGATCAAGCTGCACTGTGGAGATAGTAGAGAACGTACAAAGCTCAGTGCCAGGAGGACAGACAAGACAGAGGCAGACAAGCAGTTGTAAACCATGGTTTCCCTGTCCATACAGTTTTGGAAACTCAAACTATGGTTTGGGTGATGCACTTGGCCTAGAGCACGCATTGGTTTGTGGTGATGTCTGAATTGATCCAATATGTTTGACTCCATTTAGAGATTAGCAGTGCAAACTTATGCAGTGTTCCTCTAGTCTAAGCCCAGTGATCTCAGTGGCTTAGATAAAAGTAACTCTGTATAGAATTGCACTGTTATGGCAATTGAGCGTGTTGGTCTCTGTTAGCATCTCATTTTTAAGTCTGGTTAGGGTTAAACCCAAATACTATAGTTGAAATAAATATCCGATTTAAAATGATGTATATAAATAGTTTGTGTGTATATGTGTGTGAGAGAGAAATAATGGAATTTCATCCTATAAAATGGCCCATGATAGAGTCAGTTGTTAAATGATCAATTTATTAGTGATTTAGCTAAATATATTGGCTTAAAAACCAGCAAAAAACCGTCAGTTTAATTTCAAGCATAAGCTGCAAGAGCTTTGCAGGTTCTGTCCAAGTTAATCAGAGATCGTATCAACATTCGAAGAAATCTCACCTAGCTGCCAATTCCTAGAAGAAGGGTAGTTGTACTGGCAGCTTCAGGTTTTTGTAATTACGGTAAAGATGAGAAGGTGGCACCCAGGGCCCTAGAAGTAATAAAGCGTGTGATTCACACTGAATAAATTGTGACAGGTGCAGAAGAAAAATATGAGACCTTTAACTGGAAGAACGTTTTATTTCCAGGCTATGATATGTCTACCTTCATCAGACGATACAGCAGATACTTGAATGAAAAAGCACTTTCTTACAGACTTGTAGCAGTTGACTTCACCAAAATGAAACGAGGGTGAGGATTCTGTTTGTGGCACATTCTGGCTGTTCTGTTCCTGCATGTTGGTGCCTGCATAGAAAGGAGGAACGGTAAAATTAATTTGATAGGTTCCTCTCCAGGATTCTCTAAGCTGTCCGTGTCTTGATCAGGCCAACCCACTGCCCCAGTTCTGTTTGCCACCATCCCTTACTTCGACTGCTTGCAGCATTTCATGCCTCCAAGAACATGTTCAGTCTTTATTAAGACACCTTTGATTTGTTTTTCTTTGCCTGGTGATTAATTAACAAAGTCCCAAAGTCCTTCTCTCCCCCCCCCTCCCCTCCACATATTCAGGGAGTCCCCCAAGTACATAGAAAATCTCTGCCGCCATGTTTAATATTTAGTGATAATGGCTTGGTTCTCACAGTCTGATCTTTGAACCAATTGTTAAACCAGAGTTTGATATTAAGAAAATTAGCAACCAAAACCACAAATCCTAACAAGGAACTTGGAAGTTTGTAAGGATGCGCAGAATTCTGTTTTGGGGAGGGGGGAATGGGGGGGCGTGTTTTGTGAATTTGGTGTTATGTGGCTAATATTGTTGCTTCTATTGTAGTACAGTATGAATAATCTTAATAAAATCTTGTAGGAAATTCAAATATTTGTTGAAACAAATATATCATATCTGATGTGCAATTTGAAAAATACCGTTTTTTGTGCAGCCCAGTTCCCCAGCATGTTTATTCAAAAGGAAGTCCCAGTGGCTCCAGTGTGGCTTACTGAATAGCCTTGCTGCCTTTGCCTGTGGTAGACGGTAGCATTGTCACCTTGTGGCTTGGTGCCCTCTGCATCCTTGTGATTTATTTTTCTATTGAATTCTTTGAAGGATTGATGGCGTAATGAGAACAATGAATACTGAAAAACTTCTGAAAACCCTTCCAATTATTCAGAATCAACTTGATGCACTTCTTGATTTTGATGTAAGTATTGAAAGTTTCTTTCATTGATATAATCCAGTATTGTTTTTTGGGATGAAAAGAAAATGTGTCATTTTATTCCCTCATGCTTTTTTCTGTTTTTAATCTCTCTGCTTTCTACATAGGCAAACCCAAATGAACTAACAAATGGTGTAATAAATGCTGCCTTCATGCTCCTCTTTAAGGATTCCATTAGGCTGTTTGCTGCCTACAATGAGGGGATTATTAACCTGTTAGGTATGTGAAACAAATAAAAACTCTTTAAAAAGTGGAGACTCGTATAAATATGCAGATGTGTTTTTGTGAGTAATTCCTGCTGTGTCCGTTCCCCCCTCACACACTTCCTCATTCAAGACTTCATAATAAAATCATATACACCACTAGTCTCTCCACACCTCTCCCTCCAAATATGCCAGGTGGAATGTTCATCAATATTCCCTAACAATCAGCAGCTAAGACCGTGTATAGGGGGGGCTCATTTCACTTGAAGCCAGAGCTCTCTCCGGCAATTGCTGCAGAGGTTTAAAAAACGGCAGTAAAATTTGATCAACGACACAGATAAAGCTTTTGACTTGGGTTGTGTGTGAAGTGGTACTCTGACCCTAAGGGCGTTTATGTTGAAGTCTTGAAGCTGTGCTCAGAATTTGCTTCCATTAATATTTATGTTAGGAGTACAGTCTAAAGTGCACGTTTTCCTGAAAAAGAATGTGCAGACTTACTGTTGACCTTTCTGTGCTGTTAGCTATAATCGGTGCATCTTTGAAGGACTGGGGCCTTAGCTTGCCTTGGAACATTGGGCTAGATCCATGGAAACCACTATTGTTTGTGGCCATGTGGATATATGCATTCAGATTCAGAGGCAGATTACTGCTAATGGAGGACAACTCCACCCCTCAGTCTGTGCTGGTTGTTAGGTTGGATCCAACATCAAATTACGCATGTAAAAGGCTGATCTCTGAATCAGCTCTCTTAGCCCTGTCTAATCAGTGGATGGTGATTGCTGCTTTGGGTAAGGTGTTACACTGTCATTTGCATAGCAGATGTTAGTGTGAGGTAGTAATTAACCATTTTTAATAGTCTGGAAAACAATACCGGAACACATTTGTGTGCTAAAAGTAATTTAGATAGTCCAATTTGCAGAAATCTACTTTTTAAAAACAAAACACAGAAAATCCAGGCGGACAAGCACCCACCAATCATTAATTATGTAACAGCAAAGAAATTGGATGTTTTACAACCTGATACACACTTTTAAAAATCTTTTAAATGTGAAAGTAGTCTGTCTTTCCAATATTCCCTTTTTAAATATTATCTTACAGTCCTTTGCTTACAAATGCTTTTTTCCCTTTGAATTTCATGCTTCAGAAAAGTATTTTGATATGAAGAAGAACCAGTGCAAAGAAGGTCTGGATATTTACAAAAAATTCTTAGCCAGAATGACCAAATTGTCAGAATTCCTCAAAGTGGCAGAGGTAAATAAATCCAGTAGCATCAATAGAATTTCATTTAGCTTTCTATACTGGTACAGTAATAAATGCATATCATACAATTCTCACTTCATAATTTCATATAAATACAGTAATATGTGGTGGTCGTTGACTGTAAATATCACTTAAAATAGGCATATTTAAAAGGGCTATTTTGAAAGCCTAGTTTTGACTATTAACTTTTACTAAAAAATGTAGGTGACAATGTAGGTCTTAACCAAGGCTTGGGAACGTCAAAGTGTTTCTTGAAAATGATGAATCAAAATAGTAGCAAAGTCTTTTACGTGGGGCTCCTTCCAGTACCCGAAAGAGATCAAATCTTCTTAAAAAGAGATCTTGCAAGATGAGCATGTGAAATTCTGCTTATGGAGCAATAACAAATGGCATTTAGGATTGTACCAGTTCAGAAAGTTTTCGTGTTCTCCCTGGTACCTTAGCTTGTGTGTAGACATTCAGATCCACAGTTCTTTCTTTTCATTGTCACTGCATGTAGTAATGTACATTTTTTTCCCTTTTTTGTGAACCCAGCAAGTTGGAATTGATCAGGGTGACATTCCAGATCTTACTCAGGTCAGTGTACATTTCATATTAATTTAACCCAGATCCTTTGTGATTTTAACAGTTAGTGTTTCATTGTATACATCGTGTGATTTCATTTCCTTCCATATATGTTATATATGGAAATCCATGCCATTTTTTCCTGTGAACTGTATTGTTTGCATAGTAGTACTCACAAACAGTAACCTCTTCAGTTTTTTTTTCTTGTATGTTCCAGAGAATATTCTTACTAAAAGATTGTGGGGAGGTTATTAAAAAAAAATCTCTAAAATGCATGGAATAGCATGCTAAGAATTGGGATAACTATTGCTTTGCTAAACAAGCCAACATTTCCCCTGGTTTAATCAGCCAAGATGCAAAAGTGTATGACACTGATTCCCATGTCCAGCAGGGCTTTAGGCTTGTTTTCTCAGACGTGTGCAGTTTGCCTCATGGCCAGGGTGGGTAGGTTGCTGTTTAGAAAGTAATAAATCCCTCTTTGGGCATCTAAAATAGTTCTTTGGATCCTGGAGTAAGTGTGAAACACTGGTTATGAAAACTGTGTTTAGTTTGTTACCTGTTTCTTGTGCTGATACTCTAGGTGTGGAATGTAAAAATGAAAGGCTTGGTTTAGAAGTGAGTAAGCCACCATGTGAAAGAGCCTGGGGGAACCTTCAAGGCTTTCTCTTGTACCTGACAAACCAATTAGAGAGTTCTAGGTTTGCAACAAACAATAGTTTGTTATGCCCAAATCCAATGGAATGAAAGACAGTTTGAATACTAGTTTACAGGGAGAAGCAAACTGTGGTTTGTAAACTCAGAAATCTCTAATCAGCAAGCTTGACCATGTGCAAGAGGAGAAGAGGGAAGATGGGAACCTATGATTCTTCACCAAATGGAAAACCATGGTTTGCTGTTACATCTAACATAGCCTAACATAGTCCTTTGCCCCAGCCTAGATGCTGTTGGGAAGTGGGCTCTTCCCCTGCTTGTCCACAGCAGCATGATTTTTTTTTTACCTTCCAGGTTTCCCCCAGCCTTACTGCATTTTTTCTAAAAACTGCTTTATTCTGATCCTTTTGGGGAAATTGCTGCAAAGCTGGGGTCACTGCTGTGTAGATGGGAAAGTGCTGATCTTGCCTAGTACTGCCCACATTGGTGCCGTTTCCCTTGCCCCAGCTCCCCGCAAAATCACTATAGTATTAAAACAATGTACTAGTTGCAGCTGTTTAAAAAACAAAACTGTAGCTCTTTTCATTGCGGAGTTATAAAGGGGAATGAATAGCTCCACAACAAAAAATGCTAGAGACTGACTTTTTAAAAAAAGAAAAGTGGGAGCGAGTATATTATTACAATAGATCTTGATATTATAATGCGCTTGGGCTCCAGCAATAAAGCCATCCAGTGTGATGGGGAAATGATGGCCGGGGCGGAGGTAGGGAAAATGCGGGGAAATACACAGTGTAGAAGCCCGGTTGCTGCTGCACTGAATCTGCAGCCTTAGCAGCAACAGGCAGCCAGAGGAAATCATTTCTGTGTAGAAAACCCCAAAGTCATAGCTGTGAAGGGATGTAAACATTGATAATCTAAGCCTATCCTGGAGGCAGAATGAAAAAACCTTTTACATGCTAGCAGTTTGCATTTTCCAGAAGATAAGACCTACCAAATGCGGATGATTTTTGTTGCCCAGTCCACATCTCAATGCTATGCCAGCAGCTTCTTCTCTCCCCCTCCTGCCCCTCATATGCTTAGCCTCCTTGCATCCAGGTCATGCTGCCTGCATGTCATCTTCTCAAACTTATCATACCAATGTTACTCCCAGCCTCTTCAGTTATGTAGCTCGTTTTGTTCTTTGCCTGAAACCATCCCTTCCAAGCAGTCTAGATAACCACCACTTAGACAGCTCAAGTTCCTTTGCAGTTCAGGGCCCTGTGGCACAGACTGGGATTTAGTGCTTGAGAGCCCTTTGGCTGCACGGCACCTTTGCGTTGAAATTGATTTGCCTGGGCACTTTTTTTAATGAATAAATATGGCGATGGCCATTACACCAGTCCAATGAACTTGTGCCATAAAATGTATGCATTGTTTAATCTAATGCACTAAGACTGAATTACTGTGGGATTGCTCATTCGTGTTGAGTTCCATTGGAAGAAGGTTCTGAGGCAGGAAGGGGAGACAGCCTTTGATTTTGAGGAAATAGTGTATTATTAACGTGAAGGCAGCTTTGCCTAACGGACTCCAATTTGTTGCTGCATTGTTGTGTCAGCTTCTCTTCTAGCCAAGCATAGGATACCTCTTGTGAAACAAAACTCAAATACCGCACGCAACAAGAATCTTCATTAATAGAATGTCTAGTAAATGCCACCGGAACAAGTTTTGCAAGGTAGAGCTTTTGTGCAGTATAAAGCAAACAAACACCTTAATAGCTCACCAAAAACATACCCTCTTTTGACTTCCTGATGTAAAAATGTATTTCCTGCTATTTGTGCTGTCACAATTTTTCTTTCATGAGAGCTTATCTGGGAGGCATAAATGGAGTTTGAGATAAATTCCCTTCTGTGTGGTATGTTGATGTCAAGGATGCGTCTTCATCTGTTCCCTGCTTGCTTGTTGACCGTATAGTGTGCCTTGCAAATCTCTCCTTCTTTGCCCTTTCAGTTACTAGTTAGAGGTACTTTATTGCTACTTTAGACTTTAAGGTATTTTTTTCTGTAAGGCCTCAGCTGGTAACTTATCACTTTATTTTTAAAAAAGGTTTAGCTCCTTTTTGCTAAGTTCAGCTTTTTGTTGTTTAATGTTACTAGTTATGGTTAGTTCTTTAAAGGGTTTATTGCAGGGAGAGTTATCAATAAACATTTTTGTTAACAGATCAGCTTTCTCTTTTGAGCATTTCATTTAACTTTATCATATTGTTCAAGGAACTCAGAGTAGCGAATGTGGGGTCTTTTTTTAACCTGCACTGAAACCCTGGAGGCAGGATTCTTCGATGTGAGGGTTTCATTTGTGGGGGGTGGCTGAAAAGTCCATACTCAGCTTCATTCTGCTTGGTGCCAAATGAGGCATGAAGGCAGGAGATCTTGTTACCGTTTCTGCTTTTATGAAAATATCAAAATTTTATAGCAGGCTAAGGGGAGGGGGCAAATGCAAAGGGCAGCAGAGCTGGGAGGCGAGGATTTTAACTCTTTCCCTCCCCTCCACACTACTCTTCTAATTTAAATTATTTCCCCTCCCCACCAGCTGCATAAGGTGAGTATTTTATTGCATCTGTTATGGGTGAATGTTTAAACTAATGTTTTAGATAATTGTAAGGCTGTTTTAATGTAACTTTAGATGCCATTAGCAAATTTATTTTAAGCTAACTTGAGCACTCCAGGGGAAACACTAGATTTAAATAAATAAACATTGGCTTGTCAGCCTTTTGACAAGTATAAACATTGGCCCTGGGTTAACACCCCCCCCCCCAAATGCTACAGTCACAATTTGATTCTCCCATCTCAGAGCTAAGCTACAAGAGATTAATTACATGAGGATGCTCACATGAAGGGAGTCACAGTGTTTGCCGGGAAGCCAAGTTTTAAAAGAGCTCAGAAGGCTTTGTCAATTTCCCCTCTCTACATAGCCTGCAAAGATCCCTCCCCAAAGGGTTCGCTAATTTCCTCTGAAAGGTTCTGTCAGTTTCACTTCCCTTTCTGGGGGTGAAGAGGAAATAAACAAACCCTCTGAGGAGATCTTTGCTGGCTCTGTAGAGAGGGGAAATTGACAGGGCCTTGCGATCTCTTTTAAAACTCAGCTTCCCAGCTAATATTGCGACTCCCTTCACGTGAGCGTCCTCATGTAATTCCTCTCTTTTAGTTTAGCTTTCAGTGCAGCCATTGTTAACAACCTTGAATGCGGTAGGAGATCTGATCACAGACTTCTTGTCATGTATCAGTTGGCTCTTTAAAGACACAGGACATTTCAGCCATCCCTGGTACATTGGCAATAGAAAGACACACAGACTTAAGGGCGCTGCCTGCTAGGAACTGGCATGTTTGTCACAAACATTTGTTTCTCTCTTTCTCTCTTTTACTTCCCTTATTGCTTTATTTTATTTATCAAGTTTTTATCCCACATTTGTACTATAAAGTACTCAATTTTGATTAAAAATAATCTTTAAAAATCTACAACATAGTAAAGCTAAAACCAAGAAAAATTAAACTAGTAGTAGCAGCAAAACGATGATGGATATTAACACAGCAAATACAGTTGCAGTTGGAAACACACCAAGGAGAAAGTGCTGGTGAACTCAGTGAGACCTGTGAGTCTACATGCTTAGGACTGAACTGAAAAAGCGCAGTGAAAATGGTGACAGTAGCCCTCGGGCCAGTCACTCACTCATAGCCTGAACTACTTTACATGGTTGTTGTGAGGATGAAATGGAGGTGGGGAGTGTGATGTGCTGCACCCTAAGCTCCTTGGGGGAAAGGCAGGATAAAAATGTGTTAAATGAGATAAATAAGTATTCCTGGAAGCCTAAGAGTGTGTGAGAAAGACTGGTGTTCCAAAATCTAGGGGCCAGAACTGACAAGCCCCAGTTCTGAGTGCTAGTGCTTTGCTTCTGTTTTCACAGTAGGAATAAATCTAAGCAGCTTATTTGCTTGCCCAGTATTACCTCTAAGTCTAATAAAACTTGAAGGCTGTAGCTCTTTTTTTTCTTCTTGACTTTGGGAGGCTTAGTTTCAGATCTCTTGCTTTGCTTTAATAGATTTTTAGAGCCTCCAAAAAGAACTAGAACAGGCCAGTTAGCTCTCTCTGAAAATATCCAATTTGCCACATTTTTGTGAAAGGTAAAGCTGTCCCATACACCTGTATAGGGGCGAGAGCAGGGCTTTTTTTCTGGGAAAAGAGGTGGTGGAACTGAGGACTGTACAATGATGTCATTTTGGGTCAGCTGGAATAAGGGGGGAGTTTTTAAAGTTTAAATTGGCCTTGGTGAAAATGGTCACATGGCTGGTGGCCCCGCCCCCTGTTCTCCAGACAGAGGGGAGTTGAGATCTCCCTCCGCACCGAGCGGCGTGGAGGGCAATCCAAGCTCCCCTCTGTCTGGAGATCAGGGGGCGGGGCCACCAGCCATGTGACCATTTTCAAGAGGTGCCGTAACTCCGTTCCACTGCGTTCCAGCTGAAAAAAAGCCCTGGACGAGAGTGATCAAGTGTCAAGTAAGATGTGAGATGATGAAGAAATTTGTCTTGAGGCTGAAAGTTTTCCTGCATACATCACATCTTTGGTTTCTCAACATGCCTCTGCTGTTCTAAAGTTAATGCACTATGTGAGCTGATTATTCTTGTTTTACAAATAAATGGGCACAATGTTTAATCAAGGAATAGATTTTAAAATACCAGTATCATAAACTGAAAGATTTGCTGTAGGATCGCATGGCCAAGTATGACTTTGAACACTGCCTTTCAGATGTTTGGCCTTCAGGCAGCAGTCCTGGTGTTTGAGACATAGATGTGCCACACAATGCTTGTACATGGCACAAGGTTTTGAGTTCATGTGGCCCACACTGAGTGCCTGTATGAGCTGAGAGTGCATCCTATACCGCAGTCACCCGCCTTTGAAGTGCTTCTTCTGTCTCTGCAGAAAGTGGTAGAGGAAGCAGCTGCTAGACTGTGGTGGGCAGGTCACATGGGATTCTGGTGTGTGGAGAGATCTTTCCTCTCTTCCCAGAGTCATCTTGTTGTGATACTATTGTTATTCAGTCCAGAAAAACGTAAAAATATAGTTGAAGTTTTACTGTTGTGGCCAAGCATACATTTGACAAGAACTTGTAACTTTAGGCTCCCAGTAGTCTGCTTGAAGCGTTGGAGCAGCACCTGGCTTCTCTGGAAGGAAAGAAGACAAAGGAGGTTTCGGCTGCTAGCAGGTAATCAGCAAGCTGGTCGCAGTGTGGATAGTGATTTTTGCTGAATTAAGAGTGTCTGTGTAATAGGTAAGCTTAGGCTATTCTCAGTGATGTGGCAAGATTTATTTGTTCTCATGGACCATAGCTTTAATGCTAACTCTGCCCATCTCTCCGTGGCATGCATAAATGGCACAGCCACAAACAGATGTGAGGCAGAGGCACAGAGATGATTTCTTGACTCACAGATACCCCATCTCAGCAACACACATGTTGCCACCTGTCACTGAGGGAGGCAAAAGAAGGCAAGGAGCAGTTGGGAATGTAGCGAAAGGAATTCTCTACCTTTTTGTCTCCTCCCTGAATAACTTGCAGATCCCCGTTTGTATATTTTGTTGATATTGCCTACACCTTTAAGTGAGAACTACACACATGCCTAGTGGCAGGATGGGTGGGATGGAATATGTTCAGTAGTCTTCCTTTTCAAATCTCTCTGCCCAAACCTGACTTTGAGTAAGTAGGTAAGTGGGATCTAGCATTTTTAGTGCAGAAGCTCAAAACCCACTAATTATAGTTAGTCATGGAAGACAAAATGTTTGTTGCCGCAGTTGTCAACCTCACCCCCAATATGGTTTATGCATTTAAATGGGTGTTCTGTAAACATGACTACAAAATGCTGCTAGTGTGGTTAGACTAGGATCAGGCAGGCCAA
Source organism: Eublepharis macularius (assembly GCF_028583425.1). Taxonomy (NCBI): domain Eukaryota; kingdom Metazoa; phylum Chordata; class Lepidosauria; order Squamata; family Eublepharidae; genus Eublepharis; species Eublepharis macularius. Next base: position 14,242,098 of record NC_072802.1, read on the forward strand.
GGTTTAAAATCCTGCTGAGCCGTGAAGCTCTTTGAATACTCTGAGGCCATTCATTATCTCTTTGTCTAATCCACTTTAGGGGGGGAAATGCCAGCTCCCCAGACTTAACTGGGAGGCTCAGTTGCAGGCCTCGTGGGGGGGGGGCAGAGGGCAGGACGTCATGGCGGCCGCCATATCGGAAGGCAGTGTGGACTCCCTGGGGTAGCAGGGCAGCCCTCGCCGCCCAGATTCAAACTGCAGCCGGCCAATCAGAGCAGGCTGGCTGGGGTGTGGAGAGGACTACGGACCTGGGAGGCTCAGTCTCCTCTCAGGTCCGCTGCTGGCCCTTGTAAGAGAGGCAGTCCCTGCCTCTCAGCACTTGGCTCGAGGCCGGCATGTAGGAAAGGCTGTCTAGGCTGCACTGCTGAGCCATGAAGCTCTTTGAATGCTCTGAGGCCATTCATTATCTCTTTGTCTAATCCGCTTTATGGGGGGAATTGTAATGGGCAAGGGGGGGCATAGAGGAAAGTCAGAATGAAAATGAATCTAGCTGACTTCAGAGGGACTGCAGCCTCACTGCTTCTTTGCCATTTGGCTATGGAAAAATGGATGTGATTCACATTAAAAGAAGACTTGTGGCATAAGCTTTTGTGGGCTGGAACACGCTTCAGCAGAGGGTCCTCAATTAATGGTTAATCTTTAGGGTTCCACAAGGCTATAGTTTTGTTCCCGCTGCAACAGTCTTTAACATGGCTGCCCTTTTTTGTGTGATCATTTATGTGATTGAGCTCTGTCTTCCCTGCCTCTCCCTTAGCCGAGGATCTCAGCAACTTTGAGGCATCCACCTGGTTTGAAGATAAGTGGACGCATGTTTCCTGGATGTTCAGTTCTGATTGAGCTTCTTTTATTTTAGAGCAAGCACGCTGTCTAGTGCTGTTTCTACACTTGCCAATACTGGAATGTCCTTCAGCAGAATGGATGAGAGAGAGAAACAGCAGGCGCTGGAGGAAGAGCAAGCTCGACTGCAAGCGCTGAAGGTGCAACTCTTGGGTTTCTCCAACTTCAACAGTTCTTTAAATGGAGTAGCCGGTTTAAGAACAGCCTTTGTTAGGCCACTAGAATAACAGACTTAGTGTTACCTTTCCTAACGGGCTGTGCTGATGTGTGGAGTTTGCTGTGTAATTTTTAGTTGAATATTGCCTCTTAATGAGGCTGTATTGCAGAAGACTTGGAGACTGCTTTTGATTTAGAGAATTTCCAGTATTATCCGGCACAACCTTATTCATTTCTGCAACAGTATGCAATTTTTGTTATTATTTTGTTACTGTCTTTCTAAGAGATCTTAACAGTTGGTCAGGTTTGTATGGTAACAAATGATCTCTTGATTCTTATGAAGCTTGGATCAAGCTTTTAATGGACTCATGACTGAATCAGTATTCAAAGGCCTATTCCATTTTTGAGACTCCTTCACACCTGAAGGTCATCATTCAGCCACTGTCGAGCACCACTGATTCTTGGTGGGGGAAAGCCAAGCATGGTCTTACCTGCTGAAATCAGTGGGACTTGGAAGTGCTTAAGTTGCAGCTGGGTGGTGACCTTAAAGCACAGTCGCGAACTGCGAAATCCCACTGATTTCCACGGGTGAAGAATAAACAGTGGGATTTGGCTGGATCGCTCTGTAACTGTCAATCCAAAATTCACTATGGAATGGGGAAGTGGCTTAATTATATGATGTAGTTAAGTTGCCGGTTCAGCGTTTTTGCTTTTTGCTCACCAGAAACTCTTGAATAGATCAAGAGGGAGAGCTGCTTCGGTGTTTCCTTCTTATAGGCTAATTTCTAAAATTATGTAGGGTTTTTGCTATAATTGTGCAGCAGGTTTTTTCCTCCATTAGTGGCAAAAGACTTGACTTTTTGTTTGTGGTATGGTGCTATAGCATGTTGTGTTTTGTGCTGTCCTTTTTGTTCCCAGCTAAGATGGACCAGTTTGGACATGAATTATGAATTACTGCTGCCGTTTAAGATTTGGGAGTAATCCCTCCCTTTTTATATTATATTTGCACAATTCAAATATGCAGGTCAAACCTGTGTTTTTTAGGGGGGTGTACAAAGAGCTGTTAATGATCAACTTCACATTTGTATATTTGTTTATTTGATAATATTTCTACTACTACTCCTATGCCCAGGATTCTCAAGGCAGTTTATAAAGAATTTAAAAACTACAACTATCAGAATAATAAAATGGAGTAACACACAATTAAAACAACCAAATTGGCAAGCCAGAGCTTAGGTAAGGTCAGCAGAAGTAAAATCAGTTTTAGGTCTTCCTGTCCTGATAGCCTGAGTAAATGCAAATGTCACTTGAGTGCTGGATGAATGAGGGCAGGAAAAAGTACTGTAAGTGAAGCGGCACTCCGGAGGATGCACTTTCTCTCTAGCTGGAGGCAGATGGTTTGGCTGCTGGAAAAAAACTCAGCCGTGAGACAGGTTCATTTGGGAAACGGTGGTTCTTCAAATCAAAACAGAAGTGCAGAGGCACTTTAAAGATTAACAACATTTATTTCAAGGTGAGCTTTCATGAGTCAGAGCTCCCCCTCTGGTCCCCCAAATCATATGCATCGTTTTTTCCTTTGTCAGATTTTAATCTCTAAATGCTGAGAGATATGATATAAATGGTTTGTTACAAAGCAAAGGAGTAATGAGTGTGTGGCACCCTGGATAAAATTTGAGATACAGTAAGCCTTATACAGTGTCCATTTTAATTTTCTTGCCCTGTATTCCCTTGTCTGGTGTTTTTTTTTTAAAAATAGGAACAACGGCTGAGAGAGATTTCTGTGGTCTCAAATTCTACGTCTACATCTGCCTCTCCAAGCACTTTATCAGGGAAGAGTGTGAATACCAATGCTGCTGTTGACCTCTTTGCAACACCTGCACCAACCACCAATAGGTGAGGGGGATTCCCGTATCAAAGCAAGTATAAACAGCCCTCAAACGTCAGTGGAATTCTTCACTTTTTGGCATTGGAGCATCCGCCCAAGTTAAATGTTACCAACAGTGTTTGACTTTTCTCTTTTTAAGGCCGAAGGTTCAACCGTAGATTAAAAAAAAAATAAAACAGAAAAGTATTGTAGCTTTACAGGGAAACTGGGTGGGGGAAGCTTTTCCTGTGTGGAGGCCCTGGATGATTACAAGTTGTTTACTGAGAAGAGAAAATACACAGGCTCCTTCCCATCTTAAGCAGTTTGACTTGTTAGAATTCAGTCATTTATATCCTCCAAAACATTCTTTTGTATCAAAACATTTCCCATTCATCTGTTTCTAGCCACTTTCATCTAAAGCTTTTTAAAAATGGGACGAGTTTTTGATTTATCTGACACCATGTGATGTTTTTCTTTTATAGAAACCTTCAAAAAATCTTAATACGTTTTCTTTAGTAGCTCTTCTCATTCCCCCTGCCAAGGTTTCAGTGAGGGAGAATATGGTTGGTCAGGGACTCTGTTTCCCCAGGCTGGTCCTGGAAAGCTGAGAAGATGCAGTTGGTAGGCAGCGCTTTGTGTCCATTGCAGTTAAATTGGACAGAAGAGCCCAAACTTGAAGCTACATTGAGAGTGGAATCTTGAGGTTGGGTCTTGAAGGCTGAACGTGAAACCACCCAACCCTCTATTTCTAAATTAAGGGGAAGTTTGGTGTGTGCAGAAAGTCATGGGTTCGATACCCAGCATCTCCAGGCAGAAGTGTCAGGTAGGAGGTGATGTGAAAGGGACCCGTACTTGAGATCTTGGGAAGTCAAGCCACCACCAGCTGGAGTAGACGATACTGACTTTGATAAACCAGTGGTCTGACTCCGTATAAGGCAGCTTCAGGTCTTCCAGTGACATTGCATCCATTCTCCCCTGGGTCTGGCTCACTGCTTCCGTTTTCTGGAGCCTCAACGTTCAGAAGAGGGCCTGGGGCGGGGGCTGATTTGCTGAACATGGGTGCCAATCAAAGTTCTTGTATAACTTTTTACAGGGTACGTAGAACTTTTCAAACACCACAAGTCTCGAATTGTGTCACATCAAAGCCCACGTAAAATGAGTTAACGTGATGCTCACGTTGCCGTGGGGTTAAGTTCCTGTTAGTATATAGATATTTGTTCTGTTGTTGTAATTTCTACCCTGGAGTGTTTATCAAACCAAACTTGTTCTTTGAAATGGAAAGCAGCAAAATTACTCTCAAATGTGTGTGGATCTATAGGCAGATGTTGGTCACTGTCTAAGCCTCAGCTTTCTGGGTGTTTTTTTAATAAAGCAGAATACTAGAAGTTGTGTTGCTTAATTATAGTTGGACTACTTCTTGAACTTTTCAGCATGCCCAACCTTTCTACTGATCTCTTTGACCTTCAACCTGCATTTGTTCCGACTGTACAGAGTACTCCAGCCATAGCGACTTCGGCAAGCAGTGCCTGGGGAGGTAGGTTACTGCTATGGTGAAATAAAGCTGGATGAACCTTTGAAATTTTAGGAGTTCATGTTACGTCTTACGTAATTGGTTGCCCAACGAGTCCTCTGCAGCCATGACATCTAGACCATTTCTCTTACCCTCATGAATAGCTGTGGCACGAAAACACAAAGCGTGTTGCAGAAATTATTGCTGCACCCCAAAGGGGGTTTGTCTGCAAGGAGTTTGTCAGGTTAGCTTTGCTTTCTTCTTACTCTGTCTGTTCATGCGCCATGTTTGTATGGCACTGAAGTATATTTATAATATTTACAGAATTTATATACTGCTTTTCAGTCCTGATTCTCAAAACAACATATTCTTCTGACTGGTTTGATTAACAGAAGCAAAACCAGCTGTTCCTTTAGAGAGAGAAACTTTCTAGGAACGTTGATGCCTTTTCTGATTTTTTTCTTAAGGAAAAAAAAGAATGGAAATGTTGGGGATAATTGAAAAATATGTAATACTTTCCTATCAAACCTAAACTTTACTGCTTTATTGACATAAAATGCACCATTTGTAATTTAGCAGATTAAAATTGTGCTATTTGGCATATTTACATAGTATAAATGAAGCAAAATTGCAAATATACCCAGTGGTTAAGAGAGAAGTGGAAATTGCAGCACCTTAATCTACTTTAGGGCATGTATCTTTATTTTCCCCATCTTAGAGACAGGAAAAAATAAAAAGTTGAAATTAGAAAACAAATTACATAATCAAAAGATAGTGAGTTGGATCCAGCCAGCTTTTTCATTCCATCTCATGCTCCTTTCCATAGACTCTATCCTGCGTGCTTTTTGTCCTTGCAGAGCCTCTGATCCCCAGCACAGCTTTTTAAGTGGTTAAAGGAGACCCCTTGCTCCCTGTTTATAACCAGTGGGGAAGCTGGCTAGAGCCAAACCTGTATATTGTTTGGACAGAAACAGATTCATGCAGGTCATTATATGACTAGCAATATATTTGGCTGTCGAGGTATATAAGATTAAAGACGATACGTTATTGAATAGTTCATTGTTTTTAAACTCAGTCTAGCAGGTTAATTGTAGCCCAAATTGGTCTCATTTGAACAATAAACATAGCCTTAAAAAGTATGTTGTATATGTCTACAGTATACATAGGAATTATCTTTAATGATGGAGATTGTATTAAATAAAATAGATCATGTTACACACATTATACCTTATCTTAAAAAGCATCTCCCTCAAAAAATTATAGGTTTTTTTTTCAGTGCTCCTCAAAACTTCCCAATTTAGAGGTGGGGAAGAAAACCCCCCTTTTTGTCCAGTTTATCTCCAGGCCTTCATATTTCTTCTCATGGCTGACAAGACGTGAAAAAGATCTTGCTGGTCTGGCGTAGCCCTTGCTGATTGCCCTGAGCTAGTTAAAAACATTTTTTCCATAATGAATGAAACACATGTAACCCTGAGACAAAGGATAGTGGCCAAATTTAGTCTGTATCAGGTATAACATTTCAAGTTTATGTCACAGGCCTCAGTGTGTCTAACTGTCATCATAACTGCCTAGAAGTAGTAGTTTGGGGTAGCAGCCCCTTCTCTGTCCCCCCAAATCATCCTTGAATGGATCTAGTTTGATTAGTGTGTAATTAATGAAGTGCTGAAGTAATAGAGCTATAATATAATTTAGACTTAACACATGCGACGCACAAGTGCAGCTTTTGTTCAGTCAGAATGGATAGCTTCCTGTCTGCCTCTGCAGTCTGAGGCTGCTTCAGGTTTGAAGGGACGGTAGACGTCCTCAAGGATAATGCTCCATTATGGTTTTAGATTGAGAAATGTATAGGAGGGGGGCGTGTCTGAGTGGTAGAGCATCAGATGCACCTGATAAAGAGAGCTGTGGTTCTCGAAAGCTTATGCTACAAATAAGTTGGTTAGTCTTAAAGGTGCTACTGGACTTTTTACAGAGGTATTGTAAAATGCTTGAAATTGTGCTTCTGTGAACTCTTAAGTTGTGCCTGTACAGTGTGTCTTCTGCCTTGACTATTTGTATTTGTGTTCTGGCTTCTCTTCTTTCCATTCTTCTTGCTGCTTTGTGCTGTTTCTGGAAGGACCTTTCTCGTCCACAAATGGTTGTGTTGGGTCTCCCCCCCACCTGGACCTCTTTGATATGAAGCCTGTTGAAGAAGCTGTAAAAAGTACCACCCCTTTTGTGACATCCACCTTAAACTCCAAACAAACAGTGGAACTGTTTAGTGGTAAAACATCTTCTCATTTCCTTCAAAACGACAGTAATGATGATCTTAATATGCCTTAATTTCAGATCAAAAGTATATTGCAATTCCTCATTAAGCAGATGGGTGCTCAGTTTCAATTTAGAACAAAAGTCGTTAATTTTGCAGAAATGCAGGTTTGGCATTTGATTTAAGTTTGGGCTTTAAAAAAAGGTAGTTGGGGTTTCTAAGCCGTACAGTCGGGTGGATGTTGTATACTTCTTATAGTAAGGTTTCTAATTTAACACTAGTTTTTACTGTCTCTTTCCATATGTGAAGATGATTTTAGTGATCCTGAAGTACCTTGTGATTTCACAGTACTCTATAAATATTTATAGTAACTGTTTTCTTAAATAATTTTGTTTTATACTAACAGTTCTACTTCTGATCATTTTGATGAACTTTTGCAGGATATCCTCTTCATTCAGCATCCCAAAAAACTGCCTCTTCAACAATCAATGTGGACTTTGATGCTGTGTTTGGTGGAAAGTCAGCAGTACATGAGTTCAGAACAGCAACGGGTAAAGCTACGTCTTGCGTGTCGATTTCTTCATCTCTAAAAGAACTCTACAGTCGCATATGGGTCTCTGTTTATAGTGTTGTAGTTCAGTGGAACCATCACTACTATTTTTGGGAGAGATTTTTTAAAACTTGCACTGTCTTTCGTCTATAAGAATACCCCAGCTGGAGCAGTCCAAAAGTCCACTTACTCCATTGTTCTGTGTGCAAGAGGGGCTAGTCATATGCCTCTGTCAGTTCACTACTGGGGGTTGAAGGTAACCCCAGTATCTAATACTCAGGAGATGTGCCTCAGGACTCATGGGTATTGTTTAATTATCCATGGAAATAGCTAGTTTCAGGGCTATGAGCAGTTTCTGGGGTTTTTTTTTTCCTCTTTAAAAAAATAGTTTTTCTGGCTCTTCTAATGTTTAGAAGTAGGTTTTCAAAAGCATGACCTGAAGACTCAGAAACAAAAACGAGAGGTTTATGAAATGCTTTAAAATCATGTGACCTGAAAGCTCCCTGCCTGATTCTGGTCTGATCTCTGGTAATCTGTTGGTAGTGCAAGTTCATCATTTCCATTTTGTGCAATATAAATATTGAAAGATAGGTTAGGCTTTTTGTGAACAAATATTTTCATTCCTGATCTGGAGACTGAATTGATCTCTCTTCCTGTAACCTAATATTTTATGAACTACCCTTTCTAATTTAATGAATGGTATTGAAGTGTGATGTGTCTATCACATATTTTAAGCAAGTATGCATGTGCCTTTTGAAACATGAGAAATTAGCAGCTGCCATTCAGCTTAACAGTGTGGTCCTCAGTGCTCCACAAATTGTGGGAATGTTGCCCTTCCCCTGTGCACATGAGAGAACCAAAGTTCTGCACACACAAGGGCAGGAGACTGCCTGCTGAAGGTTTTGGGGTAAGAGGACAAGCCAGTCTTCTCTTCCCCATACTTCTCTTCCCATTCCTCTGTGGTGCCCAACAGAATCTCTTCTGTCCTAGCTCTTTGTGATGATTCCAGGGCTTTTTTTCAGCAGGAACGTGGGGGAACGGAGTTCCGGAACCTCTTGAAAATGGTCACATGGCTGGTGGCCCCGCCCCCTGATCTCCAGACAGAGGGGAACTTAGATGGCGGTGCGGAGGGCAATCTAAACTGCCCTCTGTCTGGAGATCAGGGGGCGGGGCCACCAGCCATGTGACCATTTTCTCCGAGGGCAACCCTCTGAGTTCCACCACCTCTTTTCCCAGAAAAAAAGCCCTGGATGATTCTATAATTCCATATGAATGTACACAGATCGGGAGAGAGTAGGCATGAAGAGGATAGCGGGTGCTAGGCTTTCGTGGCCATTTCTTACGTGCCCAGGGTACAATGCCAATCGTCACTTTGGGTTCAGGATGGGGATCCTGGAGGTTTTTTGCCTTCCTTTGGGCATAGAACTGGGGGGGTTTGGGGAGGTAGCTATGAATGTCCTGCATTGTGCAGGAGGTTGAACTAGATGACCCTTGGGAGCACCTTGCAGTTACATGTTTCTGTGTTTCCACTGATAGCGACTCTTGGTGTGAGCAGGCTGCCCTGGGGGTTTGCTGGATGCCCTTGTAGGGAGTGTATCCATCATGCCTTATAGGTGGGCAGGAAGAATGGGGAGGAGGAGGAAATAATTTGGGTTGATCTACCTCCCGTCTGGTTTGCTGTTGAGTAGCTTCTTGTTCAGATGATATTTAATTTGGCTCACATTTTGTGTTAAATGGGTTTTTATGCTGCTCTGTACTAACTGTTTAAAACTTAGCTAAATCAGCTGCAGCAACACAGACAAAAGCATTCAGAATGCGCAGATTAAGTCGGCAATTTTTTTAAAAAAATAGTTTTTCCTTGGGGTGGAGGCATTTTGCACTCTGTTTTATTTATTTAATATACATTATAATTATCCTTTTCTTTTATATTTTTGGGTATAATTTTGCAATGTGGCCTGCTGGATCGCTGTTTTTATCGGGTAAGTTTTTTTGCTTTTGTTTTGTTTAAATAATTGCAAACTTTTAGTTTAACTGCAGGTTCTGTGAGTCCTGTTTGTTGTAATTGTGGTAAAAATATTTTGGAAAAATGAAATACGTAGTTCACTTGGAGATGATTTGCTAACATTTGGAGCTGATCCTACTAATGTTTACAAAGTCCAGCTTTACCCATGAGAAAAGTTGGAAGGGAAGAAGTGCAGATGTTGAAGGCTCACATTTTTATTGTAACTTTTAAAGTTGGAAATGAAGGAGATGGTGGTGGAAATAATTGCACAACAAATACTTAACAAAATTTAATTATCTCATTAAAATCTGTTGTATAATGGCTGTAATTGCAGGTGTTATATATTAAATAGTCAGTTCACAACAGTGCTAATAATTTACTAATTTTTTTCCATTCACATAGGCTTTGACCTGAATAGCCCAGGTGAGCCTGATCTCATCAGATCTCAGAAGCTAAGCAGGGATGGTCTTGGTTAGTAATTGGATGGGAGACCTCCAAGGAAGACCAGGGCTGCAGAGGCAGGCAATGGCAAGCCACCTCTGGTAATCTCTTGCCATGAAAACCTCACCAGGGATTGCCATAAGTCAGCTATGACTTGAGGGCACTCTCCACCACCACTATCAAAGTGATAAGATTTGATCGTGGTTATCATAAGGCATCCCTCTGTAACGGACTGAATCCATGTCTAATTAAGGCTTTCTCTTGAACAGACTAAATATTTATCTTGACTGAACAGATTCCAGACCTTAGATTAGACTTAAAAATACAGCTTTTGCTCCTTAAAAGAGGCTGCTTAGCGAGTTCTTCTTTCAGTAATCTTCCCCAAAACACAAAAACTCCTTTTTTGAGTGTAAAGTTTTATTTTATTGAAATAAACTCCAGACTTTTTAAGGAAGCACGATACCAAAATATAGATGCTTATTAATATAAAACTACAAAGATGGAACAAGTAAAGGCAACAAGAAATAAGCTTCCAAACATTTCGCAGTTAACTTTAAATTTAAATCAATCAGGTTTACTATGAAATGCATTAAGTTTTCCATAGCACATATTACAAAGATAAATTTATCACCTAGATCTTTATGAGATTTCATTTAGCCAGAACTCTGATTTGCTATCTGAGTTAACACTTTCATATGTTATATTATGCAAAAAGATCTTTTTCATGTGATTGCATAGATAAGCTATTACTGGTTTAAGACAGTTATTCATATTTTCAACCATGTGCCATTCTAATTAGCAAAAAAGTGATGTTGTGTCCAGCTGCAAGATAAAAATTATAAATCAGTAAAAACAACAGAAGTGAGCATATCATCATTGTTCCATTCTATGATTAGAGAACATTTGTCTTGATACTGTCTACTATTTTTAAATAGCTGTCAAAGGTGAAAGTACACCTATGTGGTTATACAACATGTTAGAAAAAAACTACAGGAAAGTTCATACAGAGTTCAAACAAAGTTTACCAGAATAATGGTGGTTGTGGGTTTTCCGGGCTGTATTGCCGTGGTCTTGGCATTGTAGTTCCTGACGTTTCGCCAGCAGCTGTGGCTGGCATCTTCAGAGGTGTAGCACCAAAAGACAGAGATCTCTCAGTGTCACAGTGTGGAAAAGATGTAGGTCATTTGTATCTACTCAGGAGGGGTGGGGTTGAGCTGAGTCATCCTGTAAGAGTTTCCCAGGGTGTGGAATGCTAATGGCGGGAGGCTTCACTGTATCCTGAGGAGGTTCTTTTGCATATGGATTGGTACTTGATGTGCCTCCCGCCATTAGCATTCCACACCCTGGGAAACTCTTACAGGATGACTCAGCTCAACCCCACCCCTCCTGAGTAGATACAAATAACCTACATCTTTTCCACACTGTGACACTGAGAGATCTCTGTCTTTTGGTGCTACACCTCTGAAGATGCCAGCCACAGCTGCTGGCGAAACGTCAGGAACTACAATGCCAAGACCACGGCAATACAGCCCGGAAAACCCACAACAACCATCGTTCTCCGGCCATGAAAGCCTTCGACAATTTACCAGAATACATGTGTATCACTGAGAATATTAATAACAACAACATTTGATTTATATACCTTCTTTCAGGGCAGCTTAATGCCCACTCAGAGTGGTTTACAAAGTGTGTTATTATCCTCACAATCACTCTGTGAAGTAAGTGGGGCTGACAGAGCTCCGAGAAGTAACTGACCCAAGATCACCTAGGTGGCTACAAGGGGAGGAGTGAGGAATCAAACCTGGTTCTACAGATTAGAGTCTTGCTGCTCTTAACCACTAGGGGTATGCGTTTCGGGTTTCCGATTCAGGAAAGATACCTGAATCGGACCCAATTTGCAAAGATTCAGGATTTCCGAATCAGCCCCAGCGTGCTGGGTCTGTTTTGGAAACCCCAAATCAAAGATTCCTGAAGCGATTTGTATTGCTTTGGGAAGCTTCAGGTCAAGCGGTTTAAATGCCTCTTTCTGTGGCACTGTGCAGCGGCATAGAAAGGGGCATTTTAACCCCCAAATCAGCTGCTTGGTGGCGAGTTTCCCACCAGGCAGCCGAGTCTAGCTGGTGGGGTTAAAAATGCCTCTTTTCGTGGCACTGTGCAGTGGCACAGAAGGGGCATTTTAACCCCCTAATCAGCTGCTTGAAGGCGAGTTCCCAGCCAGGCAGCCGAGTCAAGCTTTTTAATTGGTTATTACTAAAAGAAGAGAGGTAATTCCATGTGGTGCACCCTCTTGCGACATTTAAATGAGGCATCTTCTTCATTTTAAACAATTAGCCCTCCAAAGAGCTCAGAACAGCATACAGGTGCTTCCCCCCCACCCCCCACGATTAATACTGGTAAGTTAGGATAGGTTCAGGAGATGGCAGCTGGCCCAGAATAACCCACTAATCTTGATGGCTGAACAAGAATTTGAACCCAGGTCTCTCCAGTCTGTATCCAGCATTAATTGTTGTGCTGCCTTGGCTTTTAAATAACTAAGAAGCCTAAAGAGCAAAATAAAAATGAATATTTCTCTATAAATGTTCACTGTTCATTCTGATAAGATTTTCATAACAGTTTAAAGTGCTGGGAAGGCGTAGGGGAATCCCCAGGCAAGTTTATATTTGTAGAGGGGTAATTTTAGCTGTCTGGTTGTACATCTCCAAGGAAGAGCAGGTTCCAGATACTGAAATACGTAGGAGAAAATTGATCTTTGTGCTAAAGGTTTTGTCTGTGAGACAGTTTAAATATTTGTAGGTTAAGGGAGCTCTCCAAAACTCCTATTTGAATCCTAGAAGTTAAAAATACCTTGAATCTTTTTTGCAGAATGATGTTAGGATCAGCTCCATGGAAATGGAAACAATGTACATGTATATTTCAATAACAAAAAACTTATGGTACCTTAATGTTAACAGATAGGGGTGTAAGCTTTTTTGGAGTGAAAGCCTATTTCCTCAGCTGGCAAATACATACATACTCAAACAAGAAGTACAGGGTGGGGGGTTGATTGCAAAAGGGAGATGGTGAAGCAGTCCAAGGAAGAGGTATTTTACATTGTTCTGTAAAGCTCTTGTAAGTTCAAACCATTCATTGAACACTGTAATGTAAAGGTGGATGTACAGTTGCAGAAAGCAGAGTATATACACAGATACACTTGCTCCATTAGGAGACGTGTTTTGTTCTGAATAGGGAATTTCTGGAAGATAGAACTTTCTTCTGGCTTTCTAATCTAAAAGTTGAGAACCAGTAACAGTCTGTTTTCTGTTCTTCCTTTCTTTGTACCCAGTCTTGAAATTTGCAGATGAAGTATTACAACCAAGTGTACCAACACAAAGTCAAAGGGGAACTTTAGTTGGTCAACAAAGTGGAAAGATTTTGGCCAATGACCTTGATTCTTCACTTGCCAATCTAGTAGGAAGTGAGTTACAATTTCTTTGTTTAAAACAACCCTCATATTTATTCAATAAAACACTCCCACTTCTCAGTTAAATGCTTTTTTCTTGTGATTTTTGTTGCAGATCTTGGCTTTGGAGGAACGCCATCCAAAAAGTGAGATGATCTTTTTTTAACTTCAGGGTTTAGTTATATGTTCACAATTTCCTCAGCTCACATTTGTTAGGCTATAATGAAGGAATATTGTAATGTTTCATATTTTTACTGAAAGATATAGGTCACGATTCAAAGAGCTAGTTTGAGTTGCACCTCAGGATGTGCACACCTCCTTCCAGACACACGCTTCAGTTTCGAAAGCAGGTTGCCTTGTGACCTAGAGGGAGGTCCTACTATTTGAAAAACACAAGCTCAAAACCTCGAACACGTGGGCAGTTCTTTAGATTTAAGGAGCCCTGTTTCTATAAACCAATATTTCTTTTTTCTTCGCAGTGCAGAATTGTTTGAAATTTAATAAAATTCCTACACGAGAGAGTTCTTTTGTGATAATATTTTAATTTTTGAAGTAGCCTTTTCTGTGAGAGGTTCAGCTGCAGTTGTTTGGGTTCCTTTGCTTGCCACAGTGGCCATGATCTTTCTCTCTCACTCTCTAGACAGTGGCTGCAGCCAGCACCAACTTAGACATGCTTAATGTCCATACCTCTCAGAGGGACTTGGGCATAGCATGCAAGCGGACTTTTCCATTATGACTGATCTTTGCAGAACCATGTGATTGGCTGCTTGGTTAACAGAAACTGTTATTCTGAAATATTTAAACTCTCCCCCAAATTTTAAACTACCAAAAATGTGACTCATCAGATTGCAGAAAAAGCATGGACAATTCAGCAGTACAAGCAGGGGTCATCTCATTTTCCTCTCCCTCATTTTTCCCTCTTTCCCGTCTCTGGAACCTTCTTTGTCTTTGACTGAGAGAAACCAAGGCTTGACAATACTGTTATAGTTGCCTAGCAATGGCCACCAAGGGCATCCATTTCTTAAAGCTACAGGCGCTCCTTTTATTATTTGGATGGGCCTTAACCCCACAATATATTTTTTTCAGATTTTTCCTGCAAACCAAATGCTTTCCACAGTTTTTTTTTTTAAAAAGGTGTCTTGCCTGTTCATGGCTCCAGTCTTTGGATTTAAGTATCCACAGATTTGGCCATCTTGAGAATAAGATTGATTAATCAGTCCTTGAAGAATCTAAAAAATGAAGGGCATTAAAATATTTCATTGAATATGAAATTTAATTCCTGTTCCCCCAGCGGGTTGGACCAGAAACAACGGGTTAAAATTAAAGCAAAAGAGTTTTCAGCTAAACATTATGAAGAACTTCCTGACAGTTAAAGCGGTTCCTCTGAGGAACAGGCTTCCTTGGGAGGTGGTGGGCTGTCCTTCTTTGGAGGTATTTTAAGAAGAAGCTAGATGGTCTCCTGACAGCTGTGATGAATCTCTGCCTTAATATGAATGTAACACAGATCAGGAGAGGGAGTGCATAAAGTGATGAGCCAGTGCCAAGCTCTTGTGGCCTTTTCTTATATGCCCTTTTCTTATACATTCAAAATCCAGGGGTATGGAATATGAAGGAAGTGGGAAGGAAATGAGTGGCTAATGGAATAGCTTTACATTTGGCAACAGATGACCTTTGGTGATGGCTCAGCTGTGCAATTTATCTTTAGATCTGACATGCAGTGGAGTCAGCCTACAGAGAAGAGACTTACTGGTGGAACCAACTGGCAAGCAAAAACGAGCACCTCAACCACATGGAACCCAGTCCCTGCTCCCCCTGCTCCACAGATGGTAATGCTTAAATCATGTGTGCTTTCTCCTTTTTCTTCAGACGCTGTGATCTTTTGAGCTTACTTGGAAATATTCCAGCTCCTGAAAATAAATTGTCTTAGCATGAAACTTTATAGCATCATGACAGATAGACTGAGACACAAAATAAATGGGAGGTTATGCTGGGTTATGTATGGTGTCACCATGAAGCGTGGCTGTGAAGCCTGGGCAGCTACTTTAATGTCTTCTGAGTGAAATTCACTCGGTGTTCAAGGTATTTGACTGATTAAAACGTTAGACAAGATCTAAATGTCTTTATAGTTCTAACTGTGTGTGAATCCTTAGAAGAAATCTGTATGAATGAGTTTAAATGAAGCAACTTTAAGAACCGAGAACTACGTTTATGAAACCAATACGCTTCTTGACTAAATAAAAGTTTATTTTGTTTTGTTATATCCCAGAGTAGCTGTCATTGCTTTATCCCATTCCTATCCTCAGGGCCACATTGAACCACGAAGGAGCCTGACGCTTAGGAATGTTACCAAAGGGAAAACTTAAATAAAATATATTGGAATATAATATTCCTGGTGGCAGCAAACTACCCAGAGGGTGTTAAGGGGAAGATTAAAAGAAATGTCTACTCAAAGAAAGTAAAGGTCATAACAACCAGTATCAAGATGGTCAGACAGGATCATTGGCTGAAGTGATTCAAGGCAGCAAAGCAAGGATAATTATAGGTCAAAGTCCACGCCCCCCAGTGGGAAAGAAAGTCCGTTAGGATTTTGGCGCGCTGAGCCAGTGAGCCAGGAGAGAGGGGAGGAGGGAAAGGATGAGCTCTGCACAGTCTCTCGGGAGTTTGGTGCGGTCTCGGCTGGAACTTCAAGGCCACATTCTCAGGCCGGCCTGAGAATGGTAATCAAAACACTTTCAACATAAGCAGCTAGCAACCAGTCAGCAAAACAGGTTCCCTCTGCATGTTCTCAGAGGTACACAACACACTGCAGCAAAAAGTCCATAACCCATGACAGATGTGCTGGAGGCGTATCTGACACTTTCCCTCTGAATGCTCCAATGTCATATCATAGATGTTTTTTGAGGCTCTCCTTTGTTTCAGAGTAAGTTATGTAGAGGAGGGAATGCCTTTGTGAGTACTGTTGGTTGATACACTCAAGTCTAAATCCCTCTTGGATTCAGGGAACTGGTTTAATTGTTCTTTGAATCCTAGCCACTGTTTATTTTTTTCACATTATCCAAGCCCTCAGAAGTTAATCCCCAATGTGTTTCCATCAAACCCATTGGTTTGATGGAAACCAGTGAGCTGAGATTAAATTATGGAATATTTTTGTTGAATTGTGTCACTAACAGTTTAATTCTGTGCTCTGCTGTGCAAAAATAGCAGAGAAATAGGTGTTAGGCTGTTAGGCTGTACGCCCTGGGCTGGAGCACCCAAACCACGGGAACGCAGGAAGGTCGCTGTCAATCTCTCCTTACGTTCTTGAGGATATATTGAGGCTTGCACTATTTTAACTGATACAAACTATAAAGCATATTGCAGTGTCATTGGAGGGACTGCTGTGAAGAAAGCAGCTCATCATTACCAATAAGTTTCCAGCAAGCTGTATAAGCATTGTAGTTCCCTCATTCAGAGGTAGCATTCCCATTTCTTTCCATCACGGAGAACTCATCGCTTCTAATGTAAAAATATTTTGGCCTGGTTTAGGATGTAATGACAAATTGTTATTTGAAAGTAGTTACCAAACAAAACATTCAAAGAGTAGTTTGATGGTGGCTTGCAAGCCATAGCATGGACAGATTTGTCCAAGGCCTCAGTGGCCCTGATTCCAGCAGAAAGGAGGCATACAAATTTTGTAAATAATATTAAATAAATCTGGTAGTATATGCTAATGAGGGTCTCAGGTTGCTGAGACCTTGGGATGATAGTTGACAGCTCAATGAAAATGTCAGTCCCATGTGCTGCAGCAGTGAAAAGGCAAACTCTGTGCTGGGGATTATTAGGAAAGGGGTGGAAAATAATACAGCCAATATTATAATGCCCCTGTATAGATCTATGGTGCGGCCTCATTTAGAATACAGTTCTGTGCAGTTCTGGTCACTGTCAATCAAAAAGAGAGCTAGAAAAAATACAGATGAGGGCTACCAAGATAATTAAGGGTTTGGAGCACCCTTTTTGTGAGGAACAGTTGAAGAGCCTGGGGCTTTTCAGTTTAGAAAAGAGATTTTAACTCTGTATTGTGATGCCTTTGGCCATATACAATTAAATCTTACTGATTACTGAAAAGAGATTACTAAGGGGCGGGGGGGCATGATACAGGTTTAGGAAAATTATGCTTGAGGAAGAGGGAGTGGAAAGAGAGGACTTTTTCTCCCAAAATACTAGAACTTGATATTCAGTGAAGTAGATGGGCAGAAGATTCAGGATGGACACAAGGAAATACTTCTTTACACAACGAGTTATTAAAATGTGGAAGTCGCTGCCAGAGAAGGTAGCGATGGCCACGGGCATAGACAGCTGTACAATGAGATTAGACAGATTCATGGAGGAGAGGTCTACCAGTGGCCACCAGCCATGCTGACAAAAGGGAATCAGCCTCTGAATACGAGTCACAGGAGGTAACATCAGAGGAAAACCTCAGCCTCTGTGGCCTGTTGCTGGCCATCCAGATGAACTGAGACGGGACACTGGACTAAGAGGACCCCTGGTCTGATCCAGCAGGGCTCTTCTTACATTCTCTCCCGAGCAGTCACTGAGATCACTCCCTCCTTCAGCCCGACTGTGGATTTGCCTTGATCCCAACTTCTGTTGTTGCTTTTAAGTTCAAGGCCATTCCCAAGCGGTGATCCCATCAGTCCCCTGCTCCAGCATGTGCTGTAGTGTAGATGCTTTGTGTGTGGGTCCCAGGCCCAGCCCTGACCTCTCCACTTAAAGGATTTCAGGTAGCAGGTGAGGGAAAATAAGTCTTTCTAGCATGGTTTCATTTCTCCCTTGTATGAGCAGACTAGTCATTTAAATGAGCATCATAAGTTCTGAAGTCACTCTTGGATTCCCCTGTGTGAGCAGGCCGTCTTTGAGCACATCTCTGTGAATAAAGCAATTGCAATTCAGAATGCTTTGTTGCTTCAGCACAGCCATAGCAAATAACAAGAAAAATACAATAATATTAATACTAAATTACTACATCATAGAATTTAGACAAAAGTTAACAAACCTCCATCTAAAACTCTAAATCCATAAAGACTATGTATGAGACTAGATGTTCCAAACTAGTTTCTCTTGTTCCCTAGTTAGCATCTTTTTACTCTAGAAATTTTCTGTCCATATGGAGGTTTCTTATTGTAGATAATGCAAGTTATTTTCCTATATGGCTGGCATCTGTTTTGAATACTCCACACAGTAAGATATGTCTTGTAAGATTTCTTGGGTGTTTATTAGCAGAATTGTATCCAAGTCTTACATGTAACTTTCTTCTTTTTTAAAAAAAATAAAAACTATCAAAGGTACCTGCTCCTGTAACCTACCCAGTGAATACACCTCAAGTGCCTGCGTATGGAATGGTAAGATAATCTCTGCTTACAATCGGCATATCATTCAGCCTTGGGTGTGTTTTATT
The DNA here is from genome assembly GCF_028583425.1 of Eublepharis macularius. Classification (NCBI taxonomy): domain Eukaryota; kingdom Metazoa; phylum Chordata; class Lepidosauria; order Squamata; family Eublepharidae; genus Eublepharis; species Eublepharis macularius. The sequence continues at coordinate 14,260,615 of NC_072802.1, forward strand.
TGTAGGAATTTAATGTTTGATTGTTGTTTAATAGCTTATTATTTTTATAGGCCACTTACCTAGCAGTGGCTAAATAGGCCTGAAAGCTTCTTCTTTGATGTGTCCTTCTATAAATTACATCTTAGTCCTGTCTGTTGTTGTCCTGCAATATTATGGGTTGGAGCCAGAGGTTAACTGGTGGGCAGCAGGCCTAATTTGGCTGTGAAGCAGTTTTGTCCTTCCCAGATTTTTAATGGAACTTTGCTCACTGGGATTGGCTGGTTGGACCGTATATTCTAAGCATTAAAACCTGCTTGTCTTTTTGAGATTGTTCTCAGAGGCCTGGCTTCAGGTGTCTTGGCCTTCCAAACTTGAGCAAGTGGCAATTGGGACAAGGTTCTCCCATGTGGTGGCTCCCCTTCCATGGGATTCCCAGCCCAGAGAAATCTCACCATCACCCAGTGGATTATCTTTTAGGCACCAACTCAAGGAGCATTATTGTCCTCCCAGGCATTTGATAACTGAAGTACTCTGACTGCTGCATGTTTGTTGCTGACTTGTTTTGTAAATATTTTCCTGATTTAGTTTGGTTGCCGTGTTACTGTTTCCTGCCTTGTTTCAAATGATGAACATTTTAACTTTGTTGTACCCATCTTGAAAGCTTTGAAATAATAAAATGATATTTTTAAAAATTAATTTTAAAAAAAGAGATAATAAAATTATGTGGCTGGGGGGTGGGTGGGTGGGGGATGCTTCCAAGTTGTGTTATAGTCTGCATTGATCATTACATACAATACCCAAAAAATGAAGTAACACCTAGGCTGTGCCTGAGCTCATGTGGTCCTGAACTTGGCCCTTAGCCTTATAGACCACCTCTTTGAGGACGGGGCTTAACCAGTTTGGTGTAGTGGTTAAGAGCACGGGACTCTAATCTGGAGAGCCGGGTTTGATTCCCCACTCCTCCACAAAGCCAGCTGGGTGACCTTGGGCGAGTCACAGTTCTCTTGAGCTCTCTTAGCCCCACCCACCTCACAGGGTGATTGTTGTGGGGTAATAATAACACTTTGTAAACCGCTCTGAGTGGGCATTAAGTTGTCCTGAAGGGCGGTATATAAATCGAATGTTATTATTATTATTATTATTATTAACTTATGTAGTGAAATACTCTCCTGGTCCCTGGACAGAAGGCTTCAATTCCTGCCTCAATTGGCCACTGTTGCAGTTGGGGTTGTGCACCCAACTTTCCTGTTGGTTTCACTTGAGTGAGTCTTATGAGCCTGAGGCCTGTTAAGACTTCTGCTGTGCACGTGGCATCTTATGTGGTCATTTGAAGTGAGGTTCAAGCCTGGCACTAAAGGGCTCTCTTATATTCCTCTAACATGCAGGTACCTACTCAGATTGGAGCTACTCCTATTATGGCACCGCAGCCGATGATTTATACCCAGACAGGTCTAAGACCAACCAATCCCTTTGCACCTATCTCTGGAACACAGGTTAGTATTTCCGTAAAGTGAGCCTGAAATGTTTTAAAAATTTCTGCATCTTGGTATCTTGCCATGCACGTACGTATTAGAGCCTTAGCTATTTCTAACTTTCTGGGTTTTTGAAAGATTGTTAGTAGTCCCTGAGGCACTTCATTGCTGGTGCTTTTTTCTGTTTGCATAGGATACACAGAATAATATAAACACTGGTCTCTGTAAGGCTGGTAGGGCCTTGCAGTCTAAATTTCTACAGTGTAAGAGACCACTAAGTGGGCAGGAGGAATGGAGAGGGAAGGGTGGTAACGTTGGACAGGGGAGGTGTTTGTCAAATTGGACAGGCAGAGGTAAGAATGAGTGAAAGGAAATTACATTTGCATGTACTTAGACCTTCTTGTGATGGGGAACAAGAAGCTAGCCAAAGGAGACATTTAAATGGGGGCAGAGCCATTACATAGGTGTTCTGGGATGGAATTCTAGGCAAGAAAAGAGAATGGGTGGGGCAGGAGGCTTCTTGTATGAAGTTGGAGGTACAAATGGGGGATGTAAGGGGAATAGAGAGATAAAGCTGGGTATCATCTGTATATAGGTGGTGGAGAAGCCATGGGCTTTGGTAAAGGCCATCAGGGATCAATGTGATACTCCGTTGGCGTTTGATATGGCGTTGCCAGTGTAATTCATTGTGAGAGTCACTGTGCTGTAATAGTTAGCGTCAGTCAGGGATCTTGGAGAACCAGTTTTGAATCTCTGCTCTGCCATAGAAGCTCACTGGGTGATCTTGGGCCAGTTGCATACTCTCTGCCTAACCCACCTTGCAGGGTTGTTGTGAGGATAAAATGGAGGCGAGAACAATGTAAGCCACTTTGGGTCTTCAGTGGGGAGAAATGAAGGAAATAGGCCCATGAGGAACTCAAACAGAGAGGGAGAAGGCTAAGGTGGAGATTCCTCCCTTGGAGGCATTGCACAAGTAACCTGATAGGCATGAGGGCAGTTCCATGGAGACCTGAGGCATAGAGGGGGAAATGAGGTGGTGTTGGCTATATAAAAGACAGTGGAGAGACCGAGGAAGAAGGTAGAGATCATTTAGATTTGACCATGAGGAGATTGTCTAATTTTAAGAAATGGGGTTTGGGGGACTCGTATAAACTTTTGGAAGCCAGATTGTAGAGAGACTAGAGGGGAGCTGGAAGGAAAAGAACTGAGGCAGTGGGAATTAAACAGCACATTCCAGTAGTTTGGGGGTGGTGGTGGAAGGAAGATAGGGGGAGAGGCAGGATGTGTGAGGGGTCAGTTTGAGAACAGAACAGTTGTGTGTGTGTGTTTGTGTGGATGTGTTTGGAAGGACTATGAAGGAAGGGTTAGGCTGATACAGGAAGAGTGGGGATAGATCAAGGGGCACATAGCAGGGTTATAGAACAAGACCTAGAATCTAGGAATGTAGGAAGCCCAGCCTGACCTGCAGGGTACCTGTTCCAAACCAGCAACTGAATGCTGTCGTGAATGGCTTGGATTTAGACAAGGCACGGGAGATGGGTTCCTTCAGCTGTGACCCCGCAGACTCCTGAGTGTACCTAGAATTGTTGCTAGCAAGAAGCAAACGTGCGGTTTCCGTCTTTCATTACAGGGAAGCTCCTTATTTTAACTTGCAGTTGAAAATGGGCCGGCGGGGAGGGGGGGAATTCTGAACAGTAAACAGACTGATTTGTATCTAAGATGTACTTCACTGGAGTCAGTGCCGTGGTGAATTTTCATTGTGATGAATGTTCAGGGGTTAAGATTGGATTGCTTATCATTCATCACGTACCAAGCCGTGTATGTGCTACACCCTTGCCTTGAGTTTGTACGATTCAAACCTGCCAGACAGTATGATTTTGAGCGGATAGAACCGTTCTTTGTTCCACTTGTTTGTTGGTTTGACTTACTCTTGGTTTTCTTGCATTGCAGATACAGTTTATGTAGACCCGCCAAAGCAGCAAGACACTTTGTCAACCAAATATTGGTAGAAAGAAGACAGAACTTTAAACTGCAGTCTTCACCAGGGCACATACCTGCTCCCCATACAATATAAATTACATGGAATTGCTGTGCTGTAGAGATTCTTCTTATAACAGTCGCTATGGTATGAAATCATGTTTGGTTTTGAACTGCACAAGACTGTTTTCAGTGGAAAACTGAAGTATTTTGAAGCTGAAGGTCAGCAAAGTGTAAAAAAAAGTCCTGACTTTCCCTTATTGAAGAGGAGAAGTTTACTTAGGATTCCTTTGCAGCCTTTTTCATTCAGCAAGTAGATAGCTCATAGTAAGCTTAAAGGAGGGTGTAATGCTTCTTATTTATTTATTTTTCTCCCTGAACTCTATTGCTGATGTAATCATGACACCACTTAAATGAAGTTGAGCAATAAATCTTTCAGATACTCGAGCAGTACCTGATACAATAACTACTCTTGCATTATCATAGATGCCAATATCCTACGAAATCTGAACTGCTTTCCCCTCCCCTCATACTAGGCAAGCTTCTTCTAATTCACAAGTTGTACTGTGAGTTTTCAATGCTGTGAATCTACTTAACTAGATGTAGGCTGCTGGCAGGAAACTAGTCCCCCGACATGGCAAGAGAGTCTTCTCAGGCCAAGTGACAGAGCTACTTGGTGTCTGACTCTGCTCTGAGGACAGTCATACATTTCAAAGCGAGTGCAGGGCCAGTGTGGATGGCATTTAGCTGCATTTCCTCACACTGCCTGTCTGTACAGATAGCAGGATCATTCCTGACTCTAGCAAGAGATGCCTCGTGTTCCAGAAAAAGTCCACATGCAGCCAGCCACAGTGAGTTTGGCGAGCTTGCTGCCCATCACTTAAGATGTACGATATCAGCATTTTCTTTGTTCGTAGTTTCTCAGTTACAGTGCTGCACTTTAAGAACTGGAAAACATATTCCTGAAATCTTCCCCCCCTTTGTGCATAGCGTAAGGTCCTTGTTATGGAACAAAAGGAAAAAAAGCCCATTCACTACATAAAAGGAACTTAGCAAGGGTCTGGGTGCATATGTAAATATTTATAAATCTTTAAAATACAAAATTTCACAGCTGCAGACTCCCCCCCCCCATTGTAACATGTATAAAATGCAAATATGAGACTGCTTAAGAAATTTAGCTCATTTTTTCCTTTAAACTCAAACTCTTCTCCTTGAAGACGCACACCGTCTTTTTGCAATATAGGAGAGCGCACAGTAGATGGAGCTGATGCAGCAGGACAGTCCGTGATTTTCAAAACCCCCAAATTTAATACAAGGATTATTTAAATTACACTGTCGTTTGACACATGCAGTTCAGGACACACACAGAGGGAGGACTGAAAGAAATGGAGAAAGCGTTGAGCTTTCAGTGGAAGCAAGGTCCCGCGTCTTACCAAAACCCACTTCTTTCCCCTTCATATCCCCGTAATGATTTATTTTCTGATCTTGAAACTCACTGTAGTCCCAATGACAGCAAGAAGGTCCTGCATCGATGCCAACGTGGCTGTCTTCCTGAAGCTGGATGCTTTCATCAGTAAAAATATCCTCTTTTGAAATGTAGTGCTTATGTTTGATTTTCCAAATGTTTGCCAAGGTACAGCCCATGCACTTTGGAAATGGGCTCATAGCAGTAAAAAGTACTTTGTGAATCGGGCTGTGTCAAATTCAAAAAAATAATTATTTTCTCTCAAAGTGTCTTTTTGTGTTTGTTGATATTGTGCCAAGAATGTAAAAAAAAAAAATGCTTGCTTCAAAAGGATATACTTGTTTTGTCAAACTAAACATGATTTTTTAAAAAGAATCATTTTTTACATATGTGTTTGGAATTTGTAACCACTAACTTTGTATGAATTAAATGTTGCAAGTGGAAAAAACGTTTTAGACCAAAATCTTGGACATGTACTGGCAAAGACATAAACTGGATGCATGTATAGTAATTAAATGTGGAAAAGTGAATTTTAAAGGGCTTATGGCTTTAAATGTATTCTTCAGGTTTGTCCCAAACCAATATCTATTGCAGCCCTTACAAGCTGGAGCAACTGATTTACAGGCCTTGTTTTAGTGGATATTTAGTCAATTAATTCAACTAATCCTCATTTAAGATTATATAATCTCTCTTCCAACCAACTTTCAGTCTTTGATCCAGTTTAAACCAGTACATGTGTTAAATAACATGCATTTTATTATAACCAACTAGAAGTGTTTGTTCTTGGAAACTGTGACCATGTGACATTTGGGACTGTAAAATAAGCAGAGTTTGTTTAACCCCCTGAGATCAGTTTCTAGTCATACTCTTTAATTACACTTAATTTATTCTGTTTGCTGGCTGCAGCCCTACTGTGGGGAATTGCATGGGAAAGCCACCTTCGAAGGAGAGCAGCTTTGACTCTTCAAATGAAATTTCTTTTATTTATATTATTAATACAATGTTATCCTCAATTATGTAATTTTGTAAAATCAAATCCAATGCATATTAATCATAATGCTTCACATCTAAGTAATGCATATACCCTCCTCTTTTAATATATTTTAATATGTGAATATCTAGATATGAAGACCATTTTTTCTATATAATTTCTTGGTGACCTGCACTAATAATGCTCAGATTTCTGGAGAATTTCTAAATCTGCCTTTCTTTCAAATCATTTCACTGTGTAATGGCTTACACATTAAAGAGTGATCTGTTTCCATAGCATACAAGTAACACTTGCTCCGTGATCTCCTAATGCAAATTGCTGAAGGTGTAAGTTGTTTTTTAAATGGCCATAAAAGTGTCCAGTAGACCTTATGAATGACCTCAATATTCTATTGTGGAAGAATAGAGTAGCTTCCATATTCCATTCTAAACTTAGTAGGTTTAAATTTGGAGCTCGAATCTCCTAACCAAGGAGTTAGATTGTTTAACATATGGACATTCTCTAAGCAATATTTGGTTTATTCAGTTTAACAGTGACACTTGGTCCAATGATATAGGTCAGTAGGTGCACCAACTGTAAATATTACCATTGAAACTCTGGAGCAAATACGTATCTAGCCTGTAATTCTCTATGTGATATTTAACAGTCTTGCTCCTTTCTCAGATACAGAGAGTGGAGAAAGCTCCAGTTTTTACAGCCACCTGTTGAATCCCAGAGAACTGTCTCAATTGTTCTCAGCCCTGTGCCCCCAACTATTTAGATGGGCACAATGGGGAATAGCATTGTGAGGCTAGAGGAGACAGGATCGTGGCAGAGCAGCATCTAATAGTGGCTGGTAGGACCCTCCGTCAGAATGGGGCCAGGAACTGTGTCAGCAGAGCAATTTGACTTATAAGTATGGAGCCAGCTTGTCTCCCTAGAGGTGGACGTAGCATGCAGTTCCTGGATGCAGGAATGCAGCAACCGTTTTTATAGCTGACCCAGCAGATAGATAGATAGTCACTGTTAACTTTATTGGAAATGCATTTGGAGTGGCTGCGGCTGGAATTATGTGTGTATTGTTCTTGCCGAAAATGAATGAGTACAAGTCACTGTGCTCCATTCAACTTCCAGTTGGCTAAAGGTTGTTTACAGTGATGTTAGTGGATATTGTTGAACTGTTGGGAGATGTTAGAGAGAAAGAAATATACATATGTAAGTATGTATCTCTAAGATAAAAAGCCAATAAGATATACATTATACATACTTGACAGTTCCTCCCTTCCTGTTCTTTGGGTGTGGATGTATTGACAGATTAAATTATATCCCTGAGTAAGTAGATGTACTCATAAAAAGATGCTGCCCAGTTTACTTCTGCCTTCTGAAAGATAACAGTTTTGAGTAATTCTTCCTTTTGTACATATTGTAAGGGGTAATATGTTTAGCACCATTCCTCATTCATTAAGTGAGGGGTTTTGTAAATGAATTTTGGACTGCAGATTTGTGCCTGTGGTCCTAAAACTTTTGCCAGTGAAGTGGTGTGATTTGTGTTTGCACAGATGCTTTTAGGGCCACATGAAGGCCCATGCTGGGATTTTTAAGGCAACCTTTCATCTTTCTCAAAAATTATTTTGGCTGCTAAATTAAAAATTAAGCCAGAGTGATTTAGATGTAAATGGATTTATTCCCATTGGTTGCAATGGGCCCAAATGTTAAATCGGCATTTCCTGCTTTGCTTGGGTTGCAGATCAAATCCTAGGTTATGGTATTTTTGTAGTTTTCCATAATTGCATCAGTAGGGCAGGGCTCTAATCCTATTGATATAGAGAAATAACATTTTACAAAGAGATGCGGAAGGATATGAGCATATGCATGCATATAAATAAGGCCTTCTGTGTCAATAGCATGTACTGCAATCCTCCTAGAAACTGTATGTTGGGATTGACTCAATCCCGACACTCTGTGGCAATTCAGCATTTTAAAAAACCAGCAAGATATTAAAATTCCAGAAATCTGGTCTTGAGCTCTTCAAGAAGTAAAGATAATTTGATTTTTTTCTTAACACAATTTCTTGTTTTCTGAGAGGGATGACAGTTTTATTATATGCACCCATAAATTCAAGGAAGACCTGGGAGATTGCTAGTGTTGAGAAGCAAGGGCTGAACTTCTGTTATTCAGAAAATGCTCTATAAGGAGAGCAGCTGCCATACTTGTTTAAATGCATGTCCTGTTCACTTGTAAAGCAGGATGGACGAGTAGGGTTCTAATCTTAACATGGAAAGGAGCATTCTGATGAGTGGGCTGGAACCCCTCCCCTCATTCGCTTCCTGTGGTCTGTCACCGAACACCTTCCTCCCCGTCTGACATTGGAAGTGAGCCAGGTTGGAAGGAAGGAACTGTAGAGCAGTGGGTTGTAGAGAGGTCAGGTGAGGTGGGGTTGAGCCACCCCCTCTGTTGCATACCTTTTTCTGAGAAAGTTGGGATTCCCAGGTTCCACTTCTCATTATATGTGGCGTGTAAAGAAATAGAAATGGCTTCCACTGCCTAGTCTTGTTTGACCCAAAGAGGAAAACATGATAAATCGACATTAATGGATGATCTCATTTGAAAATGTGTCTTTTAAAACATTTGTTCCCTTTTCTACTTGATCATTCTATTTTCAAACAGTGGAATAGCTTTTTGCACGTAGTAAAAGCTTACAGAAGTTGTCTTTTTTTTTTTTACAGCAAGCATACCTTTAAAAATGCATTGTATTTCAAAATTAAATACAGGGTGTACCCAGGTCAGTTTTGGGTTCTTTGACATATGATAGGGAAAGGTGGGTTACATATTTAGAGTAGAATGCACTGTGGATCAGTGCTTTATTTGTACATAAAAGGGAAAACATTTTCTTTTGGAGCAGCTTGCATTTTGAAAACAACATTTCAGTGCACTGTGTATCTGTCCTTTTTCATTTTAAAGATTATATTTTTGAGCAATGGAAACTGTACCTGTTGTTGCTACAGTTACTGGAAATTACTTAGAAATAGAAATGTTATTCTGACTTTGTCATTTGACGTTGGACTGTCATGTTCTGCTTAAATATGTGTCGTGTAGCTCATTTCCCCCATAATGACCTCATATATGCATTTATTTAAACAGATTGTAATACCTAGTACAGTCTCTCTTCTCTCTTCCCTACCACTTTTGATTGAATTTTCTTCCTTGCAAGCAGTTAAATAATTGATATAACCATGTACATTTACAAAATCATTTGCTGGGATTTGTTCAGAATACTGAAAGGAACCAAGGTGCTAAACACTTCTGTTGACTTGTGTTGGTTCTTTTCAGTACGTCAATTCACATATTGTCCTTCAAACTTAGTAAGTTTGTGCCTTTTTTAGGATATTTATTTGGAAGGAACTTATTGTTTGTAGGGTGACTTTTAAAAAAAAATTCTTATGTACTTCTTCTCAGAGCTGGGCAGTATTGAAAACACTTGTGTTTGAAGTTTAGATGTCAAACACAATTTAAATTGCATTGTGTGTCTGAAATAATTATATAGAAAATGTATTATTTTGTATTGGAATGGCTCCACCCTCCCCTCCAGATGTATTTGGTATTTTTGTATTTTGTCTACAACTAATACCATCTTGATGATGGGAGACCAGCTACCGAATATGTCTGAGACTGAGCAAGCAGAAATCCCGGCATGCTGTGCGCTCACAAAACTCACAGTACTGAGTCTTGTGAGCCAAGCTCCCTTTTGCAAAAAAGGAAAGGTTGCAGTTCAGCGTACGTACTTTCTCTTCGCTAACTTTGTACATGGAAGGTGCTGTGGGTCCAGCATGGCTGCCCTACGGAAACAAGTCCCTGCCATAATCAGCATTCCCTAGGCCCAGAGAGCTGGTGAGAGAAAAAGGAGTCCAGAAGATGATCAGTTGAATGCAAAACACTGATTTAGATAAGGCACATACCCACATTAGACAGAGAGCTTTTACCTTGCACCAATTAGCATTCAGTCTACATAGCTGCGGGCGGGCGGGCGGGCAGGGAGACAGTATTGATGTGAAGTTTAATCTAATGGGGTCCTTCCACTCCACTGAAGTATTTACTAATATTTACTCCTCCTCTGGAGGTTTTTTTAAGCAGAAGCTAGATAGCCATCTGTGAACCTTGGCAGATCATGAGAGGGAGGGCAGGAAGGGTTACACCAGTGCTTAGTTCTCATGGACCCTTCTTACATGCCCAGGGTAAGGCTGATAGCCACCTTGGGGTCAGGTAGCAGTTTTCCCCAGGCCAGTTTGGCTAGAGATCCTGACGGTGTTTTGCCATCTTCTGGGCATGGAGTAAGGATTACTGGGGGTGTGTGTGTGGGGGGGGGAGGTATTTGTGATTTTCCTGCATTGTGCAGGGGGTTGGACTAGATGACCCTTGAGGTACTTTCCAACCTTGTGATTCTATGATTCCCCACAGATTCCAAATCGGAAGGTTTCTAGCCATAGCACCTTAAAACATGTGCAATGCATAGAAGCTGCTCTTGGGGGACTGGCTGTGAGACTTGCATCATTTTGAGTTCACTTTTCATCTAAGTGAAGCCTTTTTGCTACCTGCATCTAAACTGTTAGCTGTCATTGCATGCTGCTACAGAGTCCCCACCCCCTGCTAATATAAACAAGAGCAAAACGTCTTCTGATACAGACTTCCTCATTAGCTGCACTAAAATGTTGAGGCCAGTATTAGCTGCCAAAAACAGAGCTGTTACTTTGCTTCAGTGAAAAACTGCCACATTTTAGAACATCATCTGAAGGATCGCTGGTAGCCAATAAGTTGTTCAGCCAATAAAACACAAAAGTTATGCTCAGCTGACCTGCAGAAAAGTCCTCTTTACATGCTGCTGTGATTAGGCACCAAAAAAGTGAAATTTTGGGTACTGTTGCTTTAAATAACGAGATTCAGTTTGTCAGGATTGATTCCGTAAATTTCCCCATAATTGGTATTTTTAAATAAAGAAATAAGGCGCACACAAAATCCATATCCAACTATGAAAAAATACGACTGTGTTTACTCATCGTCCAAGTGTTAATAAGAGAGACATTTTTCAATGAATGTATTTAGTATTTTGTTTTGGAAATACATTATGGATTTCTGTAGATACTTTTTGTATTTCGTTATGTGAAATGCTTCTCAGTTAAAAGTTTTTATTTCATATTTGAAATAGTTTAATGGCTTAATGGAGTTTTTTGTATTCTTATTTGAACTACTCAAAAATATGTTTTGCCCAGCTCTGCTTGTTCTCTTTTAGGATAATTTCTATGTACTTTCCCTTCGAACAAGTTGCAGAATGTGAACATAATTCATCAGCCATCAAAAAGGATGTTTTCAGCCACTGTGCCGTGCCCTCCACCCCCCCCCCCCCAATACTTACTTTTGCTGAAGCACAGGATTTTCTGTGTTGACATTTAATGATTCTGGCACTTGGTAGCTTGACAGTATACAAAACAGAGCAGAGGTTGAGACTGTTGCTTAGAGTCCTCCATTTTGTTAATGAAACAAGTTTTGGAAAATAAACTTTGGCACAAAGTGTCTGGGATGTGTGTTTTAATACCTATTTGAAATTGGCAATGTGTTAAATTTTGGCTACTGCAAACAGGGCAACAAACAACATGAAATAACTACCATTTTCTTTTTTCCAAAGGCTGGAATTCAAAGACCCTTCTGTGTGAGTAGAAGGCACTTGCTAAGTCTCGGTTTCTGTTGAGACCCAAAGCTATTCTGAAATTTATCCCCAACACTTTGCCAGCAGTTTGGGGGGAGTATGGAAAGGTGGGTATGAATGATAATTCTGCCCATCAAGGGGGGTGTTTGGAACCAGGCTATGGTTAATTGAAGGTACAGAATGGAACAGCCTTTTCAAAAGGCAGTACTTTTGAAATCACTGAATCAATGTTCAAAAGACATTTTCTTGGCTATTTTTAGTAACATCGCTTTCCCCCTAAAAACAGCCATTCTTTACCTGCAAGTTTTGAATTTGACACAACTTTTTCTCCTTTGCCAAAACACACACATCTTACCCCTCCTAATGTGGTAAAAGATAGGAAGACTGGCCAATGGATCATTTTTGCAGCTGCAGCAACACAAGAGTCTTTTCCAGCATACCTTCCTACTAGCCTCTCGTGGCTCTAGAAACTTAACCTTTTTAAAAACGAAAGCTGAAGAGTCAGAGGAACTAGAAGATTGTGGCAGTAGATTATTATAGTGCTTCCCCCCCTCCCCCTGGCGAGAAAAACGCAGGGGAAATGGCAGCCGATGGAGGAAAGTGTGTGCAAAACTGTGTGGATGCTCCATTTGCAGCAGTGATCGCAGGGAAATGGAGAACCCTCTCCGTTTGGCTGCCGCCTGATTTTTATAATGAACAACTGGCACCTTCTGACAAAGAGGACTATCAAATGAATTATAAAATAAAATTGAAGCCATTGACAAAAATTTACATTTTAACGCACTAAGAGAATCAGAATTTTTAATTATTTAGCCGTTGGCCATTACAAATTTACAGAACCATATGGTACAATAGCTAATAACATTAAAATCTAGTGATAAAATTAATTTAAAAGTTAAAAAAAATAGATTATTCCAACCAGATCACAAAACTGCCCCCGTCAGTGCCGCCCTAGATCTAATCTTGGTCACAAGGGCAAACTGAGACACTGTAAGATATGTAAGTATCATCTTACAATGGACAATAGAATTATGATCTTCTCGGGTTCAGAATCTGTGTTTATGGCAGATAGAATACCAGCCAAAAATTTATCTTATATAGCAGAGAAGAAATAATGTAATGGCCAGGCATTGTAGGGACCTGGCACAGATGACTAATCTCATAAAACTCCAGGCTCAGTATAAAACCCTAATCAAACAAAAGAAACTATGGGAAATCAGTAGGCATCCAAGTAAAATTGAACACAATAAAATACATACGATTAAAGAAAATCACCTCAGATTCAGAACAGGAAAAAAATTTTGGGCGCAAATTCCAATACTACCGTTGTGATTGTCTTGAATAAGAAGAAATTGCACAGGTGAACAGAGTATTCATGACAGCATTGGAATGCTGGAACTGCACAATGGTCTAGTTACGGCTTCTTTTTGTATGTAGCATTGTTCCAATGTGCAGTGTTCATAAAATAGGAGATGTGAATTCATGATTCCTTTATTTGACTGCTCGTTTGAGCAGTTATCTTCTTTGGGTAAATTGGCCATTTCCAGAACCAACTTGTTCATTAGAACAGCTGCAAGATTATGTCCCTGACATTTCACTTTTTTTCTCAAAAGCCTTTCTGCGCTCCTTTCTAAGTACTCTCATATTGAAGGCAGGTGCTCCTTGGCATTTGGCACCTCAAAGCTTAGTTTCACTTTGTTTTGGCCATGTAAATAAGCAACTTTCTGTAAGACTCTTCCTCAAACTACTTATAAGAGTAGATCATATGTGCATATATGCATATGTGGGATTAGTAGACTACAATAGTATCTCATTTCCTGAGCATTAAAAAGTCCCATGGTGTCCTTTCTGAGCATCTGCCTTATGATTAGAGATCTCTTGGTCATATGCTGCTTAGCTGCAAACATACAGGCTCAGCTGATAGGATAACATTAGGGATTTTTTTCATTTTGTACACAGTACAAGATTTTTCAAGTATACCAGTGGTGTATGTGGATACTATGAGAAAATTACAGAATTCAACTAAAATACTATTCATAACCCTCTACCTACTCACTTTTTATGGTGGAGAAAAATCCTCGGAGGTGTTTGTTAAGAACGTGACATCTTAATTCATCATTTGGGCTTCTGTTTCTCGGTGTTGCTGTTGCTGCACACATATGTACTCAATACAAGCTCTTGTCTCATTTGCATGCATTTTCTTAGCTTGGCTGCCTTTGCTTAAAATGCCCTACCTATCCAAGTGATCCCATCTAGCCACAAGAAAATCTGTTAAAACAGATGTACAGACTGACAAGACAACATACAAAGCCTTGTCTATTTATGAACAAAGCTAACACAAAGGAAACTGGATATAAAGGGGAAACGGTGTAGCAGAAGCATATACAACGCAGGGATGTTTTGGGTTTTAGGGTTTTCAGCTCTGGGTTGGGAGATTCCTGGAGATTTGGGGGTGGAGCTTGGGGAGGGCAGGGACCTCAGTTGGGTATAATGCCATATATGTCATATTATGCCATCTTATTAAGTATCATACCCCTTCAATTCAGCCATTTATTCCAGGGGAAGTGATTTATATAGGGAGATCAGTTTCAGGTAGGTAGATGTGATGGTCTGTAGTGCTTGTAGATGTGCAAGATTTGGGTCCAGTTGCACCTTAAAGACCAACTAGATTTCCAGGGTGTAAGCTTTTGAGAGTCAAGGTTCCCTGACTCTCAAAAGCTCATACTCTGGAAATCTAGTTGATCTTTAAAGTGCTGCTGGACCCGAATCTTGCTCTGGAAATCAGCTGTGATTCCAGGAGCTCTCCAAATTCTACCTGTAGATTGGCAATTGTAGGTTATACTTGGTTGAGTTAGCAAACCTGGGATCAGGTCCACTCAGCCAGCCTGCTGGGGCAACCTGGATCTCCAGGTTCTCCAGTGGTGGTGGTGGTGTATTTATTTATTTAATGTCATTTATAGTCGGCCTTTCTCACTGAGACTCGAGGATTACGCAGTGTGAGATTAGTACAATCGATATCAAGGACATTTCAATAAACAATGCCATAGGGTAAGTGAATGCAAGTTTACAAAGGCATAACATGAGCAAAAATCTGATACAGAAACGCTGAAACAGAACTATGGCTCATTTTGAGGGGGAATGCTCCAGAACGCTGCTTTGGTAGTTCCCCCAAGTCAGGTGGCCCTACCCACCTGACTTTAAAACATTTTGGGCCGTTTAGGCCTCGATTGGGGCCAAAACGGCCACAATCGGGGCTGAAATGGCCCAGATTGGGTCGGTGCCAGGTGGGGAACCCCTCCCCTGCCACGATCTGGGCTGAAACAGGCCCAAGATGGCCATTGTCGGCCTTTTTGGGCCATTTCAGCCTGGATTGGGGCTGAAACAGCCTGGATTGGGTTGGTGCTGGTCGGGAGCCCCCTGCCCAGCACCAACCTGGTCCTGGTCTTTTAGGCCCTGATTCGGGCTCAAATGAGCCCAAAATGGCTGGTTTTGGCACTTTTAGGCCTGGAACTGGTCCAAAACAGCCTGGACCGGGTCAGTGCTGGGCAGGGGAGGGTTCCTCTGCTCAGCTCCAACCAGATCTGGTCCTTTTTGGCCCCGATCCGGGCCCAAAAGGCCCAAAATGGCCTGGATTGGGGTCAAAACGACCCTGATTGGGCCACTGCCAGGTGGTGGAACACCCCCCCCCCCGTCTGGCAGCAGCTGAATCCTGGCCATTTTGGCCCGATCAAGGGGTGTAGCATATGCCAATGAGTTCCTGCAGTTTTTTTTCAACGAAATGACCATTGAACAGAACAGGAGCCATTCTAGGACCGACATTAGAGAACATAGAACTACCCAGTAGGGCCATACATAAAGCAACAGATAGTACATAGAGGAGAAAAGAGCAAGAGTCCAGTAGCACCTAGAAAATACACACAATTTGTGGTAGGATATGCGAGCCTTCGTGAGTCACAGCTCACTTCTTCAGGTAACCCATAGGAGCACATAACTTAAAGCAGCAGATAGGACTTGAGGCAACATAGAGGTGTTTTTTCAAGACAATTTAAAAACTGGATTTTTTTTTTGAGCGACGTATTATAATCTTTTGTATCCGTCCCTCCAAATATCGTCTTACTTGAAGTGTAAGCCTTACAGGTTTCACTAGAGATTGTTCCCGACTACAGAGCTTTAGTGCTTCTTGTGAGTAAGCTCCGCTGAAAGCAGCAGGGCACATTTCTGAGCAAACGTGCCCAGAGCCTGCCTCAGAACTTATTACTACTACACGCCTCCATTAAACCACCCGGCTTCCCCTTGGCCGTCAATCACAGCCTCTTCGCCAATGGCAAAGTCTCTGCGCTTTGGCCCCGCCTCGGCGCGGCGGTGACGCCAAGGAGGGCGGCCGCCTCTCCCGCGCCTGCGCAGTGCACGTCGCCTGCTTCTCCCCTCCCCAAGATGGCGGCGGCCACCAGCGGCGAGGCGGTTTGCGGCGACGGCCCCGCAGGCGTCAGGCGGGCCCACCTGGGCATCCCCGAGGCGGTCTTCGTCGTAAGCGAGGGGCTCGAGGCGGCGGGCCGGGCGGGAAGGGGTTGACCGGGGCGTGGGCCGAGAGAAAGGCGAAGGGCCTCCTGGCCCGTCCTGAGGGAGAAGTGGCGGACTGGCCTGAGGAGATCAGGGCGAAGAGGCCAGGAAGGGACTGAGGCCGTGCCTGAGCTTCGTTTTTAGCCGGGTGGCTCCCGGGACTCTGCCTTGGAGGGAGATGTGAGAGAAACCTCCAAGGAGACATGAGTTCGAATCCTCCCTCAGGCGTGAAACTCATTGGGCGATCTTGAGCCACTCAGGCACTTTATTAGGTAGGGTTGTCAGCTCCAAGTTAGGAAATTTGGAGGGTGGGAGGTGAAGCCTGGAAAAAGCAAGGTTTGGGGAGGGAAAGAACTTCAGCATGGTATAATCCCATAGAGCCCATCCCCCAAGGTAGTCATTTTCTCCAGGTGAACTGATCTCTGTGGCCTGGGTGTCAGTTGTAATTCCAGAAGATCTCCAGCCACCATCTGGAGGCTGACAAGCCTATTACAGAGTTGCCAGTTGCAGGTTGGGAAATTCCTGGAGATTTGGGGGGGGGGGATGGAACTTGGGGAGGGCGGGGTTTGGGGAAGGAGAGACCTCAGTGGGGTAAAATGTCATAGAGTCTGTCCTTCAAAACCACCATGTTCTCCATGGGAACTGATCTCTGCTCCCTGGAGCTCAGCTGTCATTCTGGAGATCTCCAAACACACACCCCGCCCAGAGGCTGGCAACCTTACTAGAAAGTCGTTAGAATCAGGAGGAGGGTGGAGGTAACTGTTGGGCTTGCTGGGTCATGTGAGAGCCTGTCTAGTTCCACATCCTGTTTTTTAGTGCTGGCTTGAGAACATTTGTTTTGAACAGATTTATATAGCGCCTCTCAACCTCTCCCCCCCCCATGTCTAAATAAATGCCATTATTGTAAAACACGCACAGAAACTGATGGAACTTGCTACAGAACACACTGGAGAATCTATGAAGCAGAAATGAAAGTGGCAAAAAAACGTTACTTCTTGGCAACCGTTGTGTCAGCTAGTTCACGACTGTCCCAATTGTTCAGGGTATCCAGACACCTTCTAACCCCTAAATCTGAACCTTTATAGACCCAGGAACAGACAATTAGCTGTAAGGCATTTGCTAAGGTTTTCACTGATAAAATAGCACAAATACACTCTGATCTGGATGCTGGTAGCAATACAAATGAGGTAGAAGAAATGCTTAATACACCATCTGGCCTATATTTGGGCTGCTTTGAACCAATTACAATGCCAGACCTTAACAGGATTCTGGCATCTATGAAAGCCACTAGTGCTCTTGATCCTTGCCCAATCTTGGCTGTTAAAATCAAGCAAAGATCACATAAGTGAACTACTAAGATCTATTGTAAATCAATCGCTAACTCAGGGCACCTTCCCCCAGACACTCAAAAACGCAGTTATCCATCCACTAATTAAAAAACCATCCCTAGACAAAACTGATGTGGCCAGTTATCGTCCAGTCTCTAATCTGCCCTTTCTGGGCAAAGTGATTGAGAGAGCAGTACTGACCAACTCCAGATCTTCTTGGAAAACTCTAGCGGTCTAGACCCTTTCCAGTCTTGATTCAGACCAGGGCATGGGACAGAGACAGCACTAGTGGCATTAGTGTATGTTCTCCGTCTGAATATAAACAAAGGCTATGCCTCCTTATTGCTCCTCCTGGATCTGTCTGCAGCCTTTGACACAGTAGACCATGCCATCCTGTTGAGGTGTTTAGAAACAGAAGTGGGCATCAAAGGATGTGCCTTGGACTGGTTTAAATAGTTTCTCATGGAACGGACTCAAAGGATTGCTGTCGGAGATCAGCTATCTCCAGAATGGGAACTATCCTGTGGAGTTCCACAGGATGCAGTCTTATCTCCCATGTTATTCAACCTCTGCGTAAAATCTTTAGGAGAACTCATTCACAGCTATGGAATTGGATGTCATCAATATGCAGATGATACCCAATTCTGTATCTCGCTATCCAGGTCCCCACAGGATGCAGCACAAATCTTAGATCGCTGCCTGACAGCCGTAGTGAAATAGCTGAAAAATAACAAATTAAAATTCAACCCAGACAAGACTGAAGTGATGCTTGTTGGGAAGTCAGAGGTATTGAAAAATATTGTACTCCCTACTTTTGATGGAGTTTGTTTGACCCCTGCAGACTCAATTAAGAGCCTAGGGATTATACTGGATCCAGTGCTACTACCTGAAAAACAAGGCAGCTGCAAAAAATACTTACTACAGTCTCACTCTAGCCTGGAAAATGGCTTCTTATCGCGACACGGCTGACCTGGCCACCTGGATCCATGCGATGGTAACATCAAAACTTGACTATTTTAATGCGTTATACATTGGTCTCCCATGTACATTAACTCGGAGGCTCCAATTGGTGCAAAATGCTGCGGCTCGACTATTATCAGGAGCGAGCAGGAGCTTGAACATCACTCCCATCCTACAGTCACTCCACTGGCTACCTATCAGTTACCGTGCTCAGTTCAAGGTATTGGTTATTACACACAAAGCTCTTCACGGCCTTGGTCCAGCATACCTGCGGGACTGCCTCCCTCCCTATGTCCCTCCACGGCAGCTTTGCTCATCTGAACAGGGTCTCTTGCAGGTGCCAGCCTGTACATGGGCAAAATCAACAGCAGCACGGACTTTCTTTGTGGTGGCCCCTACCCTATGGAACGGCCTGCCTGAGGAGGTCAGGAGAGGCTCCACCCTCCTGGCTTTCCACAAACAATGCAAAATCGAATTATTCAAAAAGGCTTTTTTTCCAGCTAAGAAGGCAGTATTGTAGGAAAGGGGTCCCAGATGTTTCGCTAATGAGTTAGGAACCATAGATTTCACCATTATGTTGCCTTACATATTATTTGTTGGTTCAAATATGTACTCCTATGTACTACCTGTGCTTCATGTTGTTTAATGTTAGTCCTAGAATTGATTATGTTCTGTTTCAGCAATTCTTCAGCACCGTATTAGATCCTTGCTAATGCTATGTCTTTGTAAACTTGTATTCATTTACCCTATAACATTATTTATGGAAATGTTCTTGACGCTGTATGGAAACGCCTGCCCTTGTCCTTGCCACTGATTGGACTAATCTCTCACTACGTAATCTGCCTTGAGTCTCAGTGAGAAAGGCGGAATATAATTAATTAATTGAGTAATGTGAAATTCTTAAATGGTATGGCAGGACTTGGGATCCAGTCTTAAGGAAGGATTGAGAAAGATGCAGAAACAGGTTGCCAATGTGATGGAGGAGTTGGAGCACCCTTTCTTGCAGGAAAGGGTTATGAAACCTCCCTGCCAAGTCAGACCACTGGTCTGTTTAGCCTGGATTGTCTGTTGCTCTCCTGGGTTTCATGCACACTAAAGTGTCCCCAAAATCTTTTCCCTAAGATTGGTTTGGCTAGAGATGCTAGGAATTGAACCTGAGTTTTTGTGCTGTACCATGAACCACTCTTTCTGATTCATTTGTATGTCTTTCTGACATTTGGATAAATAATATATGAAGCTGCTTTGTATTGCCAGCCTGTTGTTTTAGCAAGTGCTGTATTTTCTGTTTGGACTGGCAACAGCTGTCCAGGGTCTTAGGCAGAGGAAAGTCATTCTCAGCTGTTCTACCTGAGATCTTATTTTTAAACAAGATATTCGAGGGATTGAAGCAGGGACCTGTTACAGGCAAGTCATGTGGCATACCACTTAGCCGTGGCTCATAGATAAAAGTGTTTAAAGTGTTTAGGAATATATAACTAAAGATAGGCATGGTAAAGTATGAAACTGTGTGTGCTGTGGGAAAAGAGAACTGTTTTTCACTTTCCCAGAACACCAGAACTCAGATTCTGGTGGAAGATTTAGGACAGAAAAAAATGGCGTTTTTGTAAACACTTAATTTATAGGACTCGACTACTTCTGTAAGATAATTTAATGACTTTTTAAAAAAGGTTAGATAAATTTCTCGAGGTGTGGTGTATAATGGCTGATGGCCATGGTAGTTGAATGGAACCAATTGATGGGCAGTGGGGGTTGAAATGAGGCAAAAAGAGGGGCCTGTCTTGCTTGTGAGCTTTGTAGAAGTATCTGGCTGACTGCTTGGAAATGATACCGCACAAGGTAACTTCGGGTCTGATTCAGAAGGTCTTGTCTCATGTCCCAGTAATGGCCAGTTACATGATTTCAGGAAGCCCACAAGCACATCATGAATTCAACAGCTCTTATTAACCTTCACAAGCAACTGCGTGTGGTCACTTTCAGCTAATATATGATGCCTGCTAGATCGCCTACAGAACTTCATCGCATGTGTTGGCTTGAGCCTTGGTCTTTTTGGTTCACATCAAACACTTGCAAAGATTGAGTGGAAGAGTATATGTTTTGCTTGCAGAGGGTCTCAGGTTCAGTACCCAGCATATCCACTTGAAGGATTTTTGGTTTCATGGCTGGGATAGGCCATCTGTTGAGACCTTGAAGGGTTGATGGTAGCTAGAGAAGACAATAATGGGCCAAACAAAATAGTGGCTTGACTCAGTGTAAAACAGCTTCCCATATTCTGCCCCTTGTCAACATAATCAAAACCTTCCCCTCCACCTTTGCATAGTAGAGAAGATTTAAGTATGCCCCCATATATGTTATTAAACATATATACCTAAAACATATGTTATTAAACATATATACCTAAAAGGAAGGTGATCCATTCTCAAAAAAAGTTAAATGCAAAAAACATAACCCTGAATTTACAATGACTTTTGTTTTCATCTCTCTGCCTTTGCACCAATGTCTGTTCTGAATGTGGGATTGGATTTCAGCTGTTACATGCTTTAAACTTTTTCATGACTTTTGAATTAACTTTGGTAACTTCTAAGGGAAATCTCACTCAATTAGTAAATAACATTAAATGCTAGCTACCAAATATTGTGTGTCAAATACAAATATAAGAGTTTTTGTGAATATTCAGGGATTAATATGTGTTCAGTGTCAATATTTGCAGAAGAAAATCTGGAGTGTAAAATAATTTCTGCGCTCGTACTGGAGTGTACAATTCTTTCTGCTTAGAAAAATAACGCATAACGAGTCCTTTTGAGTTCTGTATTTGAAGAAGACAAATAGCAGAGGGCATGTTCAATCAATCAGATTTATTTACAGTTAATAACCAGTACAGAAGAGGGCATGTTCTTAGGAAGATTCATTGGGGAACAGAATGTAATTATCTTGGTAGGAAGAGTATCTGAAAGACCTCTTGCAAGTCTGTAGGAGAACAAGCAAGGGGGCGCCATGCAGATCTTAAAAAATAGAATTTAAATAGAAGCTTCCTAGAACTTGCAGGTGGTGTGGGTGTTTGGCCACAGTTGCTTTCTGCCAGGTACTGTGTACATTATTTATTTATTTACTGAATTTATACTCTTCCTTTCTGCCCATACAAGGGCCACCAAGGGGACTAACAACAAATTAAGAACATAGAAAATAAAATCACATCTTAAAATAAATAAACCCAACAATGACACATAATTAAAATGATTAACCATAGAACTAAAATACACAAAATGTAAAAATAACAAAACATTAGGTAGGAAGGAGGGATTATTGAAGAAATGCCAAATGAAATAAAAAAGATTTCACCTGCTTTCAGAATATGGCAACAGAAGGGGATGGATGAGTCTCCCTGGGGACAGAGTTCTGAGTTTTGGTGCCACAACCAAGAAGGCTCTCTCCTGGGTTGCAACCTGCTTAGTCTCAGAAGACGGGGGCACCTGAAGGAGAGCCTTGGATGTTGACAACAGTGGTTAGGCAGGTTCATAAGAGAGTAGGTACATTAATCCCAAACAATATAAGGCTCTAAATGTCAGCAGCAGTACCTAGAATTGTGCTCAGAAAGAGATTGGGAGCGAATGTAAATAGGCTATGACTGAAGTGCTGTGGTCCCTCTGACCCATTACAGTCAACATCCTAGATGTTAAAGAGCATAGGGGGCAAAATGGAGCCTTGTGGAACACTGCAGGCCAAGGGGCTGAGCAGCAGGCCCCAAGAATCACCTTGTGAAACTCGCCCTCCAGGTAGGACTAGAATCCCTGCAAAACAGTGCCTCCCATTCTCACCCTGTAAAGATGTCCCAGAAGATACCGTGATCAATGGCACTGAAAGTCACTAAGAGGTCCAGTAGAATTAACAAAGGCTCACTCCCTCTGTCCCTCTCCAGACACAGGTCATCCACTAGGATGACCATTTCTGTTCCATAACAAGTCCTAAAACCAGATTGGAAAGGATTCAAACAGTCTGCCGCATCCAGGAAAGCTTGGAGCTGTCCAGCCACTTCCCATTCAGTCGTTTTGCTAAAGAATGGAGCGTTTGAGACTGGTTGGTAGTTATTGTAATCTCCTGTGTCCAGGCTAGGCATCTTTAGAAGTGGACACACTGCAGCCTGTTTCAAGGCCAGGATAGAGTCCAAGTCGGTATGAGTATGAGAGACTTTATCTATAAAGTGGTGGTGGATATTGAATGGAAAAGCTGTGGCTCCTGGCTTATTTGTCCAATTTACTCAAAAGAAAGAGGAGAATCCTGAAATAGAGGAAGGAGGCAGGAACTCCATGAGGATCCATACTAGCAGTTCAAACAGATTTTATGCATGTATATATAAGAGGGGATTAATTGATTCCACGTAACCAAAGGGTGTATCGTGCAAGGCTGCCTCATTTGCAGTGTAATTCAGATGCTGGTTCCATGCTGGTTGAAATGATTGCCCTTGGCTTGGAATCGCAGGCCAGTAGACCACCTGGCTTAATCAGGCTTCATATGTGAAAAGTTTGGGCTACAGGAGTCTTTTGTAGTATATTTGGATGATGCTCAGTATCTGTTTCTGCACCCTGCAAGAAAGAGAGGATACGATTCTCCCACATTTTGTGACAAATTATCTTCAAATTATTTTTAAAATGTTTGCATTTTCAAAAGCACTGAACAGATTCTAATCTTTATAATGTTGAAGGTAGAAGTATAGGCAATAGAACTGGCCTTGACAAACATTCGTTGCCTGTAGGAGCCAATTAAAAAAACCTTAGGCACCTGTCTTATTTCCCAGCCATCAGGGTTTTGTGTTTTAATGACCAGTTTTTAAACTGTTGCTGCCACAAAACCAATTCCTAACCTCTTCGCAGGTGTGATATATA
Source organism: Eublepharis macularius (assembly GCF_028583425.1). Lineage (NCBI taxonomy): Eukaryota > Metazoa > Chordata > Lepidosauria > Squamata > Eublepharidae > Eublepharis > Eublepharis macularius. Next base: position 14,283,901 of record NC_072802.1, read on the forward strand.
AATGAATATAGGGGTGACCCTTGCTGTTGTCATCGTAACAAAAAGCTAACCACTGACCCTGAGTTTCCCCTAATTTCTCACAGTTCCGTTATAGCTCCCTTTAATCAAACCTAGGAATCAGTGTAGAAATTAAGAAATGAATTCATCTATCGCCACTAAAGGTTGTAAAGTTACGTTTACATATAAAAAAGCAAAGATGATAGATTCATGCACATTTATTTTTATATCATATAACAAAACATTCTGATACAAAATTATAAATAAGCTTTGTACTGAGAAATGCCAGAAATGCTACAATAAAATCATTGCTGAAAATAGTAGGCACCGTAAGGTGCCTTGGATTTGTCGAGCCCTGCAATAAAACATTAAAACTTTCCAGTTGGCTGTGTAGTATTTGATTGGGAAAATATTTAACAAAAGCGTTCCAGTAAATTAACAGTCTCCCTAAACAGTATTTATCCTTACTGGAATCATGCCTTAATAGGATATTTATGGGTGCCACAACAGCTCTTAAACTAGAAGTTCTTTGTAGTTATCTTAAGACATTTTTTCCTTTTCACTAACTCTTTCTTAAGGAATATATACGAAAGGTTGTCAGTATTGTGATAACTTGGATTTCAGTTTCTTCCTGATGCTGGCCACATTGGTGAAAGAGAGCGAAGGTATAATGAACATAAGCATTTAGTAGTTTCCATACATAACCCCGGAATAAGACCGTGCTATTAAAGTTAAACTGACATGTTGCTGAGTATTAAAAGCTTGGCCATGTCCCAATTTCCATCTTTGATTTACCAGCTTCTCTTTAATGGCACAAAAATCATGCTTATTACAGAAGACTGGCCAACAAGTAATAAATGGTCTAATGGAATGACAGAGTAGCTCTTGTCTTCCCATTCCATTTTCTTCTGTGCTGTTACTGTAGGTCATCGGATTGTTTCTCAGGTCAAGCAGTATGACAGGACCAGCCCCCCCCCCCTTGGGCAGCAACTCAGTGCTTTTTAATATATACAGAAATCTGTGACTCATATTAGAGAACTCAGGCTGCCTTATACTGAGTCAAACCACTGGGCTGTCAAGGTCAGCACTTGTTCGTGCTTGATCAGCAGTGGCTCTCCGGGGTCTCTGGCCGAGGTGTTTCATATTGCCTCCTATCTAACCCTTTTAACTGGAGATGCTGGGAATTGAATCTGGGAATTAGATTTTTTTAAAATGGCTTAAATGCATTTTTAAAAAATCTCAATATGTTTGGAGAAATTTTCTCCTTTAGTCACTACTCAGTGAAATTGGCAGTGGATTCAAGACAGACAAAAGGAAGTATTTGTGCATACAATGCATGAGTTTCACCAGTACAAGACAATGTTCAGGCCACAAACTTCTCTAAAGTTATCAGTGACTATTGGGAAAGATGATTAACTATCCAGAACTGGTTATCCCCAGTTACTAGATGCCTGGAAGAAACAATGTATCTCTGTAGCCTGCCCATGAGTGTCCCAAAGGAGCTGTTCAGCTGGCTAGCTGCTGTTGGAAGTAGATGGGTTTTTGATCTTGCATTGTAATATTTTCTGGTGTAAATTAACTAGGTGGTGTATATGAATCCAGCACTTGTCTAGCTCATGAATAGAGAAACTTTCCCCCTGGATTTCAAATACACTCCATCAGACTGACTGAGGTTGCTGGCTGTTTGTGCCAAGAGAGAATAATTTCAAAGTTTAAGGCCACAAGGAAGGGATGACGGCATGGAAACAAATCCCTTCTTACTGTGCTGTGGAAACACATCGCACCACTACCTGGTAGCAAGGAAGGAGGGTAGGACTGTTCCTGCGAACTGTTCCTGAGTGTACAAGGATACTTGAGCCAGGGCTCTGGAGTTAGTGACCCTGAATGTTTTGTATGTATCTTTTTGAAGGAAGATGTAGATTCTTTCATGAAACAGCCCGGAAACGAGACAGCAGACATAGTGCTGAAGAAACTGGATGAACAGTATCAGAAATATAAATTTATGGAGCTTAACCTTGCCCAGAAGAAAAGAAGGTGAGTTTTGTTTCTTTTCTGTAAGCTATTCTGATGCTTGGAATTTCCCAAATTATCATGGGGGCTAATTAGTTAACACTTTGATCTATAAATACTCTACCTTTTCCCTAAGAATCTGTTACCATAACATGGTTTCAGTTCATTTCTGTTTGCAGTAACAGAAGCTCAGTCAGACTTGGAGTAGCCATCAAGCTCCCTAGCAAACTGCCCTGGGGAAAATGCTACCTGACCCCAAGTTTGCAATCAGCCATACCCTGGGCCATGTAAGAAGAGGCCACGAGAACTAAGCACGATACACTGGACTGAAAGTGTTTTCTCTCAACAGTAGTGTGGCTGATATTTAGCTGTTGTAGAAATATTTTACATTTGATTTTAATTCACAGGTTAAAAAATCAAATTCCTGAAATTAAGCAGACGTTAGAAATCTTAAAGCACATGCAGAAGAAAAAGGTAAATGATTGTTTTATTGTGGATTTGTATATGGATATAGAAAACTGATATCTCTTGTCATAGGGCCAATAAGATCCAAGCGTTCTCTCATGCCTAATCTAATTTCATGAATAAAAACATTGCTCTGAACGAATAGCATTTTTATAGATAGAGAGAAAATAACTCCTATTTTAAATCTCATGTTATGTCCATAGGTAAGTTCAGTGGGCATTTCTGTCTTGCATTTGACAATACATCATTAATACAATTCAGTATTGGAACAAAAACCTTTCTCGGTTGTAGAAAGCCACGTCTTTGATTTTTATCAGTGCTGCCTTATTTACTTTCATCTGTTCTTTCCAAAGGAGTCCACAAACCCAATGGAAACCCGATTCTTATTGGCAGATAACCTCTACTGTAAAGCATCAGTTCCTCCGACAGATAAAGTTTGCCTGTGGTTGGGGGTAAGTGATAAAAAAATAATTGGGTTAAGAATTACTAAGTTGCAGAATTCAGCATCTCTGACTCAGATGCTGGAATTATTCTAGCCACAAATCCAACTGGAGGATAGATTTTGTTGGTTTTATTTCATGTTCAGTTTTAACCAATTAGTCACACTTACAACATTCACGAAGCCCTTTCCTCTTGTACTCTGAAGGCATAATTGCTGTTTTCAATCAATGGAATCCTTAGGTGCTATAGAACTTGGTGATACTGAAAACAGGACCTTTCTGCCAGTATAAAGCAGCTTCATATGTTCAGGATAGAAAATATCCAGAAGTAACTGCTGGACTCAGGCTATAAAATAATGATTATTGCTTGCTTAGCTCGGAGGGAAGACTATGAGAGCCCCCTTGCTCTGATCCTGATCTAGAGAAGGGGAAGGAGCAGAGGTTAATTCCAGATGTTGTTGTCTGAAAACACAACCATGCCAGCAGCAGAATATTTATAGCCAATGGTCAAAGCACAGCAGTTTCTGGTTGAGAAGCTTTTTTTCTGTGCTATGAAACTAATCTCACCAAGAATCTGTATTGGAACCTGCGTGGATTGAACATATTCTAAGTGATTTGGAGTCCGAGTTGAGCAGCAAGGTAGCAGAGTTTTGTGGCTGACCCTAACCTAGAGGGTTGTGAAAAACTGGACTGTGAAGAGCTCCAAAAGCATCCATCTGTGTGAATGGGCAAAAAATTCAAGTAAGTGTAACATTATGTGTATTGGAGCAGAAACTCCCAAGAATTACAAGGTACTTTGAGGCTAAGATAAGCTTACTAATCACAAAATCTGTAAATTAACTTGATTTATTGTAGGCTGCTGTCAAAAAACACCCATACCCAAAGTAACTGAGAAGTCATAGGTCAGCCACGACTCTTAGGTGTTCACCAGTCTGTTTAATTAAGAGTCTTTGAATTATCGCAGCAGGGTTTCCATCCAGTGGCACCTTACAGGCCAACAAGATTTTCAGAGTTTACCCTTTCTAGAGCCAGAGTTCCTTTCTTCAGACTATTGCTGTTCTTAAGTGTGTGGGCCTAAGATGAGATCAAAGCCAGGGGAATAATGGTGCTGTCCTCTGCCGCTGTAGCATAGTGGTTAAGTGGTTGAGTTGCAAGTAGAGGGACTCAGCAGGTGGCCTTGGGTGAGCCTTCCAGCTCAGCCTCCCCCCCCCCCAATTATTGGGGAGATAATAATACACTGGCTTTGTTCTCCATTTTGAGTAGGGCACTAATCTGTCTAGAAGAGTGGTATATAAGATCAGTTATTTTTTACTACTACTACTACTGGAAAGTTGAAGGCAGAGAAGGTGTTGGTGTTGGACCCATAGCCCTGGCTTTACTATTTGTAACAGTTAATACTCTATGACTCCTTGAAATTCTTCAGCTGAAATATTGTTGCTCTTAGGCCAATGTAATGCTGGAGTATGATATTGATGAAGCCCAGGCACTGCTAGAAAAGAATCTCTCCACAGCCACAAGGAACCTGGAGTCTCTAGAAGAAGATCTGGATTTTCTTAGAGATCAATTCACTACTACAGAAGTCAGTATCCTTTTTCTTTTAAAGGCGGATGCTTCATTCAGGATCTTATTTATTTACTCTCTAGTTGCAAACTGGCTTTGAGTTGGTTTGCTTGTTGAAACAACTGAAGTAAAAGGAGAGAGAATCCAGTAACGACTACAGATAGAAATATTTTAATGCAGTGGCATGTTTTGGGTTGCTCTTCATAGGAAAATGCTGTGCAATTTAAAAAATCATCTGGAGACTTGCAAGTTTGAAACATACTGGGATATTTCTATATATACCTATTAGGCTGGTTTGCTTCTTTGCCTGTATTAGTTAGAGTGACCCTGTTCTGCTTGTTGGAACAATTGGCTGATTCCTTCAGAAGAGAAAAGAAGCCTGGATAATTCTCATCTATATCTTGATAAATTGGTTGTCTGTAATGTCCTGCCAAGCACTGAAGGGAGAATTGCCATGCGTCTCTCTCATATCCGAAATCTGGGGGAGAAGAGAGTGAACAGGTTTTTTTCTTGCAGCTTAAATACCATGAAACGACCAATTTACCAAGTGGTTATGTGCAGGTTTTCATTATGGTTAATGGTCCAGTAATCTGCATTTCCCTATAGTTTCTAGTTTATTAAGGGCTAGTTCACTTGAATTAGCTCTGCCTTTTTAAAATTCCACATAAGCATGCATGCGCTTTAGTATATGGACTGAATAGGTGCTACTGTGAGTGGACTGTCAGCATTTCCATGGTTGCTTCCTTCATAAAGGACAGTCACTGCCGCCCCCCCCCCCATTGTCTAAGACAAGGTTTTTATCACTCCCCTATTTAAGACATTCTTCTGCCTCCCCTTTCAGGATCATCCTACTATATAAAAGGCTAACCGTGTTTCTGACAACTCACTTCCTATCCTGGTGCGCCTCCAGCAGACACTGCTGTGGAGGGAAGCCCAGACAAAGTAGCCCATTCTCTCCAGAGAACGCGCCGTGGCGGGAAGCCCAGGCCAGGATCATTTGTGAAGCCGGCAGCAGTGCCTGCCCCCTGCCTTCACCCAGCCGGGATCAAAAGTGGAGCAGATGGCAATACCCACCCCCTACCTTCTCTCAGCTGAGATCAGGCACGAAGCAGCTGGTGATGCCCGGCCCTCGCCTTCACCCAGCTGGGATCAGGCACGGAGCAGAGGGCAATGCCTGCCCCTACCTTCACCCAGGTGGGATCAGGAGCATAGCAGATGGCAATGACCACTTACCGTTCAACCTGCTGGAAGAAGGTGGGGAGCAGGTGGGAATGCCTCCCACCTTTCACATGGACGAAATCAGGCGCAGAGCAGGAAGTAATGCCCGCCCACCCTTCACCTGCCCGGGATCATGAAGGGAACAGGAGACAATGTCCAACCCCTCTTCACCCGTCCGGGATTGGGAACAGAGTAGGTGGCAATGCCCATCCCTGCTTCACCTGGCTAGGATCAGGGGAGGAGCAGATGGCAATGCTCATCCCCCCTTAACCTGGCTGGGATCAGGAATGAAGCAGTAGGCAGTGCCCTCTCCTCCTTCACCGGCCGGGATTAGGAACAGAGCATGAGGCAATGCCTGCCCCCACCCTTTACCAGGCCAGGATCAGGCATGGAGCAGGTGGCAATGCCTGCTCCCTGTCTTCACCTGGCCGGGATCAGGCATGGAGCAGGAAGCAGTGCCTGCCCCCCCCCTTTACCTGGCAGGGATCAGGAGCAGAGGAGATGGCAAAGCCCCACATCCTACCTTCACCCGGACAGGATCAGACATGGCGCAGGAGGTGATGCCCGCCCCTTTTCACCCAGCCAGCAACAGGTACGGAGAAGGTGGCAATGCCTCTCTTAACCTGGCCAGGATCAGGCCCGCAGGTGGCAATGCCCACCCCCCCTCACCCAGCCAGAATCAGGCATGGAGCAGTTGGCAATGCCCGCCCCCCCTTTCACCCAGGTGCAGAACAACCAGCAATGCCCGCCCCCCCCTTCACCCAGCTGGGATCAGGAGCAGTGCAGGTGACAGTGCCTGCCCCCCTTCACCCAGCTGGGATAAGGAGTGGGTCAGGTGGCAATGCCTGACCTTGCCTTCACCCAGACAGAATCAGGCACTGAGCAGGAGGCAATGCCTGCCCCCCATTCACCTGGCTGGGATCAGGAGCGGAGCAGGTGGCAATGCCCCCCCCTCACCAGGCCGGGATCCAGCACAGAGCAGGAGGCAATGTCCAACCCCTCTTCACCCAGCTGGGATCAGGAGCGGAGCAGGCGGCAGTGCCCACCCTCTGCCTTCACCTGGCCGGGATGAGGCCTGGAGTAGGAGGCAATGCCTTCACCCCCCTTTACTTAGCCTGGGTTTGGTGCAGAGCAGGTGGCAATGCCCGTCCCCCTTCACCCGAACAGAATCAGCACTGAGCAGGAGGCAATGCCTGCCTTTCCCTTCACCTGACCAGGATCAGTAACGGAGCAGGTGGCAAGGTCCCTCCCACCTTCACCCAGCCAGGATCAGGAGCTTAGTAGGTGGCAGCGTCCGTCCGCCACCTTCACCCAGCCAGGATCAGTCACGGAGGAGAACGCAATGTCCGCTTGCCCTCCCTCCCCTTTCTAGAGCCCATTGTATTTTTTCCCACAACGGGCTTTGTTACTAGTCAACTTACAGTCTGCGTTTTTTGTTGTGGATTGTGCAATTAAAAAAAATTCAACAATGCAATGAAAATTGACTATAGTGTTTAGAGATTAAAACTGCAACCCTGTTCCCTTTATCAAAATGCCCTCTTGAGCAATTCCACTTTGCCCCCTCCACTCACATCCTCCTTTTGCTGCCCCCAGGTTTGCTTCTCACTTTCCCATTTTTAAAAAAGCCTTTAATTGCCATAAAGGTAGCAACGTCTCTCATTTTTGCCCTCATTTTTTTACGCCCTCCCTGAAAAATTGTGTCTCCCTTCCCCACCCCAGTCCTCTTTTTTAAAAAAAATTTGAGGGCAGCTTTTCATAACTTCCAAGATTCTGGGATGAGGGTAGTTGACTTTTTAAATGTGATTTGTGTGTGTGCGCCCAATAGAACAAAATGTGTCACCCACCCATTCATTGTTAACATCTGATTAGTTTGGAAGTTTTTACAGTTTACAGGTAACATTGTGGTGTGATTGGATTTCACAGTTAATTAGTAGCAAACAATTCTTAGCTGCCAAGTCCGGCAACATGCAGTTTGTGGGCCATGGTCTGTAAGGACCACTGGCTTGTGCTAAAGTAAAAAATTTTTTACACGATTGTGTCCCCAAGCGTACATTCCTACAAAGAGGATGAAGTGCCACTTACGCCTGGGTGACCTGTTTCTGGAGATTTTAAAAGGTTAGTCTTGTCATATTATCAAAGAATGGTGGCCTTCATGCTCCCACCCGTACTGATGGTATTTAAAACATACTTAAAACCTCAGTTCTTGGCATGTTTTCCTGGTGTTGTGCTTGCAGACGGTGGCGTCTGTGGTTTGTCAGTTTTCGGAGCATCGATCTTTGTATTTGAAATGTACAGTATAGGCGCTTGTTTCACAAATGGCGGTGCCTGGTGTCCAGGCATCAAATTGCTGTTGTGCTGCCGGTGCGTTCAGCAGCCACAAAAGCTGGCAGCTTCTTTAATCTCACTAAACGACACTTTTCTTAACTGCATTTCCCAGATATGGCTAGAGTTTATAATTGGGATGTAAAGAGAAGAAACAAGGACGACCCATCCAAAAACAAAGCATAGTTTGCCAACTTTAAACGTGGTTCTGATTTTCAAGATATTTTCTTATTTTAAACAGACCTTTAAGTTCAGCCTTTGATGGACTGAGTTTAGTTTAATTGCATCCGTTGGTAACATAAAAATCTTAAAATAATGGTGAGCGCCCTTTTATTTATTGGCAACCCCAATTTGGTTCCATGCATGCTTCATGACATTACAGTTGGCTTGGAAAGCCAGCCACGAAGGGCTTGGCATTCAGCCAGAGCAGTCTGTCACAGGGCAGCCTAAAAGTGAAGTGCGTTTGTGACATTTGAGTCCAGGACATTTTAGCAGGGCACATCTTTCCCTTGCAAAGAGATTGTGTTAGATCATTATTATATACACTTGATGAAGGAAGCCATCAAGATTTGGCATGTCAGGGGGAACACGCAGCCTATGAGAGAGAGCCGATATTTTGGGGAGGGGGAAATACAGTACAGCCCCATGTTCATTGCAATAGTTTTTTTTAAAAAAAAATTCACATGTCGTCCACTATTCTGTTATAAGCAATTACTGGCTCAGCTTAAATCTACGTTCTCCATAGAGAGTCATGATCCACCTACAATGAAAGGGTATAATGGCTTGAATAGCACAGCTTGGGTGCAGCCTGATTCCATTTTGCTTTCATGCAAGTGCCCTGTTCGCTCTTCCAAGTGTATAGAATTGGGTGATGTACAGACGCTGCTGGCCTGTTGCACTCGAGTCACCTCATCCTGCAGTCCCTTCTGTCAAGTTCGGATGTCTTAATGCTTGTAAAGACACACTTGGTGAAACCTGCATTCAGTGCGAATCCCTCTTTTGAGCTCAGCTTCAACTGCTGACGGGTGGGATGTTATTCCCGTGTTGCTTATTACGAAGGCTCACAAGAAGCGTTGCCTTAATATCTTGGCTCTTTCTTTCAAGCTAGCGCGATCCGATGGTCAGATGAATGGCGCTGCTGCTGAGTAGATGGCAATGCAGGTTTCACTTCAGAATAAAAGCAAATGTTAACTGTGTTCTAGTTTCATGTAATAAAAATACTTGTAAAATTTTTGTACTTTTATTTCATTATATTAAAACACGGCAGAAACCTCTTGTGCCTATTTCTTATGAGTGAAATGGCAGCAACACTTCTGGAAGATTGTTGCTGGAGGGCGGAATACAAATATGATATAAATAAAATAAAGATTCCTGGAGTGATTTAGCGGGAAGCAGCAGCCACCCAGGAAAGATGCGTTAACGAGAGGGACGCAGTGAAGCCAAGCCTCACACTGAGCTGCATACTGAAAATACTTCTTTTTTGAAGTGATTATATAAACAAATTTGCAGCATGTAGTAAAACAAAAAGAAAGCTGTATTATTCATTCCTAGAACAAAAATGACTTGGATTTTTGTGTGTGCATTATTTATAGTCCACCTTACTCATTGAAACTCAAGGCGGATTACACAGTGCAAGTCGATGCAGTCAGCAGGAGGGGGCATCCAGTAACAACACCGAGTATTTAAGCTATAGCAGGTCTACCCAGAAATCAACCCATTTTTATTTCATGGGGCTCACTGCCAAGGGGTGTCTTCCTAGGATTGCAGCCATATGCACAATCCCATTCCTGATCATTTACACCTGGAAAGACGAGAGAATCCACACACCCTTCCCTGTCTCCTCTTCCTATTGTAATCTTCTCTTCAAACATAATTCCCCCTTTAATTTTCCTCTACATATTTGAGAAAGGTAGCAGCCAGTGACTCAAAAGCTGATACTGAAATAAGTATTCTTAGTTTTTAAGAGCAAGATTCCAGCCCAGCAGCACCCCTAAGACTAACAAGACTTCCAAGGCATGAGCCTTGGAAGAGTCAAAGCTCCCTTTGTCTTGTCTTTGACCCTGAAAAGCCCAAACCCTGAAAATCTTGTTGGGCCTCAAGGTGCAGCTGGCCTCGAACCCTGCTCTTCTGCAGACTCCCACCCACCTACCCGTCTGCCATTAAATTGATTACGGTATGCTGTCTAGAGGCTCTTGTGTAGAGCTCTTGGCCTGGCAGCTTGTGTGTTGCAAGCCAGAACTTCTAGGCTGCAGCCTAACTCCAACACACGTACCTCGTGGTTTAGTTGGGCAAAACAGAGCCCTGTTCCAGTCAGGTGGGCGATGGCTTGGATGCTGTCCCTGGAGAGACTTGTTTCCCCAGCTGTTCAATGCCAACCTTAGATGCAGCCATTTCCTACAAATCCATTGTGGATCAGTGAAGAGCCTCTGCTAGGACTCCATTTAGTCCACCCCTGGCTTTGGGTGCGAGGAAAAGATCTGTCTCAGCATCCTGTCTCACTACCAAGGTAAAAAATGATCTATTGCCATTTTTTAAAAAGTGGAGCTGTTGGGGACTATCCTTTTGCGACTTTTCCATGCTTCCCTGGGAAGGGTGCAACATCTTGTGTGCTCGCGTTTGACTGACGGTTTTCATAGAAAATATATTTTTGCCCTTTGTGATTTCTTTGGATTTCTGTGTGTTTCTGAGATGGAAGAATCAGGAGAGTAAGAAATTATTCCCCTTGATACTCATACGGCACCGTGAAGGCATTCTGCTAGGGGAAAGGTAGATGATTGGCCATAGGCCCAGGATTTTGAAGGCAAATGATCTTTTTTTTTTTTGTCTTGTTCAGTCCCTAATTTTGCAAGGCGACTTGAGCGAAGGCTGGTTGCTGCTTCAATAATTCAATAAACGTATGCTGTCAATTTGCAACTGACTCATGGCAACCCCAGGACCCTGGGATTTCCAAGGCAAGAGAGGTGCAGCAGTGGTTTGCCGTTGCTGCCTTCTGCATCGCACCTCCAGTCTTCGATGGTTTCCCATCCAAGTACTAACTGTGATCGACCCCGCTTAGCTTCCAGCCTCTAACAAGATCAGGCTATTCTGAACTATTAGGTTGCCCTAGAAAATTTGTTTCTTGCCCTTCCTCTCAACTCAACATCAGCTACTCTGCCCTCCTCATAGCAAACTGAGAGGTGGGTTAGGCTCATTGAACACAGTTGGCCCCAGATGACTTGGTAAAAGTGCCCGAGTGGAGATTTGAGCTTGCAGCTTCAGAAGTCTAACCACTATACCATATTGCCCTAGCCAAACAGAAGAGCTTTTCGCATTTACCAGTATCTGCTTCCTAATAATGCTATGGTGGTTGATCCCACCCAGGATTATTTACAGTTGTGAGCGAGCATTGTTCATGACTGAGTCTTCAGAAGCATAACTAGAATCGCACCAGTGGCATTGCAGAAGGCAACCTGTGTGCCTTTCAGGCAAATTAAATCAGCTATATAACATATGGATCAGCTGTGGTCCTACAGTTCTTAACACATTTGATTTAATGGCTCGTTCTTTATTTTTTCAATTGAATGGCTTCCATTTTTTGTTTCCTTCTTCCCAAAATGTCACGAGTCCAACCTGATACTAGCCCTGCCCCTCCTGAAGTCAGCGGAGCCTTCTGTATGCTGGCCCCAAGGGGTTTTTAAAACAGCCAGCCTGATGGAAGAGTTCTCAAGAACTTGAAAGCTTGCATGTTGGGTTATGTTATTTTGGTTGATCTTAATAAGAAGGTGTCTTCAGGTAGATAACCATGTTGGTCCGCAGTAGAACAGCAGGATTTGAGTCTAGTGGCCCCTTAGAGACCAAGAAGATTTTTACCCAATAAGGTATATGAAGGAGGAAGCTTTGGCTCTTGAAAGCTTATACCCTGAAAATCTTGTTGGTTTCTAAATTACCACTGGGCTCAAATCCTGCAATAAAAAGGTATTTATTCTATGACTTTTGTTTTTGGATTTTAACACATTGCCAGTTATCAAGTCTGTTTCTTAGGCTGGTGGTATAGAATATTCATTGTGGATTTGCCAAAGTACAACAGTTTTGAAATGTGCACCAAACATACTTGTGCATATCTTAGCTTAAAATGCCACTGGATTCTGTTATAAACAGTATGCACATTTATTGTTATACTCTTCGGTATTGGATTTTTTTTGTCATGGTTACTGTGGAATGTAAAACAATTATTGGATATTGGATGGAAAATGGTAGAAGAAGAGGAAACAAAACTACAGGGTTTTTTTCTTTACAGATTTTGAATTTCACACAATCACATTAACCATTTTGCTAGATACAAGCATAATTTTCATCCACACACAGCTAAATACAGCATATTTGTCACATTTTCATTACAGCGCATATAACACAAAGCTAGGAAAAGTGTACAGTAGAATTTAAATCTGGAGTTTCTGAGAAATTTTAATCCAGCATGCAGACTTAGATTGTGAATTTTTAATTATTAGGTTTGTTTTTAGTTTATCTTTACCAAGAGCAAAAAAAGCTTCTTTAACTATCAGCCTTCAGTTTCTCCTGTAGTAGTCAAAACACTAAAACCAGTTAAGAAAAACATGAGGTTTTTCATCTTAGAAAGTCAAGCCTCTTGTCATTTTTTTACAGAAGCCCCCCCCCCATTGTTTATTTGAATAAGCTGCCTAAAAATGTAAGGCATTAGAAAACAATGACACCGTGGTTTTTGATCAAAATTAATATAAACTTTCTTTTAAGTAGTTATATTTCCTATACATTGTACTGCCTTTTGACATTCTAATACATGATACAGTATAAATGTATCCTGAGAGGAAGCCCTATTGACTAAAATGGGACTTACTTCTAAGTAAACCTGTTTAGGATTGCTTCCTTAACTTTCTAAATGGGAGATAGTTTTTCCATAGGCATGATCTTCATTTGGGGCAGAGCTTTGTTAGGAAAACATCTCTTACAGTAGAAGGAGTAAATGCAGGGACGGATAAAAGAAATCTGCTCACATCATGGATGATATACCTTGATGCAGAATTACACAGGAGCATTTCAACTTTGCTGTTCTTCGGCCTTATTTATTGACTTCAGCAGCGAACGTCTGAAGCTGCTTTGTGCAGAGTCAGACCGCTGGTCCATCTAGCTCAGTATGATCTACTCTGCCTGGCAGTGGCTTTCCCACCCAGTGCCTGAGATTGGTGATCCCTTAAGGAGACGCTTGAACCTGGGGTCATGCACTCTCCCTGAACCACAATTCTTCCTCAATGTGCAGGAAATCTGTGTAGAAGTACCAGGTAACAACCAAACTTTCCATGTCTAAGCTTGACTTCTCAAAAAAAAATTGAACGTGCATCACAAGATCACAGAGTATTCACTTGATGGTGGGATTTTTAATGAGGCTTACAGTGTTAAAAAGTCAGGTCAAGGTTAAGAATATTTTGCCATCATCTTCCATATCTCTTGATAATAATGCAAAATGTCTGAAGCTGTGGGAGAAAAATGTTTTATGTGAGGGGTGGTGGTGAGTTTGCGTGCTCGGCCATGGCTCAGTGGTAGAGATCCACTTGGCATGCAAAGATCCCAGCTTCCATCCCCTGCAACTCCAGTTAAGGATCAGGTTGTCGGTGATGTGGAAGAGATCCGCCTGAAGAACCACAGCCAGTGTGAGTAGACAGGACTGACTCTGATGGATCAAAGGTCTGATTCGGCAGAAGGCACCTCCGTGTGTTCATGCTTTAAATGCAGATAGATCCACAGTCACATCTCCCCTTCACATGTCCAGTTAAAATGAACTTGGGTAGCAGATGATGGCAACGACCCTGCTCTGCCTTAGAGCACAGAGAGCTGCTACCAGTCAGACTAAATACTGAGCTAGATGAACCAACAGTCTGATTTGATAGAACGTATTAATTGGACCGACTGGGTTGGCTCCAAACACGGCTTTTTACTTGCGGAAGCAGCCTTGTTTTTCGTGGGGAGCCACCTGTGGATCGGAGCCATTATGAATGGGTTAACAAACTCAGCGTTACTGTTTGGTATATTTATGACGTAGAAACATGTCAGTTCTTTAGCTTTGGCTGATGCAAAAGCGGCAAGATTGATAGTTTGTTGTAGAGACGGAACTGCTATCTGCTGCATTGTAAGGTAGTGATGCAAATCATTTGCCAAATAGTTTTAAAAAACCTAAATAGAAACAATCAGCGCTGAGATTTTTTTTTCCAGGAAAAGTTAGCCTTTGGGGGCTTAGAAAGTATGAAAACCACAGAATTATGCTGAAACAGGAAATTCATGATTCTAGAGAAAAAGCACGGAAGCAAACATCCTTATAGTACAATTAATGTCACGTCATTCTAAAATAATATTTCTTAAGAGAGGTTTTCCTTCAGTCCTGACTAGAGATGGGCACGAACTGAGAAAATGGCGTTTTTTGGGGGTTTTTGGTTCATCACGTTTCGTGAACCATGAACTGCCATGAACTTGCCCGGTTCGTGAACCGGTTTGTTTGGTTCATCACTTGCAGGGCGGCAGGAGGTCTGCAGAAAGCCCATCCCCCCATTGCCCAAGTAACGGATTGATCGGTGCCAGGCTGTCTGCAGTGACAAACCGAAAAATGAACCACTCTAAAAATCATAATGGTTCATCAGAAATGAGCTTTGACGAACTGCTGGTTCGCAAACCAAAAACCAGCTCAGTTTGTGACGAGCTTTGGTTCATATTTCGGTTCACGCTCATCTCTAGTCCTGACCTTTCACCCCCCCCTTTGCATTTTTACCCTATTAAGTCTTGGAAAAGAAGGAAATGTATTATTTCCAGTCTTGTTCTGGGCTCTTGCAAATAGCTGCAGGTAAAACTTAATTTGGGCCACAAACCAGGTTGTAGTCCTGTTTTGATCCCTAAGTTCAGCCCTGACCCTTGTGAAGTCCTAAGAAATCGAATAATTTGCCTCTGAGCCTGAGCAGAGTTCCTTTCATCTACTGTATCAGAGTTATATAATCCCCACATGGGAAAAAGTTTCTCTTGATACTAACGGAAGTAGGATGGGCTAGTAGATGAATAGGATGACTGTTTTTTGCAGAGGGAAATGATATTTGTCACGCCACCCCCTTGCAAAGTGGTCACAGGTGGGCCAACCACAGACTTACCACTATAAGCCTGTAAAGGTCAATTAAACCACAGCCTGCCCTCTGGCGATCTCAGCCTATGGTAAAATGTCACATGATCGCTTGCAAAATTGTCACATGACCACAAGCATGCTATAAACTGGGCTCAAAAGGAGCGGCTCACCATGAGAGATCATTTCTAAATCAGTCCTCACGTGCCTTTTCTCCGCGCCCCACACTAGACACTGGTATACAAACGATGAAGTGACTGTGATTCATTTTCAGCAGTCAACCGATTAGCACGACAATTTGCCCAGATCTACCCTTCCCAGTTCTGCTGAAACTTCAAGAACAGATGATGGATTTCAGTGTCCTCTTATCGTTTCTCTTGTAGTATATTTCTGCCTGCACCTTTGCAGAGGAACAGCCATGGTATTTTGCTAAAAAAATCCTATGGAAATGATAAAATTATAAAAGCGTTCCTGAAAATACACAGGTTCATCTGGGTTTTAAAAAGATGCAATCTTATACAGTGTCATTAAAAGTTCACAAACAACTTGTGTCTCTCCCTGCTTCCAGAGGCCCAGCATGTTCCATTGATTCCTTCTCTAACCCCCTTATACATGAGATACACAGACTCACACAAATGTCACCATATATCCTGTGAACACATTGATTTCTCCCTAGATATACAGAATAGCTGTGTGGTTCACCTTGCCTTACTCTGGAGGTTTGCTTACTTAAAACAAAATACAAAATGGCCAACCCTGAAAAAGGAAAGCTTTTTAAAGCTGTGCAGGGGAGATCTGGCCTTCCCATCCTTTCAAAATAACCCATTTTTTGCCCCAATCCTCACTTTTCTGCTGCGCTCACTGATCACACTGCCTTTTCTTAAGCCATGTCCCTCTCCTGCCAATAAACAAAATGTTCTCGGAGCAGAAAATGTTTTCCTAACTCCTGAGGTACCTATAACTGGAAGCTCTGACTCTCAAAAGCTCATACCCTGGAAATCTAGTTGGTCATTAAGGTGCGAAAGGGCCCAAATCTTGCTCACCGGTCTTTGGTGTCTACAATTTAGGGTTACTACTTTTTTTCTTTTGCTGGTGGGAAGTAGCTTGGAAAGTGGCCAAGACAGCTGGATGTTTTATTAGGAGCAAAACTGGATTGCAGCAATATCCCATCTTTAACGATACTGCTTCTTCGGCCAACAAGCCTTAAGCAACGCCACACAAATATCCCTTCTATGAACTGTGGCATGAATTCACAATTTTTCAGTTCTGATTTTAGGGTAAATGCAGAATTCAACATCATTTCCAGTTCAAAGCTAAAGAAGTTAACAGAAATTGTCAGTCTATTAAATAGTCAAAAACTAGAGCCACTGAATTGGCCCAGTAAGAAAACATCTACCATGTTTCGTTTATGTTTTAATGATCTAACACTTCCCCTTTTCTATTTCAAAAAACAAACAGGCAATGGGGTTTAATCTATGGCTGCTTCCATATAGAGATGGTTCTTTGCGTAGCTCTCATTGCTGTGCAAAGAAGCGCCCCTCCTCTCAAGTTTTCCCTGCACTTCCTTTGCCTCAGCCCTCTTTGACTGCCATCCCTCTGCCTCACCCCTGCCACTAGAGGGCTTTTCCAGACTTTTTTAAAAACTGAAAATCTATCACACTGCTATATATAATCTATTGCAAGAATGTAGTAATTCCTGGCTTTTATTGTTTAAAAAAGTACGTTTCTAGCCCTCTTGGTTAAAGTTACAGGGGGAAATGTTCAGGCTGTGCTCTCCCCATTCCACTTCAGCAATAAAAAGGCTATAGACTTTTAAAAAATGAAAGCTGAGAACTAGCACGTTGTTGCAATAGATTGTTGAAATATTGCAATGTTACAGCAATGCACCTATTCGTATTTTTTAACAACTTGAAAAAATACTCCAGTGCCCTGGGAGGGTGGCTCCAATATGGGCAGGACGTGCAAAACATCCACTTCCTCATCCACATAGCATCCAAAGATACTTTGATAGTGATCTTTTTAAAAAAATCCGCAAACCAGGATTAGAACAGATTGCACCAACGTGGGAGGAAAAACAGAATCAAGATGAATAGAGAATGATGACATGTAGATGCTCTTGAAAACAATACAAAAACCAAGGTGGAGCAAATCGGCCCCCCCCTCCCGAAAATAGCCTATATTGCTGTAAGGTACAGATATGACTGCCATGGAGCATCTGTAAATATGTTTTCTATTTGCATTTACCACTGAGGTATTGTAAAACAATGGCAATTGTGTTGGGACTTTAATCCTTCTAAAATATAGTATTGACACAAGCCCAGATTTCCCCCCTTACTCTGTATAAGTTCTATAGTTTTGTATATGGTTTTTTCCAAACCGTGGCCTCATCACAAAGTACTGAATTAACAAGTTTATTCAAAACAGGGTACCTATATTCAAAGCTCCCTGGCATCTACCTACCTTCCCTATTTGACCTTTCCTTACACTGCCCATCTCCTACCGAATAAGCATGCATCGGTCTTTATCCCTACACAAACGGGGGTTTCCTTCCCTGTTCCCTCCTTAGTTCTATTCTTCTGAGGTCCAATCACTGTGCAACACAGCTCACCACACTCCTTCTGCCTTCTCTTCCATCCCACCAAGTTCATTTAGCAGGGCATGTTTGGTTAGTAAAGTTCAGCATCATTTCTCCTCTCTAGCAGAGGCACCGCCTATCGGATTTCACCACCTCTTCTGAAGAATGCACTACATTTGGGACAAACCCGCTCTTCACCCCTTCCCATCCTTCTTGGATGGTAATCTCTCCCCTTTTAACCAGCTCGTAGATGTCTCGAGTGAGGTCGGTGAAGGCCTTCTCCACGTTGATAGCATCCCGAGCGGAGGTTTCGATGTATTTCATGCCGTAGGCGACAGCCAGCTTCTCTGCCTCGTGCCGGGTGACCTGCCTCTGAGTGTCGAGGTCACATTTGTGACCCACCAAGACAAAGACGATCTGGTACGGCTGCACGTGCACTTTGGTCTCTTCTAGCCACTCGTGAACGTTCTGGAAGGACCTGCGGTTTGTAATGTCAAAGAGCAAGAGGCCGCCCACTGAATTCCTGTAGTAGGCTCTGGTGATCGACCTGTAACAGAACAACAGCCCAAGGGAGCAAAGGTCTTTCAAAGAGGAGAACGCTGGCTGCAAATTGTCTTTTTGCATTTTAAATTATCTGCCTGCATCTAGGCATGTCACTTGCCTAAGCTACTAACACAGACGGGATTTGTCAAATCAAATGCAATCACCATTTCCACCATTTTATTTTAAATTTTCATCAGACCACTAGAAATTGACTCCTGGCCCTTTACTGACAAGATCCCTTCTCCAAGGCCGTATCTTTCAAGTGTGATCTTTAGCCGCTCCCTTACGTAAGACCAAAGTCCCAACCCTTCCTAGATGTCAGCTTCCTCCTCTGCAGATACCAGCTCAATTGATGAATGGCAAGTAACCAACCAACAACAAATCAGCAATGAACCACCACCCTCAGGATAGCCCAATATTAGCATCTCTCTTTCTCTCCGCTGGTCCCCAAGCTTTGTCTGTGTCTTTCCTCCATCAGATTCCCTCTTGGTTGCACTGATAGGCCAAACCTCTGCTACTTCAGTCATCCTAAAATGTCTTTATTTGGAAGGCTAGAGTCATTTGGACTTATTTGGGTTAGATGCCACCACCTTCGTCCCTCAGTCTCACCTGATTCCCCTCCTTCCCCATGGCTATTGCCCATGCAGGTTCCGCAATCCCCAGCATAGCCATTTTGGGTGGTTAAACCCTTGCTCTCAAACCCTTGCTCTCAAGAGGAACCTCAAACACAGGCTGTAGCTTTCAGGTTGATATATACATTGCCCTCAAAATAGTCCCCCCTGGAAACTCTGAGTCTAAAACGGCCTGATTGTACCAATGGATGTGCTCCATGAAGCCCATGTCCTCCTTAGTCCAATGGTTGTTTGGTTCCACAGACCAATGGCGCCTTGAATCCTTTCAGCTCTATGGATTTGGCTTGTTTGGCATCGTGGGGCTCTGTCAGACCTGATCATTGGCTTACGGAGGGTTTCCTGTCAGCTTCGAGGCCTACTTCCTCACATCCCAACAGGCCATTCCCCTAGCAACGACTTTTTAGCTTCATCCTCACCAGCACATACGTAGGCATGAAATATTCATTGCCTCGTAGCTGTGCTTTTAAAAGAAAATGGAAACAATGGAATTTTTTTTTAAAGATAGCGGTAGACACCAGCAAGTCACAGCTCTTGAGAGAAGAGCCCTTACATGCTTTGCCTAGCAGAGGGCCGCTGAGGCAGTTGATGGCATCACCGGCAAAAAGGGGCCATTTTCTACTGGCAAATGTGTACATAGCATCTTATAATGGAAATGCTGATTGAGCAAAGTTGTTCTTTCTCCTGTGGTAGACATTTGGCTCCAAGGTGTGTGGCCATTTGCTTATCAACAAACTATTTACACCTCCCTGCCCCACCTCAGTGTTCAGAGCAGCATATCTGGTTAAAAATAGCACCAGTTTTACAATTTGAGGACAATATCCCAGGATACATTACTCTGGAAAGGAATTATGCACTGCAGGAAGTACAGACACGTCCTACCGGATATTTCCATGGTGAGATATGTAGCTTTTCAGCTAGGCAGAAGCAACCTTTTTGTACTCCACTCACCTACATGAAAGATTCTACTACCCATGATGGTATAGTTCCCGTTTGAAATCCAGAAAGTCAAAAACAAGAGCCAGTAAAACCAGGGCTCTTGCTAGTATGCTGAGAACCACTTGAGCACTCCTTTCCCAAATGGGACAGGACAGATCTTTCACTGAGTCCCGCTGCCAGCAACAGGCATCATTGTGGAAAGCAGTTCCCGAAAAGGATAAGGCTGTCCCATGGTTTTGTAGGCTGTCCTTCCCCTGTAGGGCTGTTGCCAGCCATTAAAGGCCCTGCAGTTACTTCACTGTGCTTGGTGGGAATCAGGCCCGGAAGAGCTATGGGCCGACTTGGTGCAAGGTAGCGTTAAAGAAGGACCCCAGTGGTCATTTCTCACTTGGGTGGTGCCTGTATATTTAACATTGCACTCCTAAGCAGAATTACACCCTTCTAAGCCCACTGACTTCTGAGGACTTGGAAAGGTGCAACTCTGCTTAGCACTGCACAGCAAAGTTGCTAAAAATAGCCCTTTGGATACAAGATAACAGAGATAAATACAGGAACAGTTTAGCTATCTGCACTGGAAAGGCTGTTTTTACATGCTTTCTTGCTGTGTTTAAAATGTATATGAAATGTGCGGCTCCTTTTCTTTGTGCTGGGGGCTAAAATCTCTGCAGGAAAAATATTATTGTAACAATAGAAATTGTATCGTCCTTCGGCATTTTATCAGCCGCACAGCAGGAAAAGGGAGGTCTTTACATGTGCTGACTGGCCACTCTTCATCCTGCAGGCATGCATCCGAGGGAGTTTTGCATCACTGCCTAGACCTGCCATTGGCCTGTGGCTCCTAACGCGGGGGGGGGGGGGCCTCCCAGCCCTCATCATTAATTGTTGGTGGAGAGTGCCCTCAAGTCACAGCTGACTTGTGGTGACCCCTGGTGGGATTTTCATGGCAAGAGACTAACAGAGGGGGTTTGCCATGGCCTGCCTGTGCAACCCTGGTCTTTGTTGGAGGTCTCCCATCCAATTACTCACCAAGGCTGACCCTGCTTAGCTTCTGGGATCTGAGGAGATCAGGCTCACCTGGGCTAGCCAGGTCAAGTTCATCATTAGTTACAAACTAAATTTTGGACGGTGCTGGCCCAATATTTTAAGGTTCAAAGGAGCGGGCTCTGAATGCATCAAGTCCTTCCAGTTTCACAGCCTTTACTTCTCCCAGGCCTGGCTGAAGTTGTTCAGTTTGGGGAAAGAACAGTGAAAGGCCGTCTGGGGTCTGTGGTACAGTCCTCTCAGCGCCCTGTTTGAAGGGCCCTCCGTGCCAAACGCCTCTCGGGGACGTGGCAAGCCTGCAAACGGGAGGCCTGGAGGCGCCTCTTTCCTGGGAGCAAAGCCTGCCTTTGCAGAGGGAGCCGGGCCGGGCCAAGCTGTTCTCCAGGGGCGGCGCAGCTCCTCTCTCCTGCAGAGCAAGCTGGGCGCTTGGGCCGGCCCTGGGCACCCCTGAAAGTTGGCCTGAAGGACCCCCAAGCTCGGGCCCAGCCTCGGCCCCGCGACGCCCGCTCCCTTCCAGCAGCCTCTGCTCTGCCCCCCGGAGAGCCTGGCCGGCCTTGGCCCGCAGCCAGCTGCCACCTCCGGCGGGGGCCCCTCGCACAGGCAGGCGAGCGCTGGCAAGGCGGGCCCCGACAGCAGCGCAGCGAACCCCGGCGCCCCCCTGCGCATTAGCCGGGCGCAGCGGCGCGGAGAGGGGGCCTCCGCAGGCCCTGCGCGCAGCTCGCCCCGGCCCCGCCCGGCCCCCCCCCCCCGCGCCCCGCCGGCGCCCACCTGAAGCGCTCCTGGCCGGCCGTGTCCCAGATCTGGAGCTTGATGCGCTTGCCGGGCTCGATCTCCACCAGGCGCGAGAAGAAGTCCACGCCCACGGTGGGGTCGGAGACCTGGGCGAAGCGGCCCTCGGTGAAGCGGCGGATCAGGCACGACTTGCCCACCGTGGAGTCCCCGATGACGATCAGGCGGAACTGGTACAGCCAGATGGCCTCCATGCCGCCCCCGCCGGACGCTCAGGCGCCCATGCCCGGCGCGGCGGCCACTGGGCGGCGCTCTCCGCCTGCGCCCCGGAGGGAAGAGCCCCGCGGCGGCGGACAAAGG
The DNA here is from genome assembly GCF_028583425.1 of Eublepharis macularius. Taxonomy (NCBI): domain Eukaryota; kingdom Metazoa; phylum Chordata; class Lepidosauria; order Squamata; family Eublepharidae; genus Eublepharis; species Eublepharis macularius. The sequence goes on from NC_072802.1 coordinate 14,305,840, forward strand.
CCCCGAGCGGCGCGGCGGCTGCGATCCGCGCTCAGAGCCGCCCGCCTGCGCTGCCCGCGCTCGCCGGTCCGGAGGGCCCCGGCCGGGCCAGCCAGCCCATCGCGCGGCGCCTTCGCAAGGGCACAGGCGAGGCTGGAGAGGAGGAGGAGGAGGAGGCTAAAGCAGCAGCAGCAGCAGCAGCAGCAGCAGCGCGACGCGGAGCAACCGCCCCGGGCCGAGCGCCGTTCGGTTCGGTTCGGTTCGGGGACGCAGCCCGCCTTGCGCCCAGCCCGCCTAATGCGCGCAGCGAGCCTGCGGGACGGAGGGGGCCGGGCGGGCGGGACGCGGCCCGTGGGGCGGCTCCATCCTCGGCGGAGGCTCCCGGGCGCCCCGCGGGCAGGTGCCGAGCGGAGGCGGCCGCGGCCGGACAAAAGGCGGCGAGGCAGGCGGGGCTGAAGGGCACCTGCGCGGCCGGCCGGCCCCGGGCTGGGTGGGTGGGTGGGTGGCGGGGGGTCTCCTCCGGCCGCCGCGGGCCCTCCGGCCGGGTCGCTGCTCCGCCGAGGCTCCGGCCTGGCCAAGATGGAGCGCGGGCGAGCGGGATGCGGGCGAGAGCGGCGAGGCGGAGGGACGGCAGCAGCATCAGCACCAAACAGTCTGACTCATCACTGGCGGCGGCGCGGCCGTAATGCCCCGAGTGCGGGAGCCGCCGCGGCCTTTACCGCGCTGCTTCGAAGAGCGCCGCCCCGGAAAAACCCAAGGAAAGCCTCCGCTCGCCGGTACTGCTGGCGGGGCAGGCTGGCGAAACCAGGAGCCAGCGAAGCTCCGCGGGAGAGTCGGGCAGAAGCCGAGGCACGGGCCCTTCCCGGGAAGAAGCAAGGAACATGCTTACATTTGGGCTGGGGACTTCGGCGCAGGTTACTATTCAGACCCTGCCCTTCTCAGTTCACCCCACGATAGAGCTCTTTTTCTCCTCTTACCCCCCCCCCCCAATCTGTCAACCGCACCACCCTTTCTCTTCCTCCTTACCCCACTGCTCTTTCTCCGCCCTGCCAGTCTCTCTGCACTCAGTCTGAACACAGAAGCCAACTGGCCTACAGAGGTTGCCAAAGATACCCAGCCAGGTGCCTTCAGGGCATTCACTAGCAGAGCATGAAGGCAAACGGCCTTGGCATCTGCTGTTCACAGGTATAGTACCTCTGAACCTGGAAGTTCCATCTTGCTGTCCTAGTAGAGAGCCCTTGATAGACCTGGCCGAAGTCCAACAGCTGGATGCTTCCAGGGACGCACTGAATCCGGCTAAAGGTCAGTCTTGCCCACTTGACTGGCAGCATCTCTTCAGAGGCTCTGGCAGAAACCTTTCCCATCAGCTACTACTTGAGCCTTTTAACTGGAGGTGCTGCAGATTGAACCTGTGAACGTCCACATGCCATGCAGAAGCTCTACCACCGAGTCACAGCCGAGTCACAGGGAGCCACAAGCATAGGCCAGGCAGTCTTGGGTGGGAAAGAAGTTGGCCTCATTCCTTTACCCATCCTGAGGTGCCGAGAAGAAAGCATCTTGATGGACAATGTCAAACGGCACAAACATGCCAAAATGCCCAGCGCTGCTGCTTCCCCCATCCTTGTATCTCCAGATTAGGGAAAGGTTCACACTCTTAAAGGCACAGAGTCTCCATAAAACTCCAGATGTCGACTTTAGGCTAAAGAAAAGTCCTCATAGAACTTTGATAAGGTAATGTATCCTTGCGGAAAGAAGGAAGACCTTCCCCTAAACCATTCCCAAAGCTTTTAATTCAGAGGCTCTAGTCCTCAAGAACTTTTCATTCTATTGTATTTATTTACTCCATTTATAGAATCAAAGAGTTGGAAGGGGCTAACAGGAACAGCTCCCTCCCCTCCCCTAAGTGACAGTCTTTTACATATATTGTCGAAGGCTTTCATGGCCGGAGAACGATGGTTGTTGTGGGTTTTCCGGGCTGTATTGCTGTGGTCTTGGCATTGTAGTTCCTGATGTTTCCCCAACAGCTGTGACTGGCATCTTCAGAGGTGTAGCACCGAAAGACAGGAATCTCTCAGTGTCAAACACAGGCAAAGTTTGACAATCAGTGTCGAACATTGAGGCAAAGTTTGACACTGAGAGATCTCTGTCTTTTGGTGCTACACCTCTGAAGATGCCAGCCACAGCTGCTGGCGAAACGTCAGGAACTACAATGCCAAGACCACGGCAATACAACCCGGAAAACCCACAACATCCATAGTCTTTTAAATATTTAAAGAGAGCAATCATGTCTTGCCCCAACCTCCAAACTGAACATTCCCATTCCCTCAGTCTTTCCTGGTTGGGCTCGGTCTCCAGGCCCCTGATCATCCTGGCTGCTCAACTCTGCATCCGTTCCAAGTTGTCTACATCGTTTTTTGAAGTGAAGCCTCCAGAACGCCACACAATACTCCAGGTGGGGCCTCACCAACATGATACATAGTGGGACAAGGACAATCTGTGATTTGGATGGCACGCCTTTGTTAACACACCCCAAGATTGCGTTTGCCTTTTTTGCTGCTGCATCACGCTGGCTGCTCATATTTAGCTTCCTGTCCTCCTGTATCCCATGATCTTGTTCACACACACTGCTCCCCAGAAAGCGTATCCCTCATCCAGCATGGCTGCTTTGCATTTTTGTTATGCAGTGGAGAACCCAGCACTTATCCATGTTAAATTGCATCTTATTCAAATCTTCCCACTTGTCCAGTGTCATCAGAGCTCATTGAATTCGATCCCTGCCTTCAGGGGTGTCTGCTACACCTTCCAGTTTGCCATCATCAGCACCTTCATCACACCTTCATCAAGATCATTTATAAAAAGATTGAAAAACACTGACCAGTCTCAGCTCATTCTGAGCTTTGGCTGCTCCGACAGCGGCCCTACAGTGCCTAGCTACCCCTAGATGATCTTCTTTGGATGCAGTTCCTTCCCTCCATTTTACGAACATCTCATTTTCCCTCCAAAGCTCATCACAGAGCTCTCTGTCCATCCACGTTGGCTTCTGAAATTGTCTACCACATTTCTGTCCTGCTAAAATGGTGATAGCTTGAGCCTACAATAGCTCGTCTTTTAGGAGCGCCCACTCTTCACTTGCTCCTTTCGCATACAGCATATAGTCTGCGTTTCTCACTGAGACTCAAGGTGGTTTACCACATTTAAAAAAACAGCTGAGTCAGATAATAAACTGTCCAATATCCAATGCAGTAAGACAAGGAGCATGTGACTGAACCCTGAGATTCAATAACCCTTTTTTCTATAATAAACCTTCTTTCCATAAAGGCATTTTTTGGCTTCCTTGGTACAATACATTCCTCTGGGATATTTCTCTGACTCTCTTCCCTGTGTGCCAGACCCAGTTTGCTGCATGGCAGTTCTCCACCCTCTAACTTTTGTGAGGACTGAGCTGGAAGGGCTGCTTCCCAGCAGCTCAGGGCCAAGCTACAAGTGAACAGACTCACCTGTATTCCTCCCTGTTCACTTGCCCTCCACTACGTGATCAAGTGGAGCGCAAGCGGAGCGCAAGTGAACAGGGAGGAATACAGGTGAGTCTGTTCACTTGCTGTTCAAATGTCATTCGTCACTTGTAGCTTGGCCCTTAGTCTAGCTGTTCTCAGGAGGTACCTGAGTGGTGGTTGTTCTCCACCTGAGTGGTGGAGACTAAGGTTGTTCTCAGCAAGGAAAGCCACTTTCCCCCCTTTCCTAACCGTAGCAGGCCAGGATTGCAGGATTAAGAAAGTGCAAAACAACAGCAACAAGGAAAAGAAAACAAACTGTTTAGCAATGATATATAGGCAGTGGGTTACAAAGACAGAACGCCCTGCCCTGCCCTGCCCATTAGAGTGTGTCTCCCTTCACATAAACCACTTATTTTCATTTCACATCTGAGTATCTCTGAGAATAGATTTGTTGTAGTTTTGCCTGGCCCTTCCGCCAAGGAACACAGGAAGAGCAGTGTGATCAGCCCCCCACCCCATTTTATCTTCTCTGCAGCCCTGAGAGAGAGGTGGGCTTCCAAGAGTACCTGGCCCAAGATCACTCCATCAGAATCGTGGCTGAGATTCAGCACTCTCTAGTCAGGGTACATCAGGCAGAAAGCAGTTGTTTTATTTTTAAGCAGGGGCAGCCTTTGAATCCAGAGAAAAGAACCCTCTCCGATCTACCAGGGGGAAAGTGATCTCCATGGATGATCAGGTTCTGAAGATGGAATTGATAAGGGAGAATTTAGGAGATCTCTGTCATGGGATAGAGATCCAAGGATTAAAGAGCCCTTGTTCAAATGCACTGCAGTATCTCATTATGGGCTTTACTATCGTAAGTCTCCAGGAGATTTACCAACTCCCTCTTACAACCTGCCTTAAAAGGTTTTGACCTGGATGACTAATGCCAGCCAAAGGAGGGAGTGCTGTGCAAGACTGAGCTGTATGACGGGTCTCCAAGTTTGTCAATTCAAGTAGAGCTTTTCTCTTGAAAAATCAAATTGTGACATGAAGACAGATCAACTCAGGACTAAGGTGTGTTGTGTGTTTATGGATGGGGTGTGTGAGAGGGGGGCAACTGTGTTGGTTCTTGTCCCTTTCTGACTTCTGTTAAGAAGTTTTTTCTGCAGGCAATCAGCGCACAGAAGGAAATGCCCTGACTGGCTCGCTGCGTTCGGCCACCATGGTGGTTCAGTAGTTCTGCCTTTGGGTAGGAGACTGAACCCAAGTCATGGCTGTATCCCACATACAGAGCCCTTCACGGCCTTGGTCCAGTGTACCTACGGGACCTCCTTTCTCCCTATGTCCCTCCACAGTAGCTTCGCTCATCTGAACAGGGTCTCTTGCAGGTGCCAGCCTGTACATGGGCAAAATCAACAGCAGCCCGTACATGGGTTTTCTCTGTGGTGGCCCCTACCTTACGCAACAGCCTGCCTGAGGAGGTCAGGAGAGCCCCCATTCTTCTGGCTTTCCACAAACAATGCAAAACTGAATTAGTCAAAAAGGCCTTTTTTCTCAGTGAAGAGGGTGGTATTGTAGGAAAGGGGTCCCAAATGTTTCACTAATGAGTTAGAAACCATAGATTTCACCATTATGTTGCCTTACATATTATCTGTTACTTTAAATATCTTACCTGTGCTTTATGTTGTTCAAAGTAAGTCCTAGAATTGATTGTTCTGTTTCAGCAATTCCTCAACTCCATACTGGATCCTTGCTAATACTGTGTCTTTGTAAACTTATATTCTTTTACCCCATGACATTATTTATGGAAATGTTCTTGACACTGTATGGAAATGCCTGCCCTTATCCTTGCCACTAATTGGACTAATCTCACACTATGTAATCTGCCTTGAGTCTCAGTGAGAAAGGCGGAATATAAATAACATAAATAAAAATAAATCTCTTCAGCTTTGACCAAGGAGAAGGCAAGGCATGGCTTGTCTCCCAGGAACTTCACAGGTAGGATCCAACCTGAATTAAAGATTAAGGTCACCTCCCCACACGGATTTCTAATTCACTGTGTTAACATCTCACAAGTCCCATGATTATAAATGCTAATTTGTTCCACTGTCTCATTTCATTCTGCATTAGACGTGTGTATTCCGTTTTACTGTTGGTAGTTAGGGGTGTCACACCCACTCTGTACGCATGGGTTAGGAGGCGGTTAGGAAACAAAGGATCAGGGAAAGTGACTTGGTTAAAGCTACTCTGGCTCGGCAGACTTGTTGCTTCTTTCTTCAAAGTGACAAACAGCCTCCATCACCAAAGTGCTTGTGGGTGCTTCTGGAATCCTGAGAAAGGGTAGTGGGTGCCAACAGAAAATGGCTGCCATGGGAGGCAGGACCAGTCACAAAATGACTACCATGAGGGGCGATTGTAAGAGGCTGGGGGTTCCCAGCCAAGTGGCCCCCTATGATTGTTGGAAATACGACGTCTTGTGTACAGAGAAGGCAGAAGACACAGAATACTTGCAGGGGGCAGCAGGTCTGACAGTCAGATAGATAGCAAAATAAGACCCTTCTTTCTGCCTCTCTTCTGCCCCTCTTGCATGTCTCCAGATTGGTATTCTTAAGCTACTTCCTGCTTCTTCCCGGATGTCCCTCTCTCCCTGTTTAGTAAGTTAGTATCTATTCTATTTCTCTGCTTTCTATCAACGTTGTAGTTCCTGAATAAACTCTCTTCATTCACTCCTTAATCAGACTCAAAATAATTCCTAAGATATACCAGAGCCTACAAGGATGAGGGCAGCTTTTCCAAGCAGTCCCTGCAGACTCAAAAGCGGTATCTCTTGGGGGGTCTTCTGAGCAATTTCCTCCAGCAATTCTGAGGAAAGCCAAGATTATTCGCTCCTTGCTTTGGGGATGAAGCACTTTGGGAAAGAAGTAAGTAGGCACCAGGAATTCTGTCAGTGGGAACTAGGGTGCCCACAGTTATCATATTGGGATCACTGAGGCATGTAAAGGTGTAACATAATTTAGTAGGAGGGTCACACTATGTCTTATTGGGAAAAATTCTCTGCAGAGTTGAATTCAGAAAAAATGCAGCAGGAGTGGGATGCACACAGCACTGGCTGGCTCATGTCTGTACCGTCACAAACCTGCCTTGGACAACGCCCCCCCCTCCAAATCCCCAGAAGACTTTTGTGATTAAAACTAATTTTCCTTTAAAAAATAAGACGGCAGGAGAATGTTTAAATGAATAAATGTATATACAGCATTTTTAAAATAAATAAGGTCAGCACTACTACCACTCCCATGCACACGGAAAGGGCAAGAATGATGACAGAATCAGTAACTGAGTCACTGGTACGGACAGCTGTCATTTACATTGCAAAGGTGAGAGGAAGCTGGCTCACCCGGTACTTTTAAAAAAAAATGCACCTATTTTAATGTTACATTTACATCTGAACGCATTCTTCCAATTGGCAGCTGAAGTCCAGCGCCACCTCCTGGTTGTTGGCAAAACGACAACAACAAGGGAAACGCAGGCGCCACTCCTTGGTGTTGTAAGATTCCAGGTAATTGCAATGCATTTGGGTTACCTAGGAGACCAAAACACACAATCAATTAACACACCTGCGCTGTTTTTTTCTTCCCAGTATCACTGTGCAAACAGCAGTTCCTCTCCTCTTAGTGCAGCTTTGAATTTTTTTAAAAGTATAAACTAAGAAAAAAAAACATACTGAATTTAAGTTGTTTAGTACAGTATCTCTCAATCTTTTGAACTGATAGGGGGTTGGCCTTCTAAATATACACTAGCCGTTCTCCTCCTGGTAGCTGGAGATGCTAAGATCGGTGCATATTGCAGCGTGCATGCTGTCTGCTGCAGATTGGGACAACAGTTGTACTGGTATTAGAATAGGAATAATAATAATAATTCAGTACATTTGAAATTCGTAGTACAACCCTAAGCAGTATTGCTCCAGTCTGAGCCCACAGAATGACTAATGTTTGTGACGGTACAGATACGAGCCAGCCAGTGCTGTGCGCATCCCATTCCTGCTGCATTTTTTCTGAATTCAACTCTGCAAGGAACTAACGTCATTCTGCATAGGATTGCACCGACAGCGATCCTCCACGGCAGAATGGGGTTTTGAAACTGGGTCTCTTCCATCCTTGTCTGACACTCCAACCACTATGACTCTCTGGCTGATAATGAATCAGGCTATTTCTCAAGCCGTCTCCTTCTCAAGCCATACAGAGAGAAACATAAAAACACAGCAGCCACCTTCATCCCAAATCCCAGAGGGCCGGTGTGGTATAGTGCTTAGAATCTCGGGCTGGGACCTGGGGCGACGGAGTTCAGATTCCTCTCTCAACTATGAAGCCCTCCAGGTGACCTTGATCCCCCCACAATCACTCAGCCTAATCTAGCCTCACAAAATAGTAAAGAGTCCAGTAGCACCTTGAAGACTAACCAACTTTACTGTAGCATAAGCTTGTCGAGAATCACAACCTGATGATTGCATCTGACGAAGACAGCTGTGGTTCTTGGAAGCTTATGCTACAGTAAAGTTGGTTAGTCTTAAAGGTGCTACTGGACTATGTATTGTCGAAGGCTTTCACGGCCGGAGAACGATGGTTGTTGGGGGTTTTCCGGGCTGTATTGCCATGGTCTTGGCATTGTAGTTCCTGACGTTTCGCCAGCAGCTGTGGCTGGCATCTTCAGAGGTGTAGCACCAAAAGACAGAGATCTCTCAGTGTCACAGTGTGGAAAAGATGTAGGTCATTTGTATCTACTCAGGAGGGGTGGGGTTGAGCTGAGTCATTCTGTAAGAGTTTCCCAGGGTGTGGAATGTTAATGGCGGGAGGCTTCACTGTATCCTGAGGAGGTTCTTTTGCATATGGATTGGTGCTTGATGTGCTAATCTTCTCTGCAGGGCTATTGTCGGGTGTGGAGTGTTTTGTTGGCCTGGTGTTTTTCAGAACTGGAGCCCATGCTCTGTTCATTCTTAAGGTTTCTTCTTTCCTGTTGAAGTTTTGCTTATGCTTGTGAATTTCAATGGCTTCCCTGTGCAGTCTGACAAAGTAGTTGGAAGTGTTGTCCAGTATTTTGGTGTCCTGGAATAAGATACTGTGCCCTGTTTGAGTTAGGCTATGTTCAGCCACTGCTGATTTTTCAGGTTGTCCAAGTCTGCAGTGTCTTTCATGTTCTTTTATTCTTGTCTGGATGCTACGCTTTGTGGTCCCGATGTAAACTTGTCCACAGCTGCAGGGTATACGGTATACTCCTGCAGAGGTGAGGGGGTCTCTACGGTCTTTTGCTGATCGTAGCATCTGTTGTATTTTTCGGGTGGGTCTGAATACTGCTTGAAGGTTATGCTTTTTCATAAGCTTTCCCATCTGATCAGTAATTCCTTTGATATATGGCAAAAACACTTTTCCTGTGGGAGACTGTTTTTCTTTGGTTGTTTGATTCATCCTGGGTTTGATTGCTCTTCGGATTTCATTTCTGGAGTAGCCATTTGCCTGAAGTGCGTGGTTTAGATGATTAATTTCCTCATTGAGAAAGCGCGGCTCACATATCCGTCTTGCACGATCCACTAATGTTTTCATTATGCCTCTTTTCTGTCGGGGATGGTGATTGGAGTTTTTGTGTAGGTACCGATCAGTGTGAGTTGGTTTCCTGTAGACCTTGTGACCTAACTGAAAGTTTGCTTTGCGGATGACCCAGGTATCCAGGAATGGGAGTTTTCCCTCGATTTCTTTCTCCATGGTGAATTGTATGTTCAGGTGGATGTTGTTGAGATGATTCAAAAACCCCATCAATTCTTCCTCCCCATGGCTCCAAATGATAAATGTATCATCCACAAACCGGAACCATACACTAGGTTTGTGGGGTGCTGATTCTAGAGCTGTTTTTTCAAAATGTTCCATGTAGAAGTTTGCTATAACTGGGCTGAGTGGGCTCCCCATGGCCACCCCATCCATCTGTTCATAGAATTCGTTGTCCCATTGGAAGTAACTGGTTGTCAGGCAATAGTGGAATAAGGCTGTTACATCCTCTGGGAAAATCTGATTAATCAGTGCAATAGTGTCTTTTACTGGAACCTTGGTAAACAGGGATACAACATCAAAACTGACAAGTATGTCTTGTGGATTGAGTTTCAGAGAACTGATTTTGTTGATGAAATCTGCTGAATCTTTGATGTAAGACGAGGTTTTCCCGATGTGGTCCTGCAGGAGATCTGCCAGATGTCTAGCTAATTCATATGTCGGTGAACCAATGGCACTCACAATGGGTCGGAGTGGGACTGAATCCTTATGTATTTTGGGGAGTCCATATAGTCTAGGTGGCTGTGCTTCAGTCTTGCATAGTTTTCTGTGCGTGTCGGGATGTAGTCGGGATGTCTCCCGCCATTAGCATTCCACACCCTGGGAAACTCTTACAGGATGACTCAGCTCAACCCCACCCCTCCTGAGTAGATACAAATGACTGTGCTTCAGTCTTGCATAGTTTGCTGTGCGTGTCGGGATGTAGTGAGGAATTCTTGATCAGCGCATTTGTTAGCCTGGTGATTTTGCAAGTGGGATCTCGTTTTAGTTTTTTGTAGGTGGAGGGGTCCAGGAGTTCCTTAATCACACAGGCGAACCGCATTTATGACCGTCTAGAACAGGCCCTCTTACGTGAGAGAATCCACACTACCCGCAGAGAACTTGCTGCCACAGACAAGGAGCTATTTTGCTTGCATATCAACACCAGCCATAAAATGAGAAGTCAGGATTGGGACAAGGTCGATAATCTCACCTACAGGAAGATGGAACAAGTGTTTACCAACCACACATCCAGACAGAAGCAGAAGTTTAACAAACTACAGGAAAAAAGACAGACAAGCCCAATGCTCGACAATGCACGCATTGTCATCAACCTGACAGACCGCCAACTCTCACCAGAAGAAACCTCCATCTTGGCAAAGGGAGGAAACTTTGCAGTCACCCCCACCAGAATTCCTGTGGAAGACATCATTGCAAATGTAGAAGCTGCCATCCGTCATCTACCTGAAGAGGAAGCTGAGGAAATAAGAGGAGAGACAGCCAGGATTCTACGAAAGGCAAAGCTTCCCACCAGCAATATAACACGCAAGGAGAGAAATGCCATCAAGACCCTCAATGCAGATCCAGACATCATCATTCTACCAGCTGATAAAGGCAATGCTACAGTGATCATGAAAACGGAGGAATACAAAAAGAAGATTAAGGAACTCCTGGACCCCTCCACCTACAAAAAACTAAAACGAGATCCCACTTGCAAAATCACCAGGCTAACAAATGCGCTGATCAAGAATTCCTCACTACATCCCGACACGCACAGCAAACTATGCAAGACTGAAGCACAGCCACCTAGACTATATGGACTCCCCAAAATACATAAGGATTCAGTCCCACTCCGACCCATTGTGAGTGCCATTGGTTCACCGACATATGAATTAGCTAGACATCTGGCAGATCTCCTGCAGGACCACATCGGGAAAACCTCGTCTTACATCAAAGATTCAGCAGATTTCATCAACAAAATCAGTTCTCTGAAACTCATTCCACAAGACATACTTGTCAGTTTTGATGTTGTATCTCTGTTTACCAAGGTTCCAGTAAAAGACACTATTGCACTGATTAATCAGATTTTCCCAGAGGATGTAACAGCCTTATTCCATCATTGTCTGACAACCAGTTACTTCCAATGGGACAACGAATTCTATGAACAGATGGATGGGGTGGCCATGGGGAGCCCACTCAGCCCAGTTATAGCAAACTTCTACATGGAACATTTTGAAAAAACAGCTCTAGAATCAGCACCCCACAAACCCAGTGTATGGTTCCGGTTTGTGGATGATACATTCATCATTTGGAGCCATGGGGAGGAAGAATTGATGGAGTTTTTGAATCATCTCAACAACATCCACCTGAACATACAATTCACAATGGAGAAAGAAAGTGAGGGAAAACTCTCATTCCTGGATAGCTTGGTCATCCGCAAAGCAAACTTTCAGTTAGGTCACAAGGTCTACAGGAAACCAACTCACACTGATCGGTACTTACACAAAAACTCCAATCACCACCCCCGACAGAAAAGAGGCATAATGAAAACATTAGTGGATCGTGCAAGACGGATATGTGAGCCGCGCTTTCTCAATGAGGAAATTAATCATCTAAACCACGCACTTCAGGCAAATGGCTACTCCAGAAATGAAATCCGAAGAGCAATCAAACCCAGGATGAATCAAACAACCAAGGAAAAACAGTCACCTACAGGAAAAGTGTTTTTGCCATATATCAAAGGAATTACTGATCAGATGGGAAAGCTTATGAAAAAGCATAACCTTCAAGCAGTATTCAGACCCACCCAAAAAATACAACAGATGCTACGATCAGCAAAAGACAGCAGAGACCCCCTCACCTCTGCAGGAGTATACCGTATACCCTGCAGCTGTGGACAAGTTTACATCGGGACCACAAAGCGTAGCATCCAGACAAGAATAAAAGAACATGAAAGACACTGCAGACTTGGACAGCCTGAAAAATCAGCAGTGGCTGAACATAGCCTAACTCAAACAGGGCACAGTATCTTATTCCAGGACACCAAAATACTGGACAACACTTCCAACTACTTTGTCAGACTGCACAGGGAAGCCATTGAAATTCACAAGCATAAGCAAAACTTCAACAGGAAAGAAGAAACCTTAAGAATGAACAGAGCATGGGCTCCAGTTCTGAAAAACACCAGGCCAACAAAACACTCCACACCCGACAATAGCCCTGCAGAGAAGATTAGCACATCAAGCACCAATCCATATGCAAAAGAACCTCCTCAGGATACAGTGAAGCCTCCCGCCATTAACATTCCACACCCTGGGAAACTCTTACAGAATGACTCAGCTCAACCCCACCCCTCCTGAGTAGATACAAATGACCTACATCTTTTCCACACTGTGACACTGAGAGATCTCTGTCTTTTGGTGCTACACCTCTGAAGATGCCAGCCACAGCTGCTGGCGAAACGTCAGAAACTACAATGCCAAGACCACGGCAATACAGCCCGGAAAACCCCCAACAACCACAGTGCTACTGGACTCTTTACTATTTTGCAACTACAGACTAACACGGCTAACTCCTCTGGATCTATAGCCTCACAAAGTTGTCGTGGAGATTAAGTGGAGGAGGAGGGGAACAATGTGAAAAGCTGCTTTGTGTCCCCAATCATGGAGAAAATAGAACTATAAATAAAAAATAAGCATAAGCATAAATCATTGGACTCGGAGGCAAGGACTGTTGTGCCTTTCCTTTCGTCTGCTCTTCCCCCATCTTCTTCAGCATAACTTTCTGCTGGGATTGAAGCAGTTTGTAGTTTCTTACCAGGCTAAGCAAACTACGATGCCTCTCACCTGAGCGATTCAGCAAGTTCGGAGCATGTACTTACGCTGGCTGCCAACTAGCTGCCTATGAGTAACAAGTGCTCAGGTGTAGGCTGCTTATTTTAAATTGTGGACAGATCATCCAGGTGACCATATAGGCTGCTTGACTAAGGGCCAAGCTACAAGTGACAAATGATCGAGTGGAGCGCAAGTGAACAGGGAGGAACACGCGCGAGTCTGTTTACTTGCCGTTCAAGTGTCATTCCTCACTTGTAGCTTGGCCCTCTGAGAAAATGGGTATTGCGAGTCAGGAGTGTTTGATTTTTGTCCGTGTGATTCATGAAAACGAGAACCTCTTTAGTCAGATCTTGGCTTGTGGAGGAGGGAGGTCATTCCCTATTTTAGGAGCATATCCCTCCCTAGAAGTCCTCTACCCTTGTACCCAGGACCCCACCCACACTTTGGGAGTCTTTGGTTAAGTGGGTGAAGTAAGACTGTAGCTAAAACCGACAGGAGCGAGTGCTGCATGACCCACCCCAGTGAGACTTTAAGAGGCAAGGTAACAAGCGCCCTTCCCTTTCAAATGGGCGGCTTTACAAGGCAGGGTGTGGCTTCTCGGGTGGCTGATGGTTCTTTCAGGAGGACCCAAAACTCGGTACGTGCTGTGGCTGATTACAGTGGTGGTAGAGGGCCTTAAAATGTACAAAGTTACCATTCCTGGGAATTCATGGGGAAACCCTTTCTGGAGCTTCCCGTTACAGGTTCGTGGAGTCAGCGGACAGAGACGCTGCTGTGCTTGAGTCTGAGGCCTTCTGGCCAGCGTGATCTGAATTTTGCTTTGCACTTGCAGTATAATATACTGTGTATTTGTTAACTACTATGAATGACTGGAAGGGCAACCTAGAATTTCCAAAAAAAACCCTGATAAATAAATGTAACACTAAACTCTCTCTCTGTGTGTGAAGGGACTGGTGGTGGAGAGCGCCCTCAAGTCACAGCTGACTTATGGCGACCCCTGCTGGGGTTTTCATGGCAAGAGGCTAACAGAAGTGGTTTGCCATGGCCTGCCTCTGCAGCCCTGGTCTTTGTTGGAGGCCTCCCATCCAATTACTAACCAAGGCTGACCCTGCTTAGCTTTTGAGATGTGACGAGGTCTGGCTCACCTGGGCTAGCCAGGTCAAGTGAAGGAACGAGCAGAAGTAACATTTTTTGGTTTATGATATATTGTAAGACACATTTTTTTAATGAACTCCCACCTCAGGAGCCAAAAGTATTAAGAAATTTTTCTAGGTGAAATTCACAGAAGATATACCTCCACATCATAAAGTGGATGAAATTTGGACACTGACCTTAGATTTGCTACAAATGCTTCAGTACTATTCATGTCATGGACAAACAACTACATCTTTGGTTTATAAAGCACTCTGCCCATTTAAAGTAAAACAAATGTTGTGGCAATGTCTGCCCTAGAACGATGCTTCCCAAAGGCAACCAAATTTGTTTCTGTGGCACACTGATACAAAGCATCTTGGGATTTAATTTCAGTGCACAAAAAAGCTGAAAAAAAGTAACACAAACCTACAATGTTGCCTTCTTGTTCCGGGGGGGGGACGGGGGGACAGGACAGGAACTCATCCAGACTTTGACCTTATAATGTGTTGACTCAAAAATGGTACTTTGTTCATGCTATTAGCCATGAATGCCAAACACAATGTACCTGAGACGCGCAGCCACAGGTGTTTTCAGGCTACTCTGCCTGATCAAACGTTGTGAGGGACCATGCAAAGATCTGCCATGCAAAGATCTGGATCTCCTGTGTGGCCAGGATTGCTTCTCCTCCCGTTCGTTTTAGTGACTGAAGCAGTTCTGCATACATCCTGGGAACTGTCCCTGGCACCGAAGAACCTCGTGCTCACACAAGTGCACTGGATGTGCACTACAGACTTGCATGTGCAGACTTCACTCCCATCCTACAGTCACTCTACTGGCTACCTATCAGTTACCGTGCTCAGTTCAAGGTATTGGTTATTACACATAAAGCTCTTCATGGCCTTGGTCCAGCATACCTACGGGACCACCTCCCTCCCTATGTCCCTCCACGGCAGCTTTGCTCATCTGAACAGGGTCTCTTGCAGGTGCCAGCCTGTACATGGGCAAAATCAACAGCAGCATGGACTTTCTTTGTGGTGGCCCCTACCCTATGGAACGGCCTGCCTGAGGTCAGGAGAGGTTCCACCCTGGCTTTCCACAAACAATGCAAAATCGAATTATTCAAAAAGGCCTTTTTCTCAGCTAAGAGGGCGGTATTGTAGGAAAGGAGGGCGGTATTGTAGAAACTCACTAATGAGTTAGGAACCATAGATTTGCTATAAAGAGTTGCTATAAATACGTACTCCTATACACTACCTGTGCTTCATGTTGTTTAATGTAAGTCCGTTTCAGCAATTCTTCAGCACCATATTGGATCCTTGCGAATACTATATCTTTGTAAACTTGTATTCATTTACATTGTTTATGGAAATGTTCTTGACGCTGTATAGAAATGCCTGCCCTTGTCCTTGCCACTGATTGTACTAATCACCCACTATGTAATCTGCCTTGAGTCTCAGTGAGAAAGACGGAATATAAATGACATAGATAGATAGATAGATAGATAGATAGATAGACAGACAGACAGACAGACAGACAGATAAAACTTACAGGGGGAAGGCCTTTAATGAAACCCCCAAGCACAACCCATGTGCCTCCCCTTGCTTACTAAAAAGGGTATCTGGGAGGGGGCATCACAGGAGGCTGCCCACGTATAATCTGAACATGTCCACGTGTACATAAGAGCTGCTGAATAACGTCTGGGGATGTGTGTCAAGAGTAGCTTAGCAACTTCATAGTGCTCACCTGGACATATGGTTTTTTATTGAACAAACATTTTTCTGTTAACTGAACAGGGCCAGGTCCATTATTATATAAACCCCCTCCCCATATTACTGCTTTTCTTAAAAGATGATTATCTAGGGAAAACGTACCATAACCTTGGTAAATAAACAAAAGAAGGAACAGATTTGTATGACACATACAGAAATAAACAGACCATTAAGTAGTACCGAATTATATCATTGTGGTGTGGCGGGCATCCTGACTATATGAAAAGTTTTGGTGAAAATAGATTATGTAGACAGATTTGCATTAACAGGGACGACAGCTTGGCTAATTGAGTTTAATGCATCAACGAAAGACCAGATCTCTTCCAGAGAAACAAACACTTGTGGCTCTAGTTCCGCAGTGGCACAAATGCTTTGTATGCTGAAGATCCCATGTTCCATTTCAGGTACGTGGGTGGGTAAAGGCCTCTGCTTGATGCTTGTAGCCACGGGTGCCAGGTGGTAACGGTGGATTCCCATCAGTGTTGTGTCACCTTCTTTTTCTTCACCATAATCCACACGGGCCAAGGATAGGTTTTATATTTCAGAAGTAAGATTTTTTTTTTAAAGTTCATCTTCACAATTCATCTTTGTCAAGAGATCCTGAGGAAAAAACCCAGAAGTGGTGCCTTGCTAGGTAAGATCAAACCCAGGCATTCTTTGCGGAAATCTTAGCAGCCAGAAGATATTGGACGGTCCATCAGAAGGTTGGCCATTGTCCACTGGTGGGCTGTGATCGACCTTCTAACGACCACCTCCAGTACAGGCAGTACCGGCCAGATGGGCCAAGGGACTTATCCTAAAGCAGCCACAGATATCCTGGTACACAGTTCTCACATGCCGTCGATTTCAGACTTCATGTTTCAAAGTTGTTATGATATTGTGCTTACAGGGGGATATACAGGCAAAGTTAACCACAGTTTTATTATAACTTCTCCTGCATAAGAAAAACAACCCAGCATCATGAAAATGCTAACATGATTTACAAAATACCTATAAAAATATTTACATCTCTTCTTCCCTGCCCTTTGGGTAAACCAAATCTAACATCTAGTACACAAGATGTAAACAACAGTTATTCTTTGCCTTTTAGCTATGGTACGGTAAGAACATGGTATTTTTTCAGTTCACCCTCAGGATAAGAAATAATACTTTGCTCTTAACATCTTCAAAGAATGTTGGAAAGTGTCTCTAAGCTGGGTGCATGAAGGCAGTCAACTGACCTTCCCCTCTGCCTGTGAACTGGCCTTCGGTCCTCAGAGAGGAGCCAACCGTTTCATTTCAGCTTCTTTTTCCCTGCTAAAGAGCGCAGAGGCAGTGTCCCTTCAATCCATTCATTTGCCGTCGTCATCATTTCCTGCCAAAAAGCCACTTCCTCTTGTGTGGAATCCATCCAGTCAACAGCAATTCCATAGCTAGAGCCTTAGAAGAAAATGCAGAGAATCACTGTAGCAATAATACAAGAAAGGGACCCCATATTCTTTCGGTGCACAACATTAACTTGCTATTCTTCCAAGCTTGTTAGCAGAGCTGCGTGTGACACCAAAAGAGCCATTTATGCCAACCCTGGAACAATTATTTGTTGTTTAAGATACTAAGGGAGCCTCCACAGCTAAACCTGCTATCTTTTTTTTTTAAAGTATATATAATTTATTTTGTTTGTAGGCCATAGAAGATAAGAAATAGTACAAATACACAGGTACTGAGCTCTGAGAACAGTGCAGCCATAGAAACGTGGTCAATGATAACACGTCAATATGAAATTAACTGTCATCACACCCATGCACCTAAATCCATAATCAATTGCAAAGCTAATGCAAAAACTAATGCAAAGCTGGCCACTATTCTATAAATGATCATAATGCCCAGGGCTTTTTTTCTAGGAAAAGAGGTGGTGGAACTCAGTGGGTTGCCCTAGGAGAAAATGGTCACATGGCCGGTGGCCCCGCCCCCTGATCTCCAGACAGAGGGGAGTTGAGATTGCCCTCCGCGCCGCTCGGAGGGCGATCTCAACTTCCCTCTGTCTGGAGATCAGGGGGCGGGGCCACCAGCCATGCAACCATTTTCAAGAGGTTCTGGAACTCCGTTCCACTGCGTTCCCCCTGAAAAAAAGCCCTGATCCTGTCAGATAATTCAGAAGCTAGAAGTCAGCAAGAAGCTGTGGGGGAATGATTACAAAATCCACCCCCAATCCAAATCTTTCTCAAGGATCGTCTTCGGGGCTTCAGCAGGCCAGTGTCCCCTCCACTTTGTACCTTTTTCTTCAACTACCCTTGACATTTTTTTTGTCTTTGAGAGGGCAACAGGCATGCTCTGTTCCTATCATTTTTAAAAACAGTACAAAGTAGTATTTTTCTTCATGCCTACAGAGTCTTCTGAATATGTAGCAACCCCCTCTTGTCCGTGGGGGATTCCATTTTACATTACTACTGATAGGAACTTGACTGTGAACATTAGTTGAGGGAGCAAGTGGTTGGGTGGGGGAACTGAGAGGAATTGCACAATGGGGGCAAATAAGCCATTTGGAATTCTCTCTATCCAGATCTCTCCTTTCAAGCATTTTAGGGCCCAGGGAAGAGAAATTTCTCCATCTCTCCCTGTTGTCTGTTCTCTTATTTAACTGACTCTCCTCAGCCCTCAATGTTCCTTGCCCTCCTTGGAGGGCAATTGCTGTACTCATCAGGCTGTTTTATTGTCTTTTTGAAAAAATTGCAAAGTAAAATTGATTCATTTGAAATGTGGTGCTGGAGGAGAGTTTTGTGGATACCATGGACAGCCAAAAAGACAACTGGGTACTAGATCAAATCAAGCCCGAATTCTCTTTAGAAGCTAAAATGACAAGATTAAGGCCATCGTACTTTGGTCACATCATGAGAAGACAACATTCTCTGGAATAGTCAATAATGCTAGGAAAAGTGGAAGGCAGCAGGAAAAGAGGAAGACCTAAAATGAGATGGCTTGACTCAATAAAAGAAGCCACGTACTCCAGTTTGCAGGATCTGAGCAAGTCTGCTAATGATGGGACATTTTGGAGGTCTTTCATTCATAGGGTCACCATAGGTTGGAGATGACTTGATGGCACATAACACACACACTACAATAACATAATAGTAACAACATTCAATTTATATACCACTCTTCAGGACAACGCCCACTCAGAGCAGTTTACAAAGTGTGTCATTATTATCCTCAGGACAATTGCTCTGTGAAGTAGGTAGGGCTGAGAGAGCTCTGAAAGAACTGTGACTGAGCCAAGGTCACCCACCTAGCTTCAAGCAGAGGGGTGGGAAATCAAACCTGGTTCTCCAGATTAGAGCCCTGCTGCTCTTAACCATTTCACCAAACTGGCTCTCCTGCATGACTGGGAAGTCTGCAGAAACCCCTGCCTACTCACACTCTGTTGATGTGTTGTTCTCAACATGTGACACACTTGCCAAAAAGGTTGGCTTCTATTGCTCTACATGTTACAGCCTACACAGAAAATAACAACGAACAATGAGAAATAAATAAAAAAGAGCACTCTGAATAGCCCAAACTAGCCCGAGCTTGAAAGCTAAATCAGGGTTGAAAACTAAATCAAACTAGCTCATCAGAGCTTGAAAGCTAAATCAGGGTTGGCCATGGTCAGTACTTGAATGAGACACCACCACGGAAGAGAAGGGTATTTATGTAAATTATGTAAACCACTTCTGCTCTTCTCTTGCCCTGAAAACCCCATAAGGGGTCGCCATAAGTCAGTTGCAACTTGACAGCACTTAATTATGTCAGCCAGAATTGCCTATCTTAGCTTGAGCTTATCAGGACTTGAATGCTCAGGAGCGTTTGTTCTTGGAGGGGAGACCAGCAGGGAAGACCGGGCTTGCTATGCAAAGGAAGGCAACAGCAAACCACCTCTGCTCGTCTCTTGCCTGGAATGCCCTGTGGATGGATTCATTCACCAGGAGTCAGTTGCGACTTAATGGCACATTCTTCTTCCAGCACCTGCATGTCAGCAAACCTAATTTACTGGTGTGGTCTTCGTACAGAGTCCCCTGGTGACCGGCTGCCCATGTTCCTCTTGACTATTCTGTCCCTCCCTCTTGCCTGCTGCAAAACCCCCTCCCATTTTCCTTTGAGTGACTCTTTTATGGGCATACCTGCCTACAAAGCATTCTCTGAGTGGCCTGGGTGACTTGCAAACCATTTGGATATTTACGGGAAACTCATGAGCAGAAGCCCCATTGCTTAAAACAGCGGCCACTGCAAGATGTGATAACACGGATGTGAGACGCTGGCACAATTTTCAGGAATGATTCAGAAAATAAATGGTGGGGCTGCATGAGAGACCCACACTCCCCAATCTCGACCTTCTGTCAAGTGTCTCTTTTTTAGTTTATATACAATAGCCTTCTCTTGCAGCTTAAGGCCAGAATGTATGTAGAACTTTCAGCCCCAGGATATTGGTTGGCCTTGAACAAGACACCTCAGCATGTTCCCGTATCCCAGAAGATAATAAGCCGGATGCATTCATTTCCAAACGGATGACAAAAAGAAACCAAAAGCCCCATTTGTTATGCTTGGTAGGGCAGTGGAAACAAATGGGTTCATTTCCCGGTGCTTGGCCTTTCATTGTCATGAATTTGGCCTTTCATTGCCTACGAAACTGGGCCCCTTTCTAGTTTCTGTCCAAAATTTGGCAAGGAAAATTCTCGGGGTGGGGGTGGGGGGGAGTGAATGGTACAGTATAGGGATGTGCGTTTCGGCATTCAGAATGCCGAAAGAATGCCGAAACAAAAGTGTTTCGGCTTCTTTAGGGGAATGCTGAAACGTTTCGGGGAATGCCGAAACGTTTCGGGTAGCCGAAAGAAAAAAGCCGAAACGTTTCGGGATTCTTTCGGCTTTCTTTCGGCTTTTCAATGGGAAAATGCCTCCGTCTTCCCGGACGTCTGGGGGAGGCATTTTCCCACCGAATAAGCCCAAAATTGGTGGGGAACTTCCTCTAACCCTTCTCTAACAACCACCCAAGTTTCAGACAGATTGGACTT
Organism: Eublepharis macularius; assembly: GCF_028583425.1. NCBI lineage: Eukaryota > Metazoa > Chordata > Lepidosauria > Squamata > Eublepharidae > Eublepharis > Eublepharis macularius. The sequence goes on from NC_072802.1 coordinate 14,326,625, forward strand.
TGGGGGGCCATGTTATGGCCCCCCAAAGCAGGTCCCCCCATCCTCCCATAAGAAAGCGAAGGAGCAGCATATTGTTAGCATGCTGCTGCTCATCTTTCTTCATTATTTCCTATGGGGAAAAAATGAAGAGGCAGGCTTCCTTTGCCAGGGGTGGCATTTTGCATGCAAAATGCCCCCTCACCCTCAGGGGCCCTTCTCCCACCCCTCCTCCCACCCCCCACCAAGGCTCAGCCTGATCCCACTTGGGGGGGCCATTTCATGGCCTCCCCAAGTAGGTGCTCTAATCTCTACCACTGACAGCTGGGGGAGGCTTGTGTTGCCAGGGGTGGCATTTTGCATGCAAAATGCCCCCAAGCCCTCAGGGGCCCTTCTCCCACCCCTCCTCCCACCCCCCACCCAGGCTCAGACTGCTCCCACTTAGGGGGGGCATTTCATGGCCTCCCCAAGTAGGTCCTCTCAGCCCCTAAAGTCCACCCCTTACAGCCCCACACAAACCCAATTCCCCCCCAGCTGCCACACACAGACCCAAATCCCCACATTAGCCCCTCACAGACCCAAATCCACCCCCACCTGCCCCACACCCATAACCTCAGGAACAGGCTGGCAAAGGCCAGCCCTCTCCCTTTGTTCCCTATGCTGGGAACTTCTAAACTCTCTTTCCCTGGGCAATTCTGCACAGCCCAGGGGTGCCACAATGGTGGGCACACTTCTGAGTGCCAGCTGGTCCCTGTGAAAGAGCACCTGAACCACAGACACCCTCCCTCAAATTCCCCCACCTCCTACAGAGATGGCTGGCCAGCCAGCCCCATTGTTCCCTATGATGGGAACCAACTGTACAACAAAGAATAAAACAAGAACAACACAAAATAAAGTTTTAAATTTTTTTTCTCCCTTCCAAAGTACAAGTAGGCAAAGCATTATGACACATTACACCAGCAGTCCCCCACACAGAAAAATTAAAACAAAACTCACTTAACATCAGAGAATCACAAAGCACAATTCCTGTCAAAAACACTTTATTTCTTGAACAGCTTTAGGTTACACAGCAGGGGGGAACACCAAAGGGCATGGCAGCACTATCTTACACAAAAATAACACAACTCACTTAACATCAGAGAATCACAAAAACACAATTCCTGGCAAAAACACTTTATTTCTTGAACAGCTTTAGGTTACACAGTAGGAGGGCACAACAGGACATGATAGCAATGTACTACAAAAAATAATACAACCCACTTCACCGTTTTTGACAGCAATTGTGTTTGTGTGATTCTCTGATGTGAAGTGAGTTGTGTTATTTTTGTGTAGTACACTGCTTTCCTTCTCTGTGGTGCCTTCCTACTGTGTAACCTAAAGCAGTTACAGAAATAAAGTGCTTTTGACAGCAATTTTTTGGGGTGATTCTTTAATGTGAAGTGAGTTGTGTTATTTTTGTGTAAGATACTGCTTCCATGCCCTTTGGTGTTCCCCCCCTGCTGTGTAGCCTAAAGCTGTTCAAGAAATAAAGTGTTTTTGACAGGAATTGTGCTTTTGTGATTCTCTGATGTTAAGTGAGTTGTGTTATTTTTGTGTAAGATAGTGCTGCCATGCCCTTTGGTGTTCCCCCCTGCTGTGTAACCTAAAGCTGTTCAAGAAATAAAGTGTTTTTGACAGGAATCGTGTTTTGTGATTCTCTGATGTTAAGTGAGTTTTGTTTTAATTTTTCTGTGTGGGGGACTGCTGGTGTAATGTGTCATAATGCTTTGCCTACTTGTACTTTGGAAGGGAGAAAATAATTTTTTTAAAACTTTATTTTGTGTTGTTCTTGTTTTATTCTTTGTTGTGCAGTTGGTTCCCATCATAGGGAACAATGGGGCTGGCTGGCCAGCCATCTCTGTAGGTGGTGGGGGAATTTGAGGGAGGGTGTCTGTGGTTCAGGTGCTCTTTCACAGGGACCAGCTGGCACTCAGAAGTGTGCCCACCATTGTGGTACCCCTGGGCTGTGCAGAATTGCCCAGGGAAAGAGAGTTTAGAAGTTCCCAGCATAGGGAACAAAGGGAGAGGGCTGGCCTTTGCCAGCCTGTTCCTGAGGTTATGGGTGTGGGGCAGGTGGGGGTGGATTTGGGTCTGTGAGGGGCTAATGTGGGGATTTGGGTCTGTGTGTGGCAGCTGGGGGGGAATTGGGTTTGTGTGGGGCTGTAAGGGGTGGACTTTAGGGGCTGAGAGGACCTACTTGGGGAGGCCATGAAATGGCCCCCCCAAGTGGGAGCAGTCTGAGCCTTGGTGGGGGGTGGGAGGAAGGGTGGGAGAAGGGCCCCAGAGGGCTGGGGGGCATTTTGCATGCAAAATGCCACCCCTGGCAAGACAAGCCTTCCCCAGCTGTCAGTGGTAGAGATGAGAGCAGAGCACCTACTTGGGGAGGCCATGAAATGGCCCCCCCAAGTGGGAGCAGGCTGAGCCTTGGTGGGGGGTGGGAGGAGGGGTGGGAGAAGGGCCCCTGAGGGTGAGGGGGCATTTTGCATGCAAAATGCCACCCCTGGCAAAGGAAGCCTGCCTCTTCATTTTTTCCCCATAGGAAATAATGAAGAAAGATGAGCAGCAGCATGCTAACAATATGCTGCTCCTTCGCTTTCTTATGGGAGGATGGGGGGACCTGCTTTGGGGGGCCATAACATGGCCCCCCAAAGTCCAATCTGTCTGAAACTTGGGTGGTTGTTAGAGAAGGGTTAGAGGAAGGTCCCCACCAATTTTGGGCTTATTCGGTGGGAAAATGCCTCCCCCAGACGTCCGGGAAGACAGAGGCATTTTCCCATAGAAAAAAGCCGAAAGAATGCCGAAATAATGCCGAAAGAATCCCGAAAGTCGAAAGCCGAAAGAGATTCTTGTTTCGGCTTTCGGCTTTAACGATAGAGAATCTTCTTTCGGCTTTCTACTTTCGGCTATAGCCGAAAATTTTTGGCTTGCACACCCCTAGTACAGTATCTAAAAATTCCATCCCGCTTGGATGGGAAAAAAAGGAAGTTGCCAATGTTTTCCATTAAATGTAAGTAAAGAAAGAATACATTTTCAGATAGAAAAATGCACAAAACTTTGGAAACCATGTAGAAATGGAAATGCAATCTGACAAATAGTTGGAGCCTGCTGGCTGAGAAGTCTCTTACGGGGCCCTTGATAAATGCCTCCCCTTCCCCACTTTGGGCTGTCTTGGGCTACTTTTTAATGGGAAGTGCTGATGATCAACATTTTAAATCCTCTGAACCCAGCTAGGCAAGGGGTCGCTGTTTTTTGGGGGGAAGCCAGACGTGTCTCTACCACTAACCGTAGTTCTGAGTGAAGCACACACACACCCTGTCCCCAGCACACAGGTTTATGTGTCCACTGGGGACTGTGATGTGTGCAAATAGCCTTGATTTCATTGCTAACGAATGCATTGCCCGCTGGCTGCTGGCAACAGCTAATCTTTGCGATGAGATTTTTACTGCATAGGTTGGACGTTTATTTGAGCTGCTATTTCACACTTGGGAGCTTTATAACATGGCTGATGACATCTCAGCAGTCAGAAGATTGAGGGCTGCAAGAAGCCGGCATGAGGAGCCCAATCCCAGTCACTGCAGATGTTTTCCAAATGACCCTCCCTGTATAACGCTCAGCTGACATTCCAATGGGGAAATCAGAAGGTTTTTCTGTACATAAACAGTCTTTTACACAGCACAAATGACAGTTTTATGCGTGACCCCTGGAAAAAGACTTCTTCTTTAGTGTTGAGTTTTGAGGGGGAACAGGCTGTCTAGTGGAGTGTTTCTGATTATGCCAACATGGTATTTTTTAGTCTCACGTATTATAATAATTTTTATTTTTGAGCTCCTGAATTTTATGACTGCTGTTATGTTTTATGCTGGTCTAGGACCATTTTAATAAAGATTGATTGATTATGTAGTTTGTTCACCAAGGGGCAACTAACAAGAGAAGGGGCTGTGGCTTAGCAAGAGAGCACCCGCTTGGCATGCAGGAAGTCCTGAGTTCGATTCCTGGCATCTCCTGCTCTCTATGACATTTACACTTAAAGAACCTCAGGCAAGGGTGGGGGGAGGGAAAAAGCCTTCTCTAAGCTGATCCCAGGAAGACTAGACAGTACTGGGGAAGAAGGATCAACTGGCACGTAAGACTAATAAACCAGAAGTCCAATGGCACCTTACAGGCTGGACTTCTGTTTTATTTTGATACAAGAGATCAACACTCTACAATTGACAGTATAAGGCAACTTATTTTGCAGTCCTAAACAGAATCACATCTTTCAAAGCCTGTTGACGACAACTGACTTAGGAGGGTGTAACGTTGCTTAACTTTGCACTGCCAATGGTTCAGGTGATGAATCCCTCCAAGAATTTCTGTAAGTGCAAAAATGTGTGTGTGTGAGAGAGAGATTTTCACCAATCCCCGCCAGCAGCAGCCCCAAACTTCCCCCAAATGGAAGACACCCCCCCCCCAGAATAGCTGGGGATGGGTGGGAATCAAAGGTCTCCTACAGGAGGAAAGGAATATGTGAAAATCACCCCCTCCCTACACACACACACACACACACACACACACACACCTGCTCATGATAATTCTAGGCAGGATCCAAGCCATAATGCAGAAACGTGGTCTATTCTAACAATGTGAATCCAGGAGACAGTTTGCTAACAGTCTCTTGAACCCTGGCTTGCCTTGACAGATGCTGGTTTAATTTCTTTCTCTCTCTTGCCTGGGAGGGCTTTTCTTGAGCACAAACTAGATGTAAACCAGGATTCCTGCATTCAGAAGTCTTGTGAAACCATAGTAAAGATGAACTGTGGTGAGTAAACCAACTTCAGATCCTAGGTCTGACAGATCTAACTCAACGGTGTTAGCGGCAGGGCTTTTTTTCAGCTGGAACTCGGTGTAACGGAGTTCCGGCACCTCTTGAAAATGGTCACATGGTTGGTGGTCCCGCCCCCTGATCTCCCGACAGAGGGGAGTTTAGATTGCCCTCCTGTCGGGAGATCAGGGGGTGGGGCCACCAGGCATGTGACCATTTTTGCCGAGGGCGATTTAAACTTTTAAAACTCCCCCTTGTTCCAGCTGACCCAAAGTGACGTCATTGTGAGGTCTTGAGTTCCACCACCTCTTTTCCCAGAAAAAAAGGCCTGGTTAGCAGGGTGTATTCAGATCATTCAGAGTTAGCTTAATTAAACCATGCTTTTGTGGGATGCCTGAACTGAGCCAATAGGTTGACGATTAATGGCTTGCTGGACCATTTCAAGGAACTCGTCTCCTCTTGATCTCAACAAATAGAGACTGCAAGACTGGAAACAATGGTCTCAGTCACAACTTCAGCTCGGGCAAGTTTTTTGTCTATTTGTTTGGGCATTTTGTTTAGTTAAAGTTCTCAAGCACGGTTGGGGCCAAGACAGTCAATGCTCAGTTTTGCACAGTGCCCAGGACTGCTGCTTTTAGGGCTTAACTCAATCTGGGATCATGCTCCTGACCATAATAACCAACAGACACAAACCTGAGTTGCTCCCTGCCCCGACAATTTGTGGGCCAAGCTACAAGTGACGAATGGCACTTGAACGGCAAGTGAACAGACTCATGTGTATTCCTCCTTGTTCACTTGCTGTCCACTTGATCATGTGATCAAGTGGAGTGCAACTGGAGCGCAAGTGAACAGGGAGGAATACACGTGAGTCTGTTCACTTGCCGTTCAAGTGCCATTCGTCACTTGTAGCTTGGCCCTGTGTTTCCTCAGACTGGGTGTGGTTTCCACACTGGTTGTATTTTATCATCTGATTGGCAATCTTAACAAAACTAGAGAGATTCCCACAAACATTCCAATGTTCAGCTAAGCTCCTCTTCTGAAGAGAAACCATTTAAACCTTTTTCTTTTGTTAAATGATTAATTCATAGCTGGCATTTTGATGCCTGTTCTTTCTATTTATATTTTCCGGACAGTGGAATATGGTCCGCATATAAATTAAGATTAAGTTTAAGGCTGTGAGGACTCCGTTACCTGTTCCGAGACCCAGCCTGATTCCCCCGAGGAAATGATTGGTCAGTTTTTCATGATCCCAGACAGTCAGTTCGACACACGCATCTTTTAGGTCTTCCGTGTGAAATCCATCATATACAATTGTGTGGTTAAAGACGGGGTTTGAATCTCTCTTGATCACGCGGGTCTTTTGATAACTCTTCTTGCTGGTGTCCGGAAGGACGTAGCTTAAAACAGAGAGAAACACCATGTCCCGTATCTCAAAATTACAACAGATTTTTAAAAGTAGTATTTCCCCCAGCTCTTTCCCCATCAAGTATAATTCAAGGCGGACAGATTAGAATGTGTTGAACGGCTGGATCTGCGCCTTGCTTACTGATTAAAAATATTTACATCTTGGGGCTCAGAATGAGAAAAAAAACAGGCATTGATTTTTAGTAAGTAAAGTTAATAGAAATGTGAAAGTTTATGTATTTTCTGGATCTGGGTCTTCAGCAGACATTTCAAATACTATACACACACAAAACACATACACACACACACACGTGCTTAGCTGAACTTTTTAAAAATGGTGATGATTTAAGTAATATCTGATCAGGAAAATTTTCCTTAAGGTTATGGATACGGCTGATTAGGAAAGGAATTCCCCACACGAGCTATAAAGAAATGTCTGTGTGTGTGTGTGGGGGGGGGGACACACGTACCATTTCACAAAGGAATCCACCCCAGATGGGCGCAACTGCGGGAGATCTTTGGTGTCCTTGACCCAGATATGGACCTCGCCAGATGTAGGGGACTTCCAGCCTTCCGTGAATGATCATAAAATATAATTAATGGGTAAGAAGCATTTTTAATGTTTAAAATTAAAAGAAAGTTATTAAACAGTAAAATGGGGTGCAGTGGACAGTTTTGGAATGACGCTGGAGAGGCCTGGGTTCCAATCCCTCCTTAATCGTGAAGCTCCGTGAGTGATCTTGAACCCATTACCATCCTTTGGCTTAATCTACCTTACAGGAATGACAAGGGTATAAACCGGAGGGAAGGGGGAGGAGGGAACCATGTGCCTTTAAGAGGATGGCCAGGATAAAAAAAAGTAATAATTATGTTTTTTTAAAAGTGAAGGGAAAGGGGACAGTGCAGGTAAGTGATTCAGAACAAATTTGCCAAGGGACGCCAGGATGCACATATTGTACCCCAAGCCGGGAGGGAAATAAAAATCAAACCAAATGCATCATGGGAAAAATTTCCATTCTGATTCCTGATAATATATATACATGAGACTGGAGTCTGCAAGGTGTCCATCTTCTAGCAACATGGAAAATGCTTCTTAATATGTGGCTGTGTTTTACCTAGGCTTCCAGGCGGCACGTACTTAATGGACAGGTTCATGACTCCCCGATGGTCGGTGCAATTGAGAGTAGACAGACTCTGGAAGAGAAATGCCTGTAATAGGCGAAGCCTGTACAGAACAGCAACAGAGACTTCAGAGCAGCTGGGGATGTTAATTGGGGCAAATGTGCTTTACGGCACAGCAATCAGCAGGAGGGAACAAATGCGAAAACCTCTGCTGGGTCCCACTTGGTTTTGGGCCCTGTTCAAAATGCCGATTTTTTTGTTGACAAAGCCCTGAAGTATCTAGAACCAGGGAAGCAGCTCCCATAGGAACCTTCCTCACCATTAAACTCTTCCCTGGAGACCTAGCTCTGAATGTCCACCCCCTCTGGATGTTAGAGGCACAGTTGCCAAGGACAGGGCCTTTTCTGTGGAACCCCCTCACCAACGAATAAATGGAACTCTCTCCATTTATTCATTGGTCTGGTACCTGCTTGGATGAATGTTATGCACCGGATAAAAACATGCCTTGCCTTTTGCAAGGTGCTGAAATCATTACGCCCTCCTGCTGTTTTAATTGGCTGAAGGTTGTGTTTTGTTTGAGTAGACATTTTAAAAAAGATGTAAGTCACTTTATGAACTATGGTTAGTACGTGAGATATAAATATTTTCAATAGAAGAAGAAACCGCAGCCATTCAAATCTGAGTTTTCCTACTGACTACAGCGAGTGGTAAATAGTACTTCTAGGCTAGGTTTGGTCTTCTCCACGGAGATCTGACCGCACAAAACTGCCTTATACGGATCCGACCATTGTGCCACCTAACGCAGGACTGTTTACTGTGACCAAGAGTAGCTTTCCAAGCTCTCAGGCAGTGAAAACCCTCTCTCAACATTTGCTACCCGATAAGCTGTAAGTGTCGATGCCACGGACGGAACGGTGGACCTTCTGCGTGCAAAGCCGATGCTCTACCGTTGAACCGCCTGAGTTCAGCAACATTAAGGGCTCCTGCTCATTGTGACGCACCTTGAATGCTCCATAAGGGTAAATAGGGGTACACGTATATGTTAAATAGAAGTCAGCAAAGTAAATATTGGTTGTTTTTTATGCAACTAAACATTCATTTTATTGACTTTTATGTATTTAAAAATATATATGCATCCCAGGCCTATCCTTGTGGGCATTCGAGGTGGTAAATATCAACAATGCAATCGTAACAACCGAATAATGGTAGAAACGGCTTTAAATGACATCATTGACAAAACAGCACAGATTACAGAAAATTAGGGTGTGAATACATGCAAACAAATTAATTGATCCCAAAGACTTAAACAGGACAGACTTTGCCTCGCCTAAAAGATTATAAAGAAAGTGCCAGGCAAATATCCCTCTTGAGGTAAGTTCATAAAAGGGAGGCATCCCAGGGCTGGATCTCCAGCCAAGCCAGCCGGGTGACTTCTTGGGATGGGACAAATGATTAAGGTGCTTCACTGGGACACAACTCACTCCCAGTCGGGTCCAGAAGTGGAGGAATGTACCTTGCTTGGGTCAACAAAATACCTTGAGCCAGCTCTGGTGCAGCCACAGAAAAGGCCCTGGCTGTTTTCACGTCTTCCTGGCCATGCAAAATCGCGCAAAACTCCTGGAACGACAGCATCTTCCTGGCGCGATTTCCCATCATGACTCCAGTTCGTGGCGCATGAACTGGAGTCATGACGGGAAATCACACCAGGAAGACGCTGTCGTTCCAGGACTTTTGCGCGATTTTGCGCAGCTGGTAAGACATGTCAAAATGGCCCCTGTCTCTGATAGACACCTGCTTAAATCCCAAAGGCAGGGGTTTCCCTAAGAGCCACCCAATTTCATGACCGCACCATTTCAATTTGAAAATTCCAGTTCTCCTTCTAAGGACCAATCTGCAGCTGCATTTTTTCCTGACCCCCCCTAATGACATTCAATAGAATGATTACTTTCAAAATTAAGGATTACTTCGTTAAAACACAAATTTACGGCGAAATCTTATTCTCCATATAATACGTATCCTTACAAAGAAATCTGTGGCTGGGGGGCCCTGGTTCAGTGACAGAACATCCGCTTGGCCTGCGGAAGGTCTCAGGTTCAATCCCTGGCACGGTGGTGGAAAGTGCTGTCAAGTTGCAGCCGACATACGGCAATCCTGTAAGGTTTCCACGGCAAGAGAGGTTCAGAGGGGGTTTGCCATTGCCTGCCTCTGAGCAGTGACACTGGATTTCCTTGGTGGTCTCCCATCCAAGCGCTAACCAGGGCTGACCGTGCTTAGCTTCCAAGATCTGACAAGACTGGGCTAGCCTGGGCCACCCAGGTCAATCTGCAGCATTGGCATTCGATGATGAGAAAGACTCTGGAGAGCTGCTGTCAGTCTGAGCAGACAATACTGACCTCGATGGACCCAGGGCCTGATTCAACAGAGAAGGCAGCTGCACGGGTTCGAGTGTCCGACCCCTGTTGTACTTACCCGTGGTTTGAGCAGGTACCAGTTCAATCTGTTGTTGCTCCAGTCCCAGCTCGCCAAGTCAACTTCCATCTCACCTAGGAAACTGTTCCGTCCCAAAGGGTCATTGTGCCACACCGAAAGGTTCAGCTTTTGAATCAGCAAAACCATTTTCTCTATTTTATACTGTGGAGACAGGAAAGAGGAGTCGGACCATTTAGGCGTTTTGCTTTACTTTCTGCTCAGGCAGGTCTCTCCCAAACCTGCTACCTGAGAGCCTTCAGAGATATTCAGAAGATCATCCTAAACGGAGGCCTTTTCCACGCAAGGCACTTTCTCTGAGTTGCTCTACATGAGACATCTGACATGTGAAGAACACACGTTGGGAGATGCAATGTTAGCCGGGAAGGGTAGTTTAAAAAGACAGCGCTGGCAGCAGGGTAAAGGCTTTGCTATACACTGGAGCTGTGGGAAGGGGCTGTGAAATGCCAGAAGGGAAACTTCAGCCCATTATAATCTCTCAGCTTGGGAAAGCAGCTCCAGCCCATTTCCATTTCTCGCTGCCCTCTGGTTGCAATCCCACACAGTTTTAGACTGGAGAGGTGAAACTGACGGAGCCTTTGGGGAGGCGAAGAGGAAATTAACAAACCCTCTGAGGAGCGATCTCTGCTGGCTGTTTTTAAACTACGCTTCCTGGCTAACATTGCATCTCCCTACACTTGACGAACATGCGCCGAGGCATCTCATGTAGAGAGAATCTCTGTCACTAAGAGATCTAGATGGAAGAAAGACCTGCATTTCTCACAGCCACAGAAGACAATTCCTGCGACGGCTATCCCCAGTTGGAGAAACACTGGCTTAAAAGGGCATTTTGGATATCCTGCTGTTGTGACCCCCTCCGACCAGCCCTCTGACCAGGCCAGTGACCTGAAGGACTCAGAGGAGGAGCCTGAGGGCCAGCAGGGCCAGGACGGGCCTGGTGCAGCAGAGGTATCGGCCGACCATGTGCCAGAGACCACACTGCCAGAGCCTGCCGACGAGGCCCTGGCTGACCATGCCCCAGCAGCACCTGAGACCTCACCGCCAGAGCCTGCACGCGAATCCTTGCCGCCTGCAAGCACATCTAAGCCACCTGCCTCAGAGACCACCACTGGGCCCCCCCAGGCAGGACCCGAACCAGTGCCAATCGCCCCCTCCAGGTTGACTCCCACGCCGAAGGAGTGACGGTGCCAAAGGAGCCAGGCGGAAGTAGCACAGGGGAGGTGAAGTGCAAGGCTGGTGGCACACCATCTTACGGAAGATTAAGGTCAGGATTCTGACGGTGATGCTTCCCTGCAAGACCACCTGCTGGCAGGATGCGTTGGGACTTAGCAAGTGGTCTGCGCTCAGCCATGGAAGTGTTAAATTGTTGTTGAGTTACTTAGTTAGTAAACTTATTTGCATAGGACCATTTAGCTGCCACCATAGAAAGGGGAATCTTTATGCTTCATGAAGAAGATCTGGGATTCACTACCGGGCAACCAGTTTATTGGGGGGCATTTAGCTAGAAACATATACTAAGGTTTTATTGCTCTTTGTTTAGAGCTAGAATGTCTTTCAGTCACTAAGTCACTCTAAGGGCCAAACTAGAAGTGACAAATTACACTTGAATGGCAAGTGAACAGACTCACGTGCATTCCTCCCTGTTCACTTGCACTCCACGCAATTGCTCACGTGAACAGACTCACGTGCATTCCTCCCTGTTCACTTGCACTCCACGCAATTGCGTGGAGTGCAAGTGAACAGGGAGGAATGCACGTGAGTCTGTTCACTTGCCATTCAAGTGTAATTCGTCACTTCTAGCTTGGCCCTGTGTCTTTAAGTCTCACCATCAGGATGTAGCTAGTTAGATAGCTCTTCTTTTTCTTGCCAGTGTAACCTGATCACCCTACTATATAGTTAAGTATTTTTCTAGAGCTAAACATGGGGCCTGTTCTTAAGATGTTCCAATGGGCAATACTCTGCCCTGCTAATCAAATTCTTACAAGATGCAGCTGGCCCAGATCATGGTTCACTTTGCAGTGGCCTGGTGCCCCAGCTCCCAAGCTCCCTCACAGACCAGCTGGCTAGGTAAACAACTCTCGAGGAGACCACCCAACCAGGTGCAGGACACCTGCCGCCCCCAGTATCTGGACATTCTGGGTAACTTATATTTGTCCTTACCCGCAAAACCTCATTGTAAACTGGGTTCACAGTTCTCTTCTTCACGGATGTTTTCCTCTTGCCCATCCGAGCTTTGTCAGGAAGCAGGTAGGTTTTGACATACCTGGGAAGAAAGTGTCGCGGAGTTAACATTCAACACAGCTGCATTCATACATACAAGCTGGCACCTGGGGTAGACAGTCAGCAGGCAAAACTAATTAAAGGCCCTGCTGGGTTGTTAACGTGGCATCTCTGCGGAGTGATAAATCATTGGGAGGAGACGGGGCAAGCTCTGACAGCAGGCGGCTGCCCAGAGACTTGGAAAAGCAGGTGATGATTTAGTATCAGGCACAGAGTGTTTTCTGTTAGATTTATGCCTGCAAAGACTGGAAATGTGGAGGAGGACCGGCTGCTGAGAGAGAGTTGGACAGGGGACCCTCGGGATGTAGCGAGAAAGATGGCTCAACTTTGTCAAAAGAGGCCTATAGCTCCATGGTAAAGCATTTTGAGTTCAATCTCGGACATTTCCAGCTACAAGGTCCTTAACCAGAAGACTTCAGGGCTGGGGTCTGGCCGTTCTTGGGGAACTGTTGCCTGTCAGAGTAACTACTGGTGGGTGGGAAGAACCAACGGCCTGACTCAGAGCCAAGCTACAAGTGACGAATGACACTTGCCTGGCAAGTGAACAGACTGACGTGTATTCCTCCCTGTTCACTTGCGCTCCACTTGCCCTCCACTTGATCACGTAGTGCAAGTGAACAGGGAGGAACACACGTGCGTCTGTTCACTCGCCGTTCAAGTGTCATTTGTCACTTGTAGCTTCGCCCTCAGAAGAATGCGGAGCCCCCGTTTCTTTTTTAAAAAGCGTTTCTTCATTAGGGAAAAATAACTACAGATTTCATCTCAGGGCCTAACTAAACGTGATGGCGTCCTCATGGCCACCACAAGGGTGCCGCTGCCATTTTAAAGTGATTTTAAAATGCTGCGAGGTTGGGCCCGTGGCATGGAGCTCTGCCCATCTCCAGGGATGTGTGCACTACCCTGGATCGGGCCTTCGTGGCATTTTAAAATCACTTTAAAATGACGATGGCCACTCACAGATTCAGCAAGGTTGGGAGCTCAGGCTCAGAATTTAGCACTGGATTCTCGACTCTCCAGCGGTGCCCACTTGACATCTGCTTCGCACAGACACAACTACCAACATTGTTACAAGCCTGTCATTTTCGTCTTCACTCACGGGTCTGTTCTGCCTTTCTTCTCATCCACAATAGCCAGGTCTTTGCACTGGGAGACGTAGATTTGGAATTCGCGGTTTTTCTCATCGTAGTCCAAGGCAAACTGAACGAGCCCCTGAGCATCGACACTTCCGAAATCCCCACTGTACACGCTGAGAACACTGCCACTCACCTGTCCAGGATGCAAGAGGAATATTTCATGAACTCTGAACGATCTCCAGTCCTTCTTCTCAGTGAGAGAAAGAGCGGAATGACCTTCTGTGATCTTTCCTGCCTCGCTCAGGGAAGAAGAGATCTCTCATAACACATAAGGCTTCTTGGGGGGAATATTAAATAGCTGGACAATACAAGACTATCATTTCTGAGAAACGACTGCAGACTTCTCAGGGTAGCTATCACAACAGTTTATAAGACACTAGAAGTCTCAATCCAGGGACTCTGGCAAGAAGGCCAAGACACCTTATCCCTCCTTCCCCCATGGAAGAAGTACACGGCAGCATTTCAGCCAAAGAGCCAATAAGATTCCATTTGACCTTATCCTGACTTAGCGCTTTGCCTTAAAGATAACAGCAGCAGCACTTCTGTGAGAATCTGAAGGAGGCCACTGAAGGCGGGGCGGGGGTGGGTGGGAGAAGTAATCCATTAGGCAGTTTTCCTTATTTAAATTGCCCGTTACTGTTTGCTTTGAGGGGCAAAACAGACAGGTACATTATGGCACAAGAGGGAATTCTTAAGTTCCTTTCCAGTGTAAAATGGAAAGGCAGGCAGATGGCTCAGTGGAAGGACACATGCTTTGCACACAACAGGTCCCGAGTTCAGCCTCTGACATAACCAGTTAAAAATATCTCAGGCAGGCAAATACTGGGAAAGACCTTTCCCTGTCTGAATCTCTAGAGAACTGCTGGCATTGCCAGCCATTGTGTGATTGGCACCATCCCATAGCAGCCAATTTTTTACTGGTACTCATAAGCTTGAGCAACTGGTAGGTGTGGACTGAGAGGCGTGTAACTTCAGTGATGTCACTGCATCATTTCTAGTTACAACCTGGAAGTGACAATGGGGAGCTCTAGGAATCACCTTAAACTCTATCGTTTTACCACAGAGTTTCTGGTGATTCCTAGAGCTACCCATTGTCATTTTTGAGTTGTACCCAGAAGTGACATATTGGCATGGAGCCCAGCAGCATTTTTTCTCCCATCAGTGCTTGAAGCAGCAGAAGATAACAGCAGCAATTAGCAACTATATCCACCACCCTTGTTCAAAATTCAAAGAGCACTCACAGGCTCAACAAGGTCGGGATCTTCTGCTCCAGATTAGCAAAAGGTAGCTGCATATCAGCATCTTAAAAGCAGTGCCAAACACAACTGCCTGGTATCAGGTGTGACTGGGTAGCCAAAATGTCTCAGTAAAAGGGACCCAATCCCCACCCCTGTCCTACCACACTTTCCAAGTGGAGGGAGGATTGGCTGGTGGCAGCAGCCATGGATAATTCACCCAGGGACAGGGATGCTATACTTGAGGCAAGTAGTGTGTGTGTGTGTGGGGGGGGGGGGAGGCATCAGCCTACCAGGACTTTCCCCAGGAGCCATAATGACCAACCTGCTCCTCCCTGCTCTCCTGTAGCCGCATTGCTGCTTCATAATCAACAATATCAAATATTGCTAGTCCAATTGGATCAACAGGGCAGACTTTGCATTTCTAATCTTCAAGGTCTGTTTTCAGCATTTATTCAGCTTTGTACTGGATTTCTGCTGATTTTAAATCTTTGCAAATTTGCTTGCATATACCCTATTACATGTTTATGGAGGTATTTTTGAAATTGACTGTACTGATTCATATTGTGTAATCTGCTTTGAGTCTCAGTGACAAACGTCGTCTATAAATAATGTAAATGAATAAATAAGTACAGACCACTGAAAGATTTCTATAAATTAATAAGACTGAAGGCATATCTGAAAATTAAAAATGTAAGGTTAGAGGAGATCTAGAAGTCTCTGATTCAAAAGGCAGAATATACAAATGTATTCCTCCATGCTAGACTTTTAATGGTAGATTTGTAATAGTTTTGATACAACTTTTGATGGTATTATGTTTTTATAATGTTCTACTTTGTCAGCTGCCTTGAGCAGGCTGCATGGCGAGGTGGCACAGAAATAATCCACATAAATAAATAAGTTAAAAATTGAGCAGAGTTCAGTGGGAAAGTGAGCATATTGGATCTTTGTGTGTTTTTATTTTTTATAAAAAGATTACTGAACAGGGCCGTGAGCAAACTTTTAGTTGTAGGACAGAAACCCGAAGGCTTGGGGTATCTTGAAGCTGCAAGGTCACTTTTCTTACTTTCTCAAGAAAAGGAAAGGGTAGGGGACGACTCTGGTAATCAACAGCAAGGTTATTTCCTCTAGCAAGGCCTAGTTTGGAGGGAGTTTGCCCTTCAGTTTTTCTGATGGGAAGCACTGGCAATGCACCCAGTAAAGGTCTCCGCTTCTTCTGAAGAGTTCTTACCAGCCAGGATGGCCATGTTTGCGACTAACTCATAGCTCGTTGCGGCGGATGTCTGTTCCCAAATATGGCCTCATCTACGGATGTCAACAACTGATTCACAGGAAACGGACAACAATGTTTCCAGATCCCCAGAGAAGACTCTGGATTCAAGCACGTTAGTGTCAGAAGCTCATCTAGAGAAGTCAACGATGAAGCTCATCAAAAGCCAGCTCTTCAAGTAAACAATGGCCATTTCCACACGGCTTACCTTCCCTCGGAATGACCCAGAACATAGCGCAAAAAACACAGAAGATCGTGTTTTCTTGCGCAAGATTTGCATGACATCGCGCAAATCTCGCGTGAGAAAACACGATCTTCAGCGTTTTTTGCACGATGTTCCGGGTCATTCCGAGGGAAGGTAAGCCATGTGGAAACGGCCAATGGCTTTGCTAATTGGGATCAATGACTGTGGCAGTCAGGACCTGATTCTTAACCATTACCCTGGCACATCACGGAAGAGGTTTGCAAGTAATTTGCAGAACTAACAGACTGGGCGCAGACAGTAAATCTATGATCCCTGGCTATGAGCCAAGATGGCTAAAAGGGATTATTGGGTTCAGAGGCAGAATTCTGAGTAGCCATGAGTAGGCTGTAGGTTTGGTTCATCAGGACGACTCATATCCTTCATGAGTGGCAGAAGTAGTACTGGGGAGGTGCGGGAGAAACAATTTTCGCTACAACACCAGAGCACCTTCCTTAGATCTACTGCATGAGTACCTACCGAGGAGACAGAGGCCATGTCGGAGGAGTGACTGCCCAAACTAGGAGACTTCTTGTGCCTGCTAAACTGGAAGCTGATTTCTGAAGCCGTGTCGGATTCCGTCTGCAAATCAAGAGGTGTGTTAAGTACGGCAGCCTGAGCCCTGCGACGTGCAAAATACAAAGTCTGTCATGGCAGAAAGGGGTGAGCAGGACAAAGACAAGACTGAGGAAGGGATGAAGTTCATGAAGCTCTCCTGAAGGACATTTCCTTGGAGTCAAAGGGCAGGGCTGCCCCGCAAGCGAAGTGCTGGGGCTGGCTGTGACACTGGTCAGAAAAGATTTAGTCAAAAATACCAATCACGTTTTGATCAAGTATTTTTTTAAAGCATAAACTTCTTTGGAATGATAAAGGCTTAAGTATCGATATGTTCAGTGCTTATGCTGATCACAACAAATCAGTGAATGGGGAGGGGCTGTGGCTCAGTGGTGGAGCCTTTGCTTGGCTTGCAAAAGGCCCCGGCTTCAAATCCTGTTATCTCCAGTTGAAAAGGATTTGGTACTAGGCGATGTGAAAAGCCCTCGACCCGAGACCCTGGAGAACCGCTGCCCGTCTGAGCAGATAAGACTGAATTTTATGGATCAAGGTTCTGATTCCGTATCAGGCAGCTCCATGTACTCCTGAGTTATCACAAAACAATGCTATCTGTTTTAAAAAATGGTCATGAATTTACCCATGTTAGTTAAGGCTGGGTCAGTTTACAACCGTTTAAACAATGAAATTAAAAATGAAATAAGGCACAGCAACAACATTTTTATTTTATTGTGTTCATCTCCTTAGCTTTCCTATGCTCAAAACAGCGGTCTGTTTGGGAGATGCCTGCAGATACACCAGGTGACCCATAGAGGAAGCTTTGCTACACTGGTAGGTTTGCCTCCCCAGTCACGTTCCATCGTGGAATGGGGGGAACTTAGCACCCCTCACTCTCGCTGTCCTTGCTATCTTGTGATACCATAATGAAAATTTGAAGAGAAAAAAAAAACAGCTGACACCCACACAGAGGCATTCATAGCTTTGTGAAATAAATCTATGTTCTGCTTTCTGGTTTAGACAAGCAAGCTGTGTGTGCGCCTGAGAGAGAAAATCTATGTATATTTGAGTGAGAGATTAATATATCTAAATCAGGCAAACTGTGTGGAAAGGCCTGAAAAAATCTAAGTCTGTGTGGAGTTTATTCTTTTAAAGAAGACCTGTGTGGAAAATTACTTTGTATGACTGAGCCTATGTGAAGAAACTTTAAGAACTGAGAACTAACTTTGAAACCATCAAGCTTAAATAATAATAATGTGAAACTGATATGCTTCTTGTAAAAAATAGAAGTTTATTTTGTTTGTTTTCATCCCAGAGTATATGTTATTCCTATATCCCATTCCTTTCCTCAGGGCCACACAAGTCCCAGGCAGGAGCCTGGTGCTTGGACACATTATTAAAGGGGAAATTTAAATTAACAATTTTGGAATATAATTCCCGGTGGCACCCAGAGGGTGTAAGAAGAGAGTTAAAGGCAAAATCTAACTGAAAAGGAAAGGGGGTCATAACATTTATATTTGACTAAGGTCAAATAATAAGCGTTCAATGAAGAAACTCATATCAGTCAATCGACAGGGCAGGAATGCCCAAAGATTATTGATACCTTTGCTGCTCACAATCTGGGGGACATCCTAGGGAGAGTTACTCCAGTCTAAGCCCATTGATTTCAACAGATAAACAAATTGCACAACCAAGGAGGAGGGCCAATGAGCAATGCTGGCCATTTTTCAAGCAGGGGAAATTTAATGCATGATTGCACAGGGCGTTACTCCATTTGAGGTCAGTCAGTGGCACCGTTTCCACACGTCTTACCTGCCTGTGGAACATCACGTGAAAGACCCGGAAGACACCGTCTTCTTGCACGAAATCATGCCAAGAAGACGCTTTTAACTAGGCGTTTTGTGTAATCACGCAAAACTCCTGGATAACAGCGTCTTCCTGGCGCGATTTCACATGAGAAGACGGTGTCTTCCAGGTCTTTTGCACGATGTTCCGCAGGCAGGTAAGACGTGTGGAAACGGCCTATGTCTCACAAGAGCTCTAGAATGTATCAGCTACCAGATGCCAGAACATCAGGGGATGACTGTCCCACCATTTCTTCCAAGGCCTGCCTGAAGGCTTCCCGATGGATCTGGCTGGCTCCTGTCAAAAAGGAGGCTGCGTCCACTGTCGTTGTGAAGCAGCAGCCAGTGGCCACAAGAGGTTCCTTTGTGGGAGAGATGATCCATTCACGAATGACTGCCACAGTGAAACAACAGTGCAACACCCACAGCCGGATGAGCCAGACCAGTCAGTGCAATTCAGTATCGCAGTTCTCATGATTTCTTGAACCTAATGCCTGTAGGAAGCAGTGCAGAATTGGGCAGGTTGATGGCACAGGAAAATTGGCAACAGATGGCACTCTGAGGCTGCAATGCAAAACGCCTATTGACTGGATGGGAGCCCCAGGGCTTTTTCACTGCCAACACTTCCCCCCATTCACACCACTGTGCCTTTGGACGTGTGGGTCAGCTGCCTCCATGGAAACCAAGCCAAAAGTATAGGGAGGCCCAGGCCCCATCTTTTGTGAGGGCCCTCTTAGCTATTGCTTTAAGGCTATTGGGGCAGGAGGATCCTCATCAAATATGAGAGTCAGAGGGTGGGCTGTCTAGGCTTTTTAAAAGCCCCTCTACCTTACATCCGAATGGATGGTCTAGTGGTTAGAGAGCTGGACAAGGATAGGAGCCGGTGCGGTTAGTCGCAGACAAGGACTTTGGGGAATGGGTTCAGATCTCAACTCGGACATGAAGCTCAACGGGTGACCTTGTGGCAGTCACTCTCCCTTAGACTAATACACCTCACAGGGCTGTTGAGAAGATAACAATAAAGAGCAGAGACCCATGACGCTCTCTTCAGAGGAAGGGCTAAAGAAAATGAGCTAAATAAATTCTCCTCTCCATTTGGCTGTGAAACTAGCTGAGTCACTTTGGGCCAGCCACTTCTTCAGGTCGTGTGAAGGTAAAGGGGGTTGGACTAGATGGTCTGTATGACCCCTTCCAACTCTATGATTCTATGAAAATGCCAGAGAGGGGAATGCTCCCTGGAGGAAGGAGAAGGTAAAAGTTTGATTTATAACAACAACAACATTCGATTTATATACTGCCCTTCAGGATGACTTAACGCCCACTCAGAGCAGTTCACAAAGTATGTTATTATTATCCCCACAATAATAATCACCCTGTGAGGTGGGTGGGGCTAAGAGAGCTCCTAGAAGCTGTGACTGACCCAAAGTCACCCAGTTGGCTTCACGTGGAGGAGTGGGGAATCAAACGCGGTTTTCCAGATTAGAGTCCTGTGCTCTTA
Source organism: Eublepharis macularius (assembly GCF_028583425.1). Lineage (NCBI taxonomy): Eukaryota > Metazoa > Chordata > Lepidosauria > Squamata > Eublepharidae > Eublepharis > Eublepharis macularius. The sequence goes on from NC_072802.1 coordinate 14,346,504, forward strand.
ACCACTACGCCAAACTGTAACCCTCTATCTGAGCGCACATTCCCAGTACAGAATTTGGACTAAGCTTCCACTTCAAACTAACAGGCACCAGAAGGTAATTGACTGGAGTCCCAAAAACATGCCACGTTTCTTACCTCTGAGAGAAGGAGAGGCGTGGATCTGCTCAAATCTTTCGCTCTCTCCGGTTCCAGATACTGCTGAGTTAGCATTTGAGGTTTACTGTAGGCTGGGGGGAGGGGAGAACAAAACACAAGAAAGCAATCTGAAGTCTGCAAAGCATAAGAAATGCCATTTTAATTTTTGGTCCTTGAGAAAGATGGGGCGGTCTTAACCATTAGGCAACAGGGGCAGAAGCCCTGAGCCCCATGCTGGGCGGGGGGCAATTTCCCACAGCCCCACCATCTCAACAGAGGGGAAAGAAGAAGAGCAAGCTTCTGCCACCCCTTGTACCTGACCTGATCTGGGGCTCTGGCAGCTGGTGGTGGCCTTTCTTGGCCCTGGCTGGGGGCGGGGGGGGAGGCAGTGATTCTGAGGCCCCATCCTGGACTTTTGCCTGAGCCACAATCACTAAGACCACCCCTGGACAAAGGGCAAATGGATTGCAATAAACTGGAGAGCAACATTGGGGGGCGGGGGCAGGGTGTAGTTATACAAAAGATTACACATTTTTCTTAAGCCTGCACTTTTTACGTTTACTTCTTCTGCCTGACAGAGTCTCTGTTATTAAAACCAGGCATGATGATGTTGATGTCTGTTGAACTACAGATAAAACTCTTTGAGCACAAGACAGAAAAATTTAAAATAATTTAAATAAATATTTCAGACAGGCTTCAGCTCCCTCTAGTGGTTGAAATTAAGAATTTCAGGTTACCCAAAGCCATGGCAGCCACAATTTGCAAGGGAAAATTTAAAGGGCCAAAGAAGTATGTGCGATCCTGGCAGAACAAGAGTCGGGAACTGTCCAGGGGAGAGCAGCAGCTTGAAAGGAAGAGGCGTTGCAGCAGAAAAATTATGGGGAAGGCATTAAACATTCCCTTCACTCCCCTGTCCCCCCCACAAAAAACCCTCCAAAAAACAAAAAAACCCTCCCAGCACTGCTTTTCAACTTGCACAAGGTGGACCTCTGGTCTGATTCAAAAGGGCTTCTTGTATGTTCTTATTTTCATGGAATTTAAATGTTGTATGATTATCAATCCAGGCAGCAGACTAGGATCTTTGACATGGAAGCTTGTTGGGTGATCTTGGGCCAGTCATATTCTGTCAGCCTAACCTACATTTAAGGCTTGTTATTGTAGGGATAAAATGGAGAAGGGAATGACGTAAGCTGCTTTGGGTGCCCCACTGGGGAGAAAGGCGGTGTATAAATGAAATAAATAAAAGTAAAATAAAGAAAACAGGGGCTCAGAGTCCACTGAAACAAGGGAAACAAACTCCTCAGATTTCAACAGAACTGGCAGATAAATCAATTTTTCAAGTAAAACCAAACCTTTACACATGAAACTTATACATATTAAAATATCTGTCAAGAGGGAACACATCTCCTTTTCCTCCCGCAACAGGTGATTGTTCTCTGTCTCAAGGTCAGGTTCACTTTCATATATTATCTTGTTTTGTCCTTGAGAGCTAGAAACCTGCCATTTAAAAAACTGAAGCTGAATTTTTCAGGCTGGTAAAACAGATCCGGTAGAGATGGTTTGAGTATCTATTCATAGAGGAGAGTTTTACTTTTCAGGCTGTCACCTGATTCAAGAAATCTTACCCCTATTAAGCTTATGAACTTTGATCTGCATGAATCAGCACGTGATTGTTTTCTTCCCTAGCATGATTTATTTTTAGAAAATGGACAAGTGGGGGAAGCATCTCATTTCTCCCCTCCCCCCACCATGTCTTCTTTCCCTTCCCTGCCCCCCTTAGCCTCTTCCCATTTCCTGCTACCTTCTCTCCTTTCCACCTACCCTGTCTGCCCCCTTCATCTTCACCTCTCCCTCCCCTGCAGTCTCTCCCCCATGGCCCAGTTGCGTGGTGCTGGCTGAGCCAGGCTCAGTTGCGTGGTAGAGAATTTGCAAGAACTCGTGGGGGGTACTTCACTTTCTTCTGTATCCCCTTCCTCACACTTTTTCTTCTTTCCCTTCTCCTGGCAGTCCCCATATGCTCAGCTTTCCCTAAGTGTCAGTCTCTCCTTCAAACCCACGAAGCAACTTATCTCCCATTGGCATCTATATTTATCAGTTTATTTCATATATTTCAGAGTTTATTTCAACAACCCTGAGAGGTAGGGTACGCTGAGGGCGTAAGACTGGATCAAAGTCACCCGGTGAGTTTCCACAGGAGAGCAGAGATTCCAACCTGGGTCTCCCAGATCTTACTCTGAAACTCGAACCACTACACTACACTGGCTTTTTGGGGGAGGAGGGGGAGGAGAATTGCTGTTGAACAGTAGTAAGCAGCCTGGCATGGGTGAGTCATGCAAGTCATGTGGTATCAAGTTGCCCAGTGGTTGTTTCTAGGACTGGCCCCACTCAGAGCCAAGCTACAAGTGACGCCTGACACAGGTTGGACATTTGTCAGCTTCCCTCAAGTTTTGATGGGAAATGTAGGCATCCTGGTTTTACAGCTTGGCTCTCCATTACAGCTGCAAGACCAGGATGCCTACATTCCCCATCAAAACTTGAGGGAAGCTGACAAGTGTCCAACCTGTGTCAGGCGTCACTTGTAGCTTGGCGCTCAGTCCTCCCTCTAAGGCCGAAGCATATATTGTAGGAGGCGATCACTTCAAAGAGGCATCCCACCTTTCTTTTTCTTGCATTATTTTATTGATCTGCTTTTAAACTTCCTTCCGAAAAGATACTGCTTTAATGATCCCTACCTGCTTTTACCATACTTTTAAAACTTTTGTTAAAAAGGACTTTATAGTTCTAATGTCAGAGTTGTTTAACTTCTAATTCCTAAGTGCTCCAGATGGTTAGCAATATCTCATTTCCAATAGCACCATGATCATAAAATAGCCAAGATACTGCCCGACGTCCTATCTCAAAACCAGGCCAGTGCAACTAGACACCCCTCAAGCTGAATGCAATTTAGCAGCTGTGCATGGGCATCTTCCAGATGATTGTAGCCCACCAGGAAAGCAGGAGAGCGAGGAGAATGGGGACGATCAAAGCCCTGGAAGGCGGCCTAATAGGGCAGGGGAGTTACGCTCAGCTCCATGGATCTATGCGAGGAAAAAGCCAGGCAAGGGGACTGGGAGCAACTGTGACTCACTCTCTGTAGTGGTATAAAGGTTCACCATACTCTTGGCAAGACTGAGGCCGTTTGCCTGTGGCAATCTCTTGGCAACGGAAGAACGATGCTTATTTCTCTCTGGAAAACAAACATGCCCGAACTAAGTAATGGAAAAATATTGGCATCACTGCAACTACGGCTTAGAGAGGATTTTTACATTTCCTATGTTTCTCTCCCTGTTCTCTGTTTATATGATCTAGATGTTTATGGGCCCAGGGAGGACCTGCCTTGAATGTAGGACATCCCAGATTCAATGCTAGATACATATAATTGAAGGATCTCAGGTGGCAGGAATTTGGAAAGATCCTTCTTTGCTACAAAGCTGCTGCCAATATCAGAGGGGTTAATACTGAGCTAGAGAGACCAATGATCTGATAAGGCCAGTTCATGTGTTTTGAAAGTGGCAGGGCAAATACCCTGATCATCAACCCATTTGCCTGGAAATAATGTCCACAGAATCTCCTTTTTCGTAAACGTGCTCAGGGCTGCAGTCTATTTAAGAGGTTATTTTTTACATGTGGATGATTCAAGTCTGGTAGCACCTTAAAAACCAGGTATAAGCTTTCGAGAGTTAAGCTCCCTCTGTCAGATATCTTGTTGATCTTTAAGGTGCTACTGGACTCAAATCTTGCTCTCCTAAAGATGACCGACATGGTCTTTTTTTTACACATAACTCTGCAATCCTAAGAAACAGTAACCTTTAGAAACTAGTAAAATATTCTACATATGGAGTGGTTAGTGAGTAACTGGATAACTCTTCATAAAAATAAAACACACACTTTACAAGTTAACTCAGTTCCTAGAACAGTTCGATGCAAACCAAGTTTCCAACATGACTTTGTGACCAGGTAAGATCTTATAGAAACCAAAAATATATCTGCGAAGCAATGGAGAGGCAGCTATGAAAGTGTTCTGGCGTTGTGTGAGGGTGTCTATAACCCTCTTGCAAGGTTATGACTAAGATGTTGCACAAAAGTAGAATCTTTGAACAAACTTTAGCGCTAATTTGGTTCCTGTGGAAAAAATATGAATAAAAGACTGATTTGGTCACACTTGTAATGAAACAGACTTTTAAAAGCTTTCCCTTCAAAAGTGTTATTAAAAAGGAAAAAAATGTCAGAGCTCGTGAAAACTCATACCCTGGAAATCTAGTTGGTCTTCAAGCTGCTACTGGACCCAAATCTTGCTCCTCTACTACAGACCAAAATAGCAACCAACCTGACTCTATCTTAAAAAGGAAAACAGATCTTCCTTTCAAAAATCTTATTTATTGGAATTTTACTAATTGATACATAAATAACAATATAGTAAGGAATATTAAAATAAAGACGTGATAAGAAACTGTAGCCAAATGAGATTCTTGTGCACACATAATATTAACTTTTAGTTAAAAACAATATAATTATGAATATACAGCCATCTATCATGAAGAGCAATCATCATGTGAGTATGTTCTATAATTGGATGGTGGTGTGATTCGGGAAGAGTTGTCTAAAAAGGCCAGGGATATACAACTGAAAAAAGATGCATCTGAAAAGGCCAGGGATAGACAACTGAAAAAAGAACTGTTGTCCTCTTTTTCTGTACAATTTTGTCTCTGAGGAAAACAAAATTCTAGTGTACATATGAAGTGGCATTATATCACGTCAGACCATTACCCTATCTTGTGCAGTATCATCTACTCTCCAGACTCTTAGGCAGTGAAGAGCTTTGCCAGCACTGGCTGACAGAGATCCTTTTTCACTAGAACAGCAGAAATTTAGTCCAGGGGCACCTTAGAGACCAAGAAGATTTTCAGAGTGTAAACTTTTGAGAGTCAGAGCTCCCTTCATCAGACACTCTTACTCGCGGATGCTCACACTCTGAACATCTTGTTGGTCTCCAAGGTGTGTCACTGGACTAAAATCTTGCTGTTCTACTGCAGATCAACATGGATACCCACCTAACTATCCTTTTTCACTAGAGATACCAACAACTGAACCTGGACTTTTCTGACCACAAAGTCTGTGCTCTGATACAAAGCAGGCAAGACCACTGATCAACCTAAATCAATATGGTCTTCTTCAACTGGCAGAATCTCAGGCAGAGAAAGGGGGATGCGGCTCAGTGGTACAACATCTGCTCGGCATGCAGAAGGTCCCAGGTTCAACCCCCCGCATCTCCAGTGGAAAGGATCAGGAAATAGGTGATGTGGAAGACCTCTTCCTGAGACCCTGGAGAGCAGCTGCCAGTCTGAGTAGACAATAATTACCTTGATGGACCCAGGGTCTGATTCAGTATAAGGTGGCTCCATGTGTGTGATTTTTCCAACACCTGCTCCTTAACATTCTTTAACCAGAGATGCGAAGGACTGTGATTAGTTAACAGAAAAGATACACTAACAAATGAAGCGGAGAGTACCTGAAAGTTGAGGCAAATCTGCTTCTTGAATGGCTTCTCTTTCATCAGCAGCTCCACTTCGTGGCTGGTCGCCTGTAGGATCACAAGGCTGATCCCCAGGCAGTTCTTCGTTTGCTTCTAGATTTATTTGAGTCTCTGAATTACTTTCCATAGTAACTTGGTCAAGCTCCTCCAAAGACACGGACTCTATTAATATCTGAACCCTGCCTACCAAGGAATCCGTCTTCCGCTTGCTTGCGTCAGCCATGACGTACTCATCTGCCGGTGTTTCGGGCTCAAAAATGATCCCACTCCGCTCTTTTGTTGGGGACTCAATTTTAAGGGAAGGCACACGGACGGGCAACTTCGATCTCCTTAGGAAACGCTGCATTTTTTTCTCTTCTTCCACCAAATGCTGCTTCCCATTCCCATCGCTCGTGTTTCTATGAATTGCCGCCCCTTTGCTCCTGCCGTAGGTAGATCTGGGGATAGACGACCCTGACCCTTTCCTTGGGGGTGTGATGTAAGTAGGTTCGTCTTCACTGGAAGATAAGGTGGCACTTCTTTTGTGAAGGACTCTGGCTTTGGGATAGACGTTACAACTTGTCTTTTCATCACTATTCTGGCTCTGGTTGGATTGGACCGAGAGAGACCGTCGCAGTCTGGGCAGCCTCCCGTTGACTTCTACCATGCTGGCTTTTTCAGAGGACTTCTCAGATGAATCATTGGTCAAGGCAGACTCGCCTCCCTTCTCCCAAAAGTTCTTCAGATTTTTGAAGTGTTCCCGATCTAGGCTGATCTCCTCATCTTTATTACCAAGAGATGAGACAGTATAATTGCCTCCTTGTTTTGGAAGGCTGTTCTCCCATCCGAGGGAGGGCAATTTGGAGCTCTTCAGCGACTCTCTCTTTGCTACGTTCCACTCTGATTTGTCAGCTGTATTACTTAGAACTGTGTCAGGATAGGATACTCCTTTGCTAGACTTTGTCATAACTGGTATCTTGCTGGAAGGACTAGTTTTTCCCTGAGCTGCTAGCTGGATTGTTGGAATTTGTGTAGCACCATCACAAACATCCACTCCAGCCCGGTAAGTGCAATCACTTGGATCCCTTTCAGAAAGCTTTTCAGAGGATAATGAGTGCCCTTCATGGCCTGTAACAACAACAGAATTGTCAGAGCCTGCTTGGAACTTTAGTTCAAAAAACTGAATGTAATTATGATGTCAAAGGTACGTCAGTTTTGTTTAATTGCACAGTAATACCTCCATTTAATAAGGGGAGTCAAGGATAAGATTAAAAGGAGGGCAGTATCATTCAGATCAAGTGATTTAAAATGTTTTGACTGAATACAGGTTTTCTAAGGAACAGAAATACCTGTTTTAATTCAGGCTTTTAAAACACCGCAGACTGGCAAACCACCATCTTGGGGCCAAACCAGATTTTATTTATTTATCAGACTTATAGTCCACTCTCCTGCAATGCACAGAGTGGATCACAACCTGATCAAAACACAATACAATATACAATAAATAACATATAGCTAAAAGCAGCAAAATTTAAACAGACAGCAGATTTCACAGTCCTGCAAGATCACTGGGTCTACGGAGGCTAATATACAGCAATGAGCTAAAATCCAGGAGGGAGGTCTTCCCCCTCTCAGTAGGAGGCTGAGAGGAGACCCGCCTGCCTCAGCCTCAAAAGCCTGGCGGAACATCTCTGTCTTACAGGCCCAGTAGAACGCAAGATCCCGCTGGGCCCAAATTGTCTCAGACAAGAGTGTTCCACCAGGTTGGGGCCAGGGCCAAGAAGGCCTGGGCCCTGGTCGAGGCACGACGGATCTCCTTGAGGCTGGGGATCTCCAGAAGATGTTGCCCATCTAAGCGAAGGTATGCTTGTCCCAGTCTGCTAAGGACCTTAAAGGCCAAGACCAGCACCTTGAACTTGATCCGGAACTGCGCTGGGAGCTGGTGCAAGACTGCTGTCATATGAGCCCGGAACGGCATCCCAGTCCAGAGCCGTGCTGCTGCATTCTGGACCAGCTGTAATCTCCAGAGCAGGCCCAAGGGCAGCCCAGCATAGAGCAAATTACAGTAGTCCAGCCTGGAGGTGGCCATTGCATGGATCACTGTTGCAAGGTCCCGGGGTGAGAGGTATTGGGCAAGCTGCCTGATCTGGCAAAGATAGTAAAACACCGATCTGGCAACTGCCATGATCTAGGCCTCCATAGACAAGGAGGCATCCAAGACCACACCCAGGCTCCTCACCATTCAAGTGGCTGTTAGCAGTGCCCCATCAAGATACTACATCTGCCACAAGTTGGATTGGGGTTCCCCAGCATCATATTTGACTCTGAAAGGGGTCAGAGAAGCCCTGCACATCATGGCAGATGTAACGTCTAGTTTGGCCTTTAGTAGAAGAATTCCTTTTCTCATACATGCAACAGAGAATGTCTCTTTTAAGATGACCACAGTATCATCAGAAAAAAAATCCTTTTTGCTCCTGTGCAAATTATCACTCATACACTAATGTGATTAATTGATGAAGGTGTGTTTAATTAGATGAACAATGCTAATTAAAAGCTGCACACCTTTTTGGTGGACACATGTTCAGCTCTCTTACATTAGTCTCTTGGGATCATTGTAAAGGAAACTTGGAGTTCCCAACCATAATTGCTTTATAATAAGAATACTGTGGGTGAGTGAGTATTTATTTATTTAATTTATAACTCACCTTTCTCCATGTTGTCTTTACCCTGTGGGGAAGGTTAGGCTGAAAAAGAGTGACTGGGCCAAGGTTACCCAGCGAGCTTCCATGGCAGAGTGAGGATTTGAACCCGGGTCTCCAAGATCCTAGTCTGACACTCGAGCCGCTACACAATGCGGCCTCTTGCCAGGGAGAGTCAGTGGGCTGGATAAGGCTGTCCCTGCGCCGGGCAGGGGATTGAACGAGATAGTCTGTAAGGCCCCGTCCAACTCTATGATTCTAGAGTGCTCTGCCTGCTGCCCTGCCAATGCCGCTCTGGACCACTTTTGGTTTTTGCAGCTCCCCCAGTCAATATTCGAAGATGCCAGGAGGAATGGAAAATGCCCCGGGGGAGGGGGTACTTGCAGGGGAGAATCTCTGGGGGCAGGGAGGGTGAGGCTGGCTGACCTGCTAACCGATTCTCCCCCGTCTACATAGCAGCCCACAGATATCCTGTGGAAACAAATGTGTTTGGCAGTTCTGCCCATTGAATTTAAGAAGGGAATTTGCTTGGCAGAGTGGAGATGAGCCAGGCTGTGGTGTTTCATGTAGCTATTGCTATAGATATAAGGAGACATGCTACCGTTTGCACCAAGTGTGTGTGTGAGGGGGTAATGTTGTGCACACTTTCAAAGCCATACACTAGGATTATGCTTTTATTTTTCAACTAACAGGGGAAAAAATTCAAAAAGCTTGCCCAAAGCTCCCTGCAATAGCCTTCCACGTACATGTCAAATCAGCCACCTTCTGCTTTCGGGGAAGAGGCATTAATGTTTCCCTGATTCAACTTGAAGAGCACCGAAAACCCGCAGAATTGTTTGGTTAGGAAGAAGAATGAGAGGAAATGTACATTTGTGTTGCAGGGCTGGCCTCCACCTGCCCTCAGTGCTCGCAAAATGCTCACTCCATCTGCACCCATCCTCTTTAGGTCCTTTCTTCTATAGATACACACTTGGAAGCATTCTTATGGAGAAAAATGTTATTTCAGAAGTACCCCCAAAGCCCACCTTTTCCATATCCTTCTGAGCTGTTTCTTGTGGCCAGGAATGGACTTACAGCAACACCGCTGTCTGCTGGAGAAACATCTTCGCGGTTGGATCTCTGAGAAGGGAAAAATATTACTTTGTTTTTGTCAAAAGCGGAACGTCTTCCCTTTGCTAGGCTTTAATACAGTGGCCAAGCAACAAGCCTTGGGGTGGGGGAGAAGCGGCAGATGTTTCCTTGCAAAATACACGGACTAAAATGCACCTGGATCACTTGCCTGGACCCACTTTTCCTCTCTGCTTTTCCCTGTTTCTCTTCTCTCTTAAGAAAATCATAAATTAAGAAAACGGTGGGGATTCCACTGGTGTAACCCTCAGTAGGTCAAGCGGTGTCCTGCCAACATGTAATTGAGGTGGGTTTTTTTGTAAATTATTTTTATTAGATTTCTATAATGGGGAAAGAGATTACAACAACAACAACAACAAAGAATTCTAAAGCAGATTTGTGTACAAGACATATATCCACCAATCCATGAACACAGAAAGCCACTACATAACCAGTTAACGCCCCTTGTACCTTCAAGCCTCCCTTTTAATCATTATTTAATTTCTATCCAACATGTAATTGAGTTTGATGGGTTTTGAATCCCCGCTCCTCCACTTGAAACCAGCTGAGTGACCTTGGGTCAGTCACAGCTCTCTCAGAGCTCTCTCAGAGCTCTCTCAGCCCCACCCACCTCACAGGGTAATTGTCGTGAGGATAATAACACCACACTTTGTAAACCGCTCTGAGTGGGTATTAAGTTGTCCTGAAGGGCAGTATATAAATCAAATGTTTTTATTATTATTACTTTCGTTGGACACTACCTTTTCAGTAGATGGCAGGGTAGATAGCCTCAGTCTGGGCTTGGGCTTCATTTGATATCCTTCTGCAGAATCCAAAGTTGGTTCCTGTGATCTGCAGAAATGGAACAGCATTTGACCAAAAGCCACAGATTCCAAGAAGTCATGGGAGATATCTTTTGGTGCAAATCAGGGCTTTTTTTCCTGGGAAAAGAGGTGGTGGAACTCAGGGGGTTGCCCTCGGAGAAAATGGTCACATGGCTGGTGGCCCCGCCCCCTGATCTCCAGACAGAGGGGAGTTGAGATTGCCCTCCGCGCCGCTAGGCGGCGCGGAGGACAATCTCAACTCCCCTCTGTCTGGAGATCAGGGGGCGGGGCCACCAGCCATGTGACCATTTTCAAGAGGTTCCGGAACACCGTTCCCCTGCGTTCCCACTGAAAAAAAGCCCTGGTGCAAATATTGCCTGATGTTCCTGGTTTTAACCTCCTTCTCCTCATTCTTGCTGCAGATGTTTTAATTGTCTGTGTCGCTTTTCTTGTAGAATAATTTTTAAAAACACTCTATATTATAACAACTAGTAGGACCCAAACATTTCTCCAGTGGCCTACTGGATTGCAAAATGTTCCATTTTTCTGCCAATGTTCACTGGTGAAAAGGAGCCCGCTAAAACAAAAGGTCGTTACATGATTACATTAACTGTTTGGCCAAGTGCATTCAAAGGCTGCCGTGCATCTATCGGTTGCCATGTGCTTAATGATTAACTGCCTTGTTTGCCTCTTGCTCAGAAAGATTTTTTCCTTTGCAGTCAACCAGACAGGGAAAGGATTGTCAGAAGCATTTTTCATGGTTGATCTGAGGCTTCTACACAGGGCTTTTTTTCTGGGAAAAGAGGTGGTGGAACTCGGTGGGTTGCCCTGGGAGAAAATGGTCACAGGGCTGTTGGCCCCGCCCCCCTGAGCTCCAGACAGAGGGGAGTTGAGATTGCCTCGGAGGGCATTCTCAGCTCCCCTCTGTCTGGAGACCAGGGGGCGGGGCCACCAGCCCTGTGACCATTTTCAAGAGGTTCCAGAACGCCGTTCCCCTGCGTTCCCGCTGAAAAAAAGCCCTGCTTCTACATAACCAAACGTGGCCATGAGTATGGGTCTGTGTGTGGCTGCTGAAGGATCTTTCAATGGATGAATAGTTCTCTCGGTGGCCCTGAGGGTTCTAAAGCAATTCCATGGCAAGAATTAAGGAGGGAGTTCAAATGATAGGAAAATTGGCAAGATTTATTTTTAGAGGGAGGCAACTGGTGTGATGCTTCATTGGAAGGCTCCAGCTACCGCCAAAGTTCCCTTACAAGAGGGTACCAGGTGGTGCCAGAGGCACCAGGATTGTTCTCAGGGCCAAACTACAAGTGACGCCTGACACAGGTTGGACACTTGTCAGCTTCCCTCAAGTTTTGATGGGAAATGTAGGCAGCTTGGCGGACTGTTGGACAAGTGACAGTTGAAAAGTCCATGGGACAGCAGTCGGAGCCAAGCTGCAAGACCAGGACGCCTACATTTCCCATCAAAACTTGAAGGAAGCTGACAAGTGTCCAACCTGTGTCAGGCGTCACTTGTAGCTTGGCCCTCA